>NC_092458.1:44631421-44951977 GCF_047495875.1 Pithys albifrons albifrons
GATATGGTAGGTACTGTCACATTCTATATGAGTTTTTTTCAATGACTAAGCCATCTACAGAAAAACACTACATATGCAGATAGAAGGGTCATGATCAGTCTATAAAAGACAGCACTATCAGTGTATTATGTAGAAATTATTTTCATGATCAGAAACATAGTCCCTTACTACTGTAGGAAATTCTACCAGAACACCTAAAGTATCCATGAGTGTGAATGAAAGCTCTACAAATGCATTCCACACAGGAATTTTCCACTTACAAAACTGGCATTCATTACAGCTATCGCACCATTGTCAACACTCAGTATATGGCAAAGGTTGACAAATCATGGCTATAGCTATTCTTACAAGTAAACAGAATGGCAGAGAATCAACCTGTTCTGAAAAGAATGCATGCAAATTACTTTTGGCCTGAAGTTGTGTCAGGGCAGGTTAAGGTCAGATAGTAGAAAATGGTTCTTCACCCAGAGGGTGGTTGGACACTGGAACAGGCTCCCTGGGAAAGTAGTTACAGCACCAAGCCTGGTAGACTTGAAGCATTTGAATGATACTCTCAGGCACATGATGTGACTCTTGTGAATGGTCCTGTGCAGTGCTAAGAGTTGGACTCAATGATCCTTGTGGGTCCCTTCAGACTTTACATATTCTGTGATTCTGTGATACTTTCACGGTCTTTCTCATTTTGTAGATAATCTTGATGTGTGGGGGTTTTTTTTCTTAAAAGCTAACAAAGAATACATAAAAGAGTTGTTTCTGCCATTGGAAGTAAAGGGACAGGATACGTTTTGAAGGGATATTGTGAATGACAGAACCAGTTATTATCTACTCAAAAAGAAGATACGATGCTCAATAGCTGATATAGCTAAAACAAGGAGGACCCTGAATCTGACCTCTTTTACATTTGCCTCTTAGATAATATAACAGCTTGGGCTGAAGTTCAGCTGTGGCGGAATTTTGAGTGGGTGCTGAGATGGTTAGAATAATTTTATGTACAGTCTCCAACTGTGAAAGCCAAAAATCAGTAAGGGGAGCATGAGTTCTGTCCTGCTCTCTTTCTTCTGACCTGCTTCATTCTTTCTTCCCACAGGCGTACCTGCAAAACAGGTGACAGAGAGCCATTTAGTAGGCTTTGTGTCCTTCATGCTCAATAAGAAAATCCATGTCTTTCTGACTGCTCAGATTTAGCTTCAACCAAGCTAAAGCATTTCTCTTCCTCTTCTACCGTGCCTTTTCTCATTTGTTTCATGGCACTTCCCTTCTTCAAAGCACAGTCCCCTGCTGTGTTCATTGTTCTCTCTACTTTCCCCCTCCTGTTTCCCTTCCGATGTTTCTCCATGAATCTATTCACTTGCCTTTCATTTTACCAGTGCTGTACCCTTATGTACCCCCTGCTGTCTCTGATATCCTTTTATTTCTCCCCTGCTTCTTCAATAGATAACAGATTATATAAAACAGATTTGTAAGAACATATTCATGTAGACAAGAGTACTAAAAGACATAGCACTCCTAAAATACTGAAAGCCAACTGGCTTACAAGAACAGAAGACCTCCTTTTTAGTATAGGGTTTGGTGCTGTGGGCTAAAGTGCTTTTATTTCATACAAACATCTTTTTTCTATAGAAAAAATTCAGAAACAATGCTTAAACCATTAAAACAATGTACATTCCAAAACCATAATGAAATACATGAATTATACAAATGTCATTTGTTATTTAGGAGACCTTGAAAGTTCAGAAAGGAGTTAATGCACAAGTTTCTGTCATCTCCCTATTACCCAAGTTCCAATTTACATATGAGTGACCTCTTTTTATACCCATTTGGTCTCTAAGGCAAGTCAGCAGTTTTTAATCTGTTTCTGACTTGCTACCAGAGAGGTTTTACAGATTATTCTCCATTTTTTCTTCATTTGATAATGTATTTGATTTATATTAAATATTTTGAGTTTATTAGGTCTTGAGTTATTTTTGGTATTGTTAACACTGGCAGGAATATTTCTCTCCATCTATCATATTACACTTGAACACATTTTTGTTTCTTTCCCTTTCATTCCTATCTTAGTATAGGTTAAATGGGAATAATTCTTATGCAAAGTTATTCATTAAAATGTTAATTTTTAAGCATACCTAGTATCATCCTTTCAAAAGCTGACAGAAAATAGTTATAGGTTTACTGTAGGACTTTGGAAGAGATCAAGAAAAACTTTCTTCACTGGGCTTTGCAGAAGCCTCATGAGGCTGCAGCTTGTATGAAACGATAATGACTTGCCTCTTATTAAATTCTTTCATTTTATGATCTAAATAATAAATTTGTACCTAGTGCTGTGGTTGAAGGAGATGGGTGTGGAACTGGTTCTTTCCTGGGTTGATGGAGGATACAACCAAAATATAGTCAACTATGCTGTGATTCTCAGCGACATAAAATACCAGAAATAACAGGTAAGTAAAGAAATATTTTCTGTAAATCCTATACGCTGGGATCAACCAGGTCTGAGAGTCTACATCATACCAGGAAATATCCCTAGGAGACTGTTACTCTGCCTTCCTTCTGCTTCACATTCATGTAGCAGTAGGAAATATTTTGTCATATATATAAGTATGAATCAAACCTAGGAGATCTGATTTTTTTGAACCCACTCTCAGATATCCTTGTTTTCCACCAGGGATGGACTGTTCATAACCAGGTAACTAGTATTAACTCAGTATTTGTTTCATTGGGTGTTTGGACTGCCTGTCTACAGCTCAGTGCGATACGAAAGGCAAGAGTCTACAGCCCATAGATCCAAGTTTATGCCAGGTGCCACATGGATATCTATAGCCCAGTCCTAAAACACTCTCTTCTTTTTAAGAAAAGGGACAAATACTGTTGAAGCTAAAAAGCAAACATTAACTTTTCTGCATACTGTCTTCAGAAAGCGCCAAGTTACACTTGTTGGCTTTTCCATTATGGAATACTATGAGTTGGAGATTGATGGCCTTCATGCCTCTGGAGATCTGTGAAGTAAACTGTCTGCTGGTAGTTTTTTACAAAAATTATATGAAGTGTCAATGATGAGAGCAGCTTTAGTGCTTGTCTCTACTTTGACATCTGCAGAACTGGGAATGAACAGAAACAAGAGAGCAGACAGTCAGCAGGAAGAAAACACAGATGAGAAACACAACAAGAAATTTCTGAGGAGAAAATACCAGTGCAGAAGCTGGATGCAGAGAGATAAAGGACAAGGGATGCTGGAGGGATGGGAGAAACTAGAGGATGTGGAGGGGAATCTCCTTGTTTAGCTCTGGGTTATGCAAAATCGGTGGCAAGCCTGCGTGAGGCAGACGGATTCCACGCCTCCTGTTTCCAGAGGTAAGTTCTCTACTTTGGCAACAGGAAACAGATGTCTTTGAAAGCCTCAGTGGTGACCTTTTTTCTCCAAGTTTAGACACCTGAACTATTGGTTACAAGTGGCAAACAGGACTTCTCTCCTTTGACAGACTGTAAAGGGAACATGGACACTTACTTCATTAAGGACCTAAAATTTCACTGCATGTGCCAGAGCTAAGCTGACAGAGTGTCACCCAATGGCATTTTAAGCACAATCTAGCTAGCAGGTTTGAACTCCCTTGCTCAGAGCTGAGATCATCTCCTTTTTTTTAAGAAGTCAAATATTCCTTAATTTCCTCTGTAAAAGTGTCCTGTTAGGTCCAGATATCAGCTTTCATCTCAGCTGCTGTCTATTATTATCACACTAGACTCTGGGGGAAATGTTAGGATTACAGTACCAAATGAGTAAAGGGTATGAGGGAAGAAGACATCATGTGGTTTCAATCTTGTTAACTCAAAATTATTCTCAGTACTAAATGAGAAGGATTCCTGCAGTGATTAACAAAGGATGCTCTTTACTGTGGTTGAAGAACCTCAGTCCCAGCTTCACAAATCCCAGTCCTCACTAGCCTGGCATCCTATTTTCTGTGTGACTCCCTTTCAGTCAGGCAACAAATAACTATTCCTCTTGCCAAGGCTATGCAGGTTGAGGTTATACAGTTCATGCCAGTCAGCCTAAGGGGAGAAGATTAGAAAAGTTAAAGGTACCAAACACTAGAAACTGAGTAAACAAGCACGGGGTTTTCTGTTGTTTCTGTTTTCTTCACTGCTTTCTAACCACCAAAAGGGAAGATGTTCCTGTTTTGCTGGTCTCACCAGTCTTTATCCACTTGCTTCCCTTCATATGTGTTTGCATGTTGGAAAATCCATTAAATCCTGTTAAAAATACCGTGAATAAAGGAAGTTGTAATCAGAGGCACTTCTCTTCCTTAGTCCTTTTTCTCAGAGAAGTGATTCACTAGGGGGGCTGCTTGCTGTTCTATGCTTTGTCCTGTATATGCTGCTAAGACAATTTCTCTCCTGTCTGTGCAAAATATTAGTTCACTTCTCACTAAACAGGAATAAAATTCTTGTGGGATGTCTTTCCCTCTATTCCCAAATTTTGCCTTAATGTTTCTGGTGACTCACATTAAGACAAATTACTGTGATATGTATCAAATGGCCATTGTAAGAACTTCCAGGTACTGAAGGCATGTTAACAAAGCAAATCTATTTAACTGTGAAGTTTACTGCACAATCAAATTTGATTAGTCAAAGAAGTCCACTTCTATTGTTCTGAAAATTTAAGGTGTTTGGAGTTTATTGTGCAAAATTGCACTGAACTTGTGTTACAAAATGCCACAGAGATAAAGTTAAATTAGGCAGGTCTGAAAACTTCGTTCATTAAAATGAATTAAAATAAATAATTAATTTTAAATTAATATTTTTTCAGTGTGTTTTAAAAATCACCAACAACCTTTTTCATGTTAAATCTGTCTCTGCTTCCAGGTTCTTATTGTCAATATAAAAACAGGTGATAAAATAGAGGTAGTCAGACTTTTTTCAGATAACCAGTCCACTACCATGCAAATTCATGAAAGAATGTAGCTCTTTTTTTTCCATATTCCATCCACATCGTGACTGTATCTTCTTTCTCCATGAGAAATAATGTGTGAAAAACACATTTATGAAATTGAAAGAGTAGGTGCCATAGGCTGAGTGGGCACTGAAGAGTTTGTCTGAGAGGAATAGTAACAGCCTCATTTGTCCTTTTGTATTTCATGGAAACCACAATGTCTGCATATAGTCTGACCATGTGTAATAGATTAGGAAAGCATATGTGATAGTATCATTTAAATGTAGTCATGGCCAAAAGATGGACTTCTAGATAGCACAGACTAACAAATTCTGTTTTCTCAGTGTGCTTTTTAGTAACTTATAACTGATTGTATGTTTGATTATTGTCCTGGGTTGAGCTGGCAAAATGCCAACTGTCCAGGACAGAAAGAAAATAGTTCCCCCTGCCCCCAACCAGCTAAGGGAAAAAGAAGAGAGAGAGGAAAAGAAAACCCTCAAGGCAGGTTTATGCTGAAACTAACTACATGTATTTGTACAGAAAAGAGAAAATTAAGAGGCAACTACAATATAACACACACCTACACAAATTATGTATAACAAGAAATAATTTCCCACTTCCCAGTAAACACAAATTCTACCATTTTAACTACAAATCATTCTAGAGAAGTAAATTCTTCAGAGACAGACTTAAGGAGAGAGAAAAGCTAAGAACAAACATTTTACTTCCCTCAGATAACATGATGGTAAGCTGGTGCTCTGGGCTTGGGCCTCCCCATCCCTCCTGGGACGGCAGAGTGTCTTGCTGGGACCACAGCTGTGAAGCAACTCAACAAGCCACACCCACACACCAGCTCTTACCCCTTTTGAGATGATGCAATATGGTATGGAATACAATATTATTGGCTAGAAGAAGTCAGCTTCTAGCTAGCTCAGCCCAGCTCAAGTCAGCTGACAATTTCAGGCCTAATCTGAACTTTAAAGCCTAATTTTTTGGCCTACTTGGCTAAACCTATAACAATTATTTATTTTAGCAAACAAAAATGTTAAAGTTGCATCAACAATGAATGCATCTGTCTTTTCTAACTCTCGAGTATGTACAGAAAAAGTTCACTTGTATTTGAAAACCAACAGATTTAAACAAGGTAGGTAAGTACCAGGAATAGATAATGAATCATGGAAGGGAGCTACAAATCTGTTTAAAGTCAAGTGAAAGAAAACAAGATTTTAATTTTTTTTCGAGACGAGTTTATTTTTTAAATCTTGAGGATTTAAAAAACCTACAGGACATTATTTTGCAATACAGTTTTTAGGTGTTATCTTGATATGCCTTTAAAAATCTGTTGGAAAAGTAAAACTACCTATGTACACAGTCAGTTTAGACTTTTGCTTGTGAATTGTCTCAATGCAGAACAAAGAAAAATGAAGCAAGTAATATGAAAAATGAAAGCAGCACCTAGAAAAATATATTGTGCAACAATGATGCTAGTGGGCTTGGAGTGGGATACTTTTGTGGTGAATATATGGAAAGTAATTCTGTGAAGCAATTAATATGTAGTTCATACAGGGAAGGTGACCATGGATAAAGTCAGACAGACCAGCTGGAACAGAAAGAAACATGATCATTTAGTATAAATTCACTCACTGACCCATAAGTAAGGGAGAGACATTTGCCATAGCATTCTTATATGTATCATTTCAGTCTGTGTACAGAAAGAAAAAACAAATTTTCTTCTTCTTGTACCTTCCAATATTTTGTTACTGTGTTTCAGAGAATTTTGCTTCTATGTGCCTATCAGAGGAGCAGTTATCCCATTTCACGTCCGACATCCAGCATCTTTCTAGCAGTACTTTGAAGAATGATTCACATCGACCCTATACAAGATTAGTCAGCTTGACAAATACAGCCCATCTACTCAATGAGTGTCAGAAGCTCAGACCTCTAAAACTCTCTACTTAAAAGCTGTAGTCAACCTTAGTCATAAATCTTCCAGGACTGTGGGAACTGCAGTTTGTTTGATAGCTGCAAGTCACTGTGGACTACATCAAACTCTCAGTGAAAGACTCATATTCTTCCAGGGTAGGACTTGGATTAAATCCAAAATCTTACTGTGTAGTTTAATCGAATGAATGAAACACAATGTTGATTTGCCAGCTGTTATATTAGAACCCAGGCTTTTAATTCCTTGCTCACAAATTACTCTCTGCATGCAGGCGGGACTAAAAGACTGTTCCATTTAACACCCAGTAATTCAGAGCCTGTAGGGAGTTTTGTTGCACACAATGCAAATACTGGGAATAAATAGCAAAATATTCCCTAGTACATAAATGAAACACATTCAGAACTTTTAAAAAGTAACTTAATTTTAAGACTACCAATCACATTCTGCAAGGAAATGTGTGCAAAGCAGACATAAAAACATGCATATGTTTCATTGAGATACTTTAGTCTGGTATTGGACTGCTAAGAGTTGTCTTCCATTAATCTATTCCAATTTTGAATGCAAGGGGCATAAATCCAAAATTCTCTTGCCTTCTCCCTATCCAGTATCATGAGTTATAACAGTCTGTGCCCAGTCTGACATCTTTTAAAATGAGCATTCTGAATTGCTGAAAATGTGACAGAACCTTGAAAAAGAATTGGGTAGGCAAAGAAACACAGCTTGAAGGGAGATAATGGTGTTGAAATGTAACTGTCATTTCCAAATGCAAAGATTTGAAAATAATTCTTCACTTACCTGTCAGGATGATTTAGCAGAAAGGAGGGAGTAATTGTTGATTCTTCAGTACGTGAAAAACTGAGAAAAAGTCTGAGCTCCTAGCTTTTTAGTCTATCCTAAGAATGTAGCATCAAAGTGTAGAAATAAACTCTAGAAATTAGGTGTTTTAGCCACATGAGCAGTCATTTGGATCTCAAATAATTGATTGTGAGGTCAGATCCTGAAGACCACCATTGCTGTTGTGTTTGATTCAGTCAGCAATGCCACATTCTTTAGACTATATGTGAAATTGTTTTGGCTTGAATACTTTGGCAAAATGCCAAGTACAGACCAAAGCAACAAAGTTCCCTCTTCCCTTTGCTGAGAAAAGGGTGAAAAAACCTCCAAAACTTAAACTTAACTGGTTTATAGAAAGAGAGAAAATCAAAACTACAATATAGCACATATATACAAAGGCAAAAAGAAACAATAACTCTACACCAAGTCGCTCACCCAATAATACAGATTTCACCATCTCAGCCACAAAACACCCCAAAAGATACTTCTCAAGAGACACCCAACAAGTAAAAGGGAGAGAATAACAATAAAATATTTACTTCTCCAAACTAAAACAAAATATGAAGTAGCAGCAGGGCAGCAGCGAGCCCAGCTCAGCAGAACAGCAACAGCGTGTCCTGTCTCTACCTCTGCCATGATGGAAACTGAGCTAGGCACCTCCCTACACTGTATTTATACTGTGATGATGTCAGCATATGGGTTGGAATACCATTGGCCAGTAGAAGTCAGAGTCAGCTGGCCTGACCCAGCTCGAGTCAGCTGATAATCCAAGGCGTGCTCTAAAATTCAAAGCCTAAATCTGGCCCTAGCTAAACCCATAACAGATAATCAAATTCCCTTTCACAGCTGAATATGGCCAAGTACAACACTGTGGAATGTCTGATTTAAGGCAGAGAAGGAACTGATTGCCAAGAATACATATGTAATATCATCACAGTTCTTAAATTATTAAAATTGACACTTTTAAAATGAAGAAGATATCATGTTCTCAACAAAAAAAATATAGTAGAGGAATACAAAAGTTCATTTGCATGTGTTGGCATGTTAGGATAAGCAAATCTGATCCAAAATTAATTTAATTTTCCATTGCACCTTACCTGGAGGCAAAATGTGCCAGTGGCCAAAAATTCAAATTCTAGGCCTATTACATTATTTACAAAGCATTAGGTGACAGTTTTAAAGTCAACATGATCCATACATTTAACTGCAGGAATCACAGAATCAAGGAAAATACTGGATTAGAAGGGATCCACAAGGATCACTGAGTCCAACTCTTAGCCCTGCACAGGACCATCTCCAAGAGCGACACCACATACCTGAGAATATCATCCAAATGCTTCAAGTCTGGCAGGCTTGGTCCTGAGGGGCCTGTTCTAGTGCCCAACCACCCTCTGGGTGAAGAATCTTTTTCTAATATCCAACCTAAACCTCCCCTGACACAACTTCAGGCTATTCCCTTGGGGTCTGTCACTAATCACCACAGAGAAGAGATCAGTACCTCCTTCCTCTTCCTCTTACCAGGAAGTTGTAACTGCAACGAGGTCTTCCCTCAGTCTCTTCTTCTCCAGGCTGAACTATCTAAGTGACCTCAGCCACTCCTGATATGGCTTCCCCTCAAGGCCCTTCACCATCTTCATTGCCCTCCTTTGGACACTCTCTAAGAGCTTAATATCTTTCTTATGTTGCAGTGCCCAAAACTGCACACAATATTCAAGGTGAGGCCGCCCCAGAGCAGAACAGAGCACGACAATCCCCTCCGTTGACCAGCTGGTGATGCTTTGCCTGTTGCCCCCCAGGACATTGTTGGCCCTCCTGGCTGCCAGCACACTGCTGACTCAGATTCAACTTGCCATTGACCAGGACCCCCAGGTCTCTTTCCTGGCACTGCTTTCCAGCGTCTCATTCCCCAGTCTGTCTGTACATCCAGGATTGTCCCATCCCAGGTTTAGAATTCAGCACTTTCCCTTGCTGAACATCAAATTGTTGGTGATTGCACAGTCTTCTAATTTGTTGGCGTCTGTTTGCAGAGCCTCCCTGCCTTCAAGGGAGTCAACAGCTCCTCCCAAATACTAAATGCACAATAGAGACAAAATCGAGGATGAAGATTGTATATCATTTAGTGAAATACCATTTTCTGTGTTATCAGTGCAACTTATGCATTATGACACAGTACTGAATTTATTACTATTTTAAAAAAAACCACCTTCCTCAGGCAGGGGGTGATGTGGTCATCACACCTATTGAGTAATTTCTATTCTAAACAACATATGTCCCTGTCACTTCTCATGCATTATACACCGCTGAAAAGACAATTATTTTTGTCCTTGGTAGGCCACATATTGGAGCTCTTCAAAGATATCAGCAGGTTGTTTTCCACGACTATCATTGTCTCTGTTTTACAGAGAACTTTAGCAAAGAAGTAGAGAGGAAAGTGTGGATGGTCTTAGGAGTATTGCATATGGGACTGTATACTTTTCTATGCAATGGAATCCTGTAATTAGACATTTGACACACCTACAGACACATCCAGAAACTATCACATAAATAATCTGCAATATGTTGAAAATATGTACTGCTGCCTTGAGCTAGTGAGCAAGTTTCTCACTTATATAAGGATAACTTTCCAATCTTTGAGCCGGGTCATGAAAACAACAAAGCCTTCTGTTCTGGCTAAAAGGGAGAGGTTTTGTGGTCTCCCTCTGTTTTTGAAGACCCTTTCTGAAGATTCATTTGAAATAACAGCACCTCTCTCTGGATGTAGCAATTCCTTTTAGTACTTGTTCTGTGTGTCTATAAAACATTTGCATCATCCTGGCATAGCCAGGCTTATTTCTATCTGAGAATAGAAAGGGATCTTTCTATTCAGGTATTTTGGGTACAAATGGTACAAATGGAAAATCAAGCCACTAAAAAATCCCAAAATTAATCCTTTTTTTCAAGGATTGTAAAAGGCACAGTCTAGGTCATAAGAAGCTAAACCTACTTTGCTTTCAAATTTACTTAAATTGACTTGGGCAAGTCACATAGGAAAAAGACCCCCACCAGTTTGTCTGCCTTTAAAATGGAGAGAATAGCAAAATCTTTTGCAAAACAGTTCTTCTTACAGTAACATGATCACCTTCCAGCGTGGGCACTGAAGGAGGCAGCACGGTAGTAACATTTTTCTTCTTACATGTAGAGGCTGGAATTTCCTCTGTGATTCAGCCTTCTTCACTAGCTAAGGACCACCTGGATGCTCTGCCTTCTCCTGACAAAATGCATCATGAACAATCTGTTAACGTATAGATACATATTACAACTTCAAAATCATCAAAAGCAATACTGGATGCCAAGTATTATTAATTAGGAGATATCACAGATTATTTTGGCAACATGAGTCCTTGGAAATTAAAGCTGAAGTGGAACTACATCAGTGGGCAATAACATTCTTGTGTCCATGGACTCAAGCATCCCTGGATACCAATAGGAATAACAATGAGGAACACCATCTGCTGAAATAAACTCTTTATTCATGCTTGGCAGACCTGCAAAAAAGGAGGGGGAAGGAAGGGGTGTGGAGAGTTTTTAGCCAAAATTTGCAGCTAGATGAAGGTAAGCACAGCAGAGGTTGTCAGCACTTCCCTCACAGGGTTTTGTTTGCCCAGCCACAATTTTTCAGCAGAGACTAGAAGTCATCATTCAAGGAACCCACTGAAATAAGCCTAGTATTTTCAGCAGTCAGGTGTTAACAACACATAAATACATGCTGCTGTGAAATAAATTTAGATTCTAACAGAACCCAACTGCAATAATTGAGATGGAACTAATGCCTTTTGTGATTTCTGCAGGGTAGGCTAAATTAAGTGCTTTACAGAGAAGACAAGGTGTATCAGAAATGTTTTCTCCTATAGAAGCACAAAATTTCAGAACTCCATAATTTTAAACATTAGTCCCTGGAACACTAATAGTTGAGTTCACAAGCACTTAGCACAGCTGATTTTTCAGCTGAAAAGCAAAAGAAAGCTCCTATTGAACATGTTTTCAATTACCAGCAATATAAAGCAGATTTACAGAACATCATACAGTTTTACAATGGATTTCAAATGAACACACAATACTGAGGCTGTGCCTCCGTAAACACAATTTTTTCCATTATTAATAAAAGTCTGCAGCCTTTGTGCTGACCTGGTAGCTTAGGGTCTAAGAATTTTTTGGCCTTACCTTTGTCTGAGCTGACCTTAACTTGCTTTAATTGCTGTGCTGTGGTCAACCGGCTAATGCCTGTCCTCTTGTAACTTTATTTGTGGGAATGCTGCATGTGGCAAAGGCCTGACAAGGGTTGTAGTTATCATTGGGCAAGCAACAGTCCTTTGTGTCAGGTAGGGCAGGTGGAAGATGCTGTTCAGCTTTCGCAATTCTTGGTGGTAAATATGTGAAATAACACCAGGCAGACACAAATAATTTTAAGACTATTACTGCTGAGAAATCTCTGTATTAATTTGAACAATGAGAATATATTTTTGTAACAAGGTTAATTTTGGCTGTTAAAATATTTGACTAAAAGTAAATACTTAGTTTCAGGTATATGGTATATTCCTTTCTGCTCATAACAACGCTTGCAGTGTATTAAAAGCAGAATTTACTACCAATTCTATGCCCTTCTGCAACAGCACTATAAACACAATTATGAACACATGGATACATTTTTGCTGAATTAGCCTGAGCATGCAACATGAATTTTATGTTAGATTTATGCTATTATGCTGGCTTTATGTCAACTGTGAAAAGACAGATGACATGCAATAAAGTCTGCTAATAGCACCAAGTTAACATACTAAAAGTTCTGCATTAATTTGAGCCAGCACAGAAAGATTGTATGAGATCAGCACTTTGCTCCTTGCAGCTGCAACAGTTTGATCTGGTACCCGGAATCTGAAGGCAGGCTTTCCTGTATCATAAAACCATGGCCTGAGAAATTCTGGTGTTGCATTTTTGTTTGATATCCTACCTTATCCCTTTACAATTCATGGAGGCCCTAGGATGTTCATGTGACAGAGAATGTGCCTTAAGTTTCAGTAAGTAGGGGATATTGTGATGAACATGCTGATTAGTTTTCATCCTCGGTGCTTTTGTCAGTCACCTTATTTTCCCTTATTTCTCTCTTCTCCCTTCCATCTCTGTTTATCATTCTCCTTGATTTTCTCCTTTCTGGCTTTGTTCTTCACTACTTATCTGTTATTTCTCTTCTTTTCTCTTGCCTTCCTTGCTTTTTGATGAGTCTGTCTGCTCTGGCTTTCCTATAACCCACTCCACCCCTCCTTCTTGCAGATCTCTCTCTGTTTGCTGAGCTCCACAGGGTGCTCATCAGTACTCCTTTGCTGAGGAACTGGGTGATGGACTAGCATGATGGTTCCTGTTTTGAATGAGGTATTCATGTTTATGGAAATAATAGGTGTGTTGATAATTTTGCTTTGACTGCAAAGGAGTAAGTGGTCCTAGTAGTTTAGCACTTTTAATTTACATTAAATGAGCAAATGGGAGGTAAATAATGAAATATAGCATAATGAATATAAATATATTGTAATTTGATTGTGGCCAACGAGTACCTCAGAAAAAAAAAGTAATGATTGTTTGAGAGAGGTCAGGTTGGCAATATAAAAATGTAGTAATTTGAAATTAAAACCAGGGAGACTAATAATAAAAAGATAAGAAAATAAATATAATACTGTGGAGCAGTGAAGAAACTCTCAGTCTGCAAAAGCTCATAATCAGACAAATCAATCTTACCTGGCCAAGGATGGAAATTACACCCAGAAAAAAATGGTTAAAAAATAAAAAATCAAATCAACAGGAAACAAAACTGCATTACATCAGAGTGGGATACTGACCTTGTAAAAGCTCTAGCTACCCTTTTCACATACCACTGGATATAGTGCTTCTCCACAGGATGATTTTTGGTTACCTTCATGAAGTGAGATGATGACTTTGATCCTGGATGTAAAGCAAAGTCAAAACATACAAGAAATTAGCATGAATGACAAGAAGAGATTTTGGTAGTTTCAGCCAGAGTTAAAAAAAGGTTTTTTCTTCTTGACAATTTTCTCACAAGAGAAAAATGGCATTTTATGATTGCTAGTATATCCAGAAGGCTAACAGGGTGAGATTGCAGCAACAGCAGCAGAGAACAATAAAATAATGCAATGCTAACTGAAAATGTAAAATAAAAAAGATCTTTTAGAGGGTAAACCTTCATTAATATGAAAAAAATTGTATGTCTCAAGCGAATCATTTCATACTTTGTCTGTGACTGCCAAAGTACAGAAAATACTCAGGAACTCTAATTTCATCCCTTAGCAGTCAGTAAGCTTTCAAATCACCCCTCCCCTTTCTTGAGCTGTTTAATCCAGATCATAACTAGAGAATTTTATTGCTGTCTTAATCTCTCAAGTTTCAGTATGGATTGTACATGGACTTGTTTCTGGACCCCCCATTCCAACAGACTTCCAAGACCCAACAAGAAGTCATTGCTTTCTATTATAATCTGAGAGAAATACAGACAGGAAGAAGAGGTAAATTGGGTTTTAGATCTGCTAATTCTCTTCTAGGATTTCTCAGTAAGAAATTGCAGGAGACATGTACTCCTAATTATTGTTCCTAGGATAAATTAGGGATGAAGAAGGATCAAAAATAAATGTTGTCCTCTGCAAAGACAAGACAAATAAGCAACAGTCCTCACAGAGTTTGCATTCCAGCCTGCTGGGAAATGTAGGCTTGCACAACAGGAGGACACAGAGAGATGTATTGTCTTAAGACCCAATTCAAAGTGTGTGTAAGTAAATGAGCTTCAATTTCAGTGAGCTGTAGCCTCTACTTCACTGTGGCCTGCCTGCAGATGTCTACCATCAACACCCACTTGTAGGAATAAATGAGGTGCAATGGCCTGTCCAACCAGCAGATGTCTGTTATGACTGACATCACTTGCCATGGATAAAATATGTTTCTCTATGAATTTTGTGCTTGCATGTTCTGTTCACTTTTGTGCTTAACTTATACCCTGCTTGTAATGCTCAGCAACATCTACAAGCTGTATGAGATGTCTGCATATCCTACTGACCTTTCTCAAAGGCAAGAAGCGGCTGCAGTGTTGTATCCATGCTGACAGCTTCAGTTTGCGTTTTACATCTGCTGTCATCTTGCCAACCAATTTTCATTACTCTTCCAAAGAAAAACACCTAATGGCATGCCTAATTCAAAACCAAATTACCACTGTTTGAGTCGCAACTGGTTTACCGAGCTTATATAAAACCTTGTGCTTGTTGAGTGCACAGTAGAAGAAGAACGGGGAGATAGGAAAGTAAATGCTTCACTAGTTTATTTCCTCTAAGTCTTCATGTAGGTTTGACATAGAAAAGAAAGTAAGTGGAACTCAACAAACATGAATAATACCAAGTACTGTGCAATGTTAAATAGAAATATTTGAGCTTCAAAAGGCACCAGAAAACTGAATCATAATTCTGTTAGTGTGGCACTTCTGCTGGCCCAATTCCTCCTGATGGCAAGTGCAAATGAAAGAGCCCAGAGAGAGCTTTAGGCTTGCCCAGTTATATTAGTTCAGATATTGAAATATATACATGTGTGGTGGTGCATCCCTCCACCTCCCCATAGTCATGGATTGTTTTGATTGATTCTTTTGTCAAATTTAAGCTCTGATAGGCATTTTCTGCTTGCATACAGCCTGTTATGTCAATTCCCTTCTAATTTAATTTTGCCTGGCCATTTGTAAGAGTGTCCCCACTGCAGTTCCTTCCCTTCTCTGTCACTCAGTCTCATCGTAGGCCCATGCATCCAGTCCCATTTCTCCAATTTTTAATAAAAGTGAAAGTCTCCGTTTCTGAACAACTCTTTTTTCCCCATTTAAACAATCAGGACCACCTCTTAAGCCCACAGCCATGCTGTAACTTTTTGAGCGCTTCCCTTTTAGCAATACTGAATCTCAAGTGCACAGACTTTTTGCCAGTTTTTGTTTTCATCTAGCTTCTCATTCACAGTTCTTCCACACCCACATCCCTTTTCCCTGCACCTCAACCTTTCCTCAGTGTCAGGTCATATTTACCTGCCCTGTTACGTTTTGTCCTTTGGCCCACTGACTTCCAACTTGACTCTTCTCATCCAGATGCCCAAACAGCTTCCGGTTCCCTTTTTTTCCCTTTTTTTCCTCCACAGCAGACTTTAATTTCCTTCTTCTATATTACCCTTTCCACTTTCACACTCAGTCTCTTGCCTTGACAAACATACTATTCCAACCCTCACTTCCAGTCCCACTTTCCCCACAGGCTGCAATACAAGCCTCCACCACCTACAACCGCCTTATCATCCCATGTCCCAGGCCATGTTCCCATGTGCTGTTCATGGTCATCCCTTCTTTCCCATGTTATTCTCATCACTTGACATATGAATAAATTACATTTTTTCCAGATTTCTTAAGCCCAGCAAGAAAATAGCTACCAAATCTATCTGGTCTATCTGGACTTCAGCAAGGCCTTTGACACTGTCTCCCATAATATACTCCTGGAAAAGCTGGTAGCCCATGGCCTGGACAAGTGTACCCTTTCCTGGATTCCGAGCTGGCTGGAGGGTCGGGCCCAGAGAGTGCTGGTGAATGGAGCTGCATCCAGCTGGCGGCCGGTCACTAGTGGTGTTCCCCAGGGGTCTGTGTTGGGTCCAGTCCTGTTTAACATCTTTATTGATGATTTAGGTGAGGGGATTGAGTCCATCATCAGCAAATTTGCTGATGACACCAAGTTGGGAGGGAGTGTCGACCTGCTGGAAGGCAGGAGGGCTCTGCAGAGGGATCTGGATAGACTTGAGAGATGGGCTGATTCCAATGGGATGAAGTTCAACAAGGCCAAGTGCCGGGTCCTGCACTTTGGCCACAACAACTCCATGCAGCGCTACAGGCTGGGCACAGAGTGGCTGGAGAGCAGCCAGGCAGGAAGGGACCTTGGGATACTAATTGACAGGAAGCTCAACATGAGCCACCAGTGTGCCCAGGTGGCCAAGAAGGCCAACGGGATCCTGGCCTGTATCAAAAGTAGCGTGGCCAGCAGGACCAGGGAAGTGATCCTTCCCCTGTACTCTGCGTTGGTGAGGCCACACCTTGAGTACTGTGTTCAGTTCTGGGCCCCTCAGTTCAGAAAGGATATTGAGGTGCTGGAGTGAGTCCAGGGAAGAGCAACAAGGCTGGTGAAGGGACTGGAGCACAAGCCCTATGGGGAGAGGCTGAGGGAGCTGGGGTTGTTTAGCCTGGAGAAGAGGAGGCTCAGAGGTGACCTCATCACTGTCTAGAACTACCTGAAGGGAAGTTCTAGCCAGGTGGGGGCTGGTCTCTTCTCCCAGGCACTCAGCAACAGGACAAGGGGGCACGGGCTTAAGCTCTGCAAGGGGAAATTTAAGTTGGATATCAGAAAAAAATTCTTTCCAGAGAGAGTGCTCAGGCATTGGAATGGTCTGCCCAGAGAGGTGGTGGATTCACCATCCCTAGAGATTTTTAAACACAGATTGGACATGGCGCTGAGTGCCATGATCTAGTAAATGGACTGGTGTTGGACCAAGGGTTGGACTTGATGATCTCGGAGGTCTTTTCCAACCCAATCAATTCTATGATTCTATGATTCTATGATTCTAAATGCATGGGAGAGAAAAGACCCATAGGATCTGAAACCTGGACTTGCCACAGTAAGAGTAAGTTACAACTATGATTTTAGACATAGTTTCATTCAACCACATGCTAGACCTGCTACAGCTGGGATTTTGGGAGACTTTATGCTGGAAAGCTGTAGCAAGAGGATATCTGTAGAACATAAGCTAACCGTGGCATTTCAAAGGCCAAAGCTGAGCTGCTTTTTCCATAGAGAGAAAAGGCACACGCCTGCCAAAACACACAAATGCATACATACAAGATTGGTCTTCTAAAATAACCCTGAGGCTGAGTCTTTTAACAGGAGCAAAAAAATCTTTTTCCATGCCATTATTCTTACCAGATAATTTAAAAGTTAATTTAAAAATAAATAAATCTATTGGGCAGAAACATGCTATGTCCATGGAAAATTCAAGTTGAAAACAGCTGTATCAAGGAAGACTTGTAAGAAGTTGAAAAAAGTCTTCTTATAGGTAGCATGAGGCATACTGATTGCTAACTGACAATAACAGCACCAAATCTACTATTTTTCTGATTTTTTTTTTACTATTATCTCTCACTAAATGCATAAAATAATCTGATAACAAGAAGGTGTGAGAGGCACACTTAACTGCTAGTCTTTCAGAAATGACTGAGGGGGACAGGCTAAAGAAGAAGGTAAGATTTTCTTTGTAAGAGTATTGATGAAATAGATAAACCACATACTGAGTCTAATCTGGAAATCTGGAGATGTTCAAATGACTTTCAAAACAAAAATGAAAAGTAGGGGAGGAAATACTGTTCCAAAGCCTGCTCATTGATTTAAGCATTTTTTGTGCCAGTAGGAATAATAACAATGAAAACCATCTGCTGATCTTTGCAATGAATTCTTTATCTATGCTTGAAAGGCTTGTACAGAGATGGAAAGCTGTGTATGAGACTGTAGACAAAACAAGGTGTGTATGGCAGTTGTTTGGAGGGTTCCACTCCCAGGAATCCTGTTGCCTTGAAGTTAAGACCTTTCCAGGGACTGGAAATCAGCTTCTTGTTGAGCCAGCTCATCAGAGCTAACATATTTCTTGTGGTTTAATTCATAAACCATCACTTAAAAATAAAAGTAAAATTATGAAAAGTATGAGAGCTTTTAATAATTTAATATATACTGACCTAAATATAAATTGATGAATAAACAGAAAATTAATAGAGCATATATCAGATTAATTTTTCCTCCTTTGGAAAATTCCATAAATCCCTGGCATCAGCTGATAGGTTTTTATTGCATGCACTGCCTCATCCAAATCAGGCTGTTTCATGCTCCCAGTGGCTATAATTTCTAAATATTTTTCACAGAGTTGTAGAATGCAGTACATTTAGGAATGGTCTATTTGCATTCACCTGCAAAGAGTTTTGACCATACAGGCAGAATGGATAGAAGGGTGCTGCACAAACCAAAGGGAAATAAAAACTGAAGATGATTTTATTAGGGTGGCTGAGGTAACCTTTACACCACTTCCACATAGTTATTTATTCACATGTTGAATAGTGACTGTTGAATAGGTTAACAGCTTGTGTTCACCACCAGTAATCATATAATGGTAGTGTGCATCAATAAGTGTAGTTTTTGCGAATAGTCATGTGAGACCACAGGCTTGGCATAGAACTGACAGAGGAGAGACTCACAGCATCTCTGAGTCTGAGCTGATTTTAGCAATAGTCAAGGGACCACTGTGTGACCTATATCTTCTGGAAATACTCCATGGTAAAGATCCAATAGACTTAGGTAATAACTGTGAAACGCACAATACTCCTTGATGTTCTCAAGAGCTGGAGAAGGATTTGAGGTGATGCTCAGTGAGTAAAAGGAGGTATTGTAATGAAAACATGCAAAAATAGCCACAGATGGATCCCAAGACCAAGGAGGAATGTACCCCGCACACCACTGTCATTCTCTTCCGGAAGAGTACAGAATGTCCAGGACTCATCATAGAATCATAGAATGGCTTGAGTTGGAAGGGACCTTTAAAGGTCACATAGTTCCAATCCCTCCATCAAGGCCTAAGATGCCACTGGCTAGATCGTGGACCTTTCCCCCTCCATGCACACTCTTCTACTTAAAGAAGACTGGAGCTGTTTTCTTCAGGGTCCATAGGAACACTGGAAGAGTGAGCATATCTCAAGGAAAAGGGGTAGATACTACTAAGTTATTTTTTAAAATAATTTTAAGAATATTATCGATGACATTTTTCCATATTACCTTGGATTATAAGGGTTAATAGTATAACTTCCTGAATGGAAGTTATAGCCAGGTGGGGGTTGGTCTCTTCTCCCAGACAGTCAGCAATAGGACAAGGGGGCATGGGCGCAAGTGCCATGAGTGCCATGATCTAGTAAACAGACTGGAGTTGGACCAAGGTTTGGACTTGATCTCGGAGGTCTTTTCCAACCCAATCGATCCTATGATTCTATGAAAATTGTCTGAGTAACTGTTAGCTGTGTTTTGGCTAGATTGTTATAATTTTGATTAGTCTAACAATATATTTTTTGTTTCATATGCGTATATACATAATGTATATGTATGTGTACATATTTTTTATATATATATGTATATATGTGTGTATATATATATATGCGTATATATATGTGTATATATATGAATAAAATGTTTCCTTCTGACCCTAGTGACATTTCAAATATAACCGTAGCTGAGCTGTTTTTGCACGTCCTTCAAAGAGGAAATAATAGTGATAAATATAGACCTTTCAGTGACAAGCATAATATTTTATATATTTTAAGTGCAATCAAGAACAGTGGTGGCTTTGTGCAGAGACAGATCAGTGCTTCTGGACTATAACTAAGGTATTCCAAAAGATTTCTCTCAGTTGGTAACTGTTAGGTGTAAGGTATGAGCTGAAGTTATTGTAGAGGCTGAGATCAAATCACAGATAAGATTAATCTAACTGGCTATTTCTATAGTACTGCACATCTTTATGTGTTTATGTTTCTATGGCTGCTGTGGCTGGGTACAGAAGAAACCCCTCTCTTCCTAGCACAGGAGAGAGAGAAAACTTAGATTCACCCTTAAAGAAGCTGCTTTGTACAATAGAAGTTGTATTTTTAACCACTGGGGCAGATAAGGTGGAAGATGACAACTCTGTAGTAGTCAAGTCCCTTCCACCTATTACAATCAAAAGTTGTCCACTTAGTAGTTAGAATACTTACTCCAAGTACTCTGATGCCACTCTACATGCTGGCCAACAGAATAAAAGCCATCAATGAAAAATCAGCACAAGTAGATACCCTGTGAACTTGCCTATTTGTTCATTTATTCTTCCCACTTTCTCCTGGTGTTGTAACAAGTGTTACCCTGCAGTGATGACTGTGGACCTTTTGTTTGGACCTTGCAAGTCAAATTTGGCCTAGAGCCAGTTATTTGAAAGCCCAGCACTATACACTAATATAATTGATTCAGTACTTGTGTTGTTCACTAACGAATTTACCTCTCTAGATTGTAGCTCTCTGCTTGGTGACTCGGAGCAAGTCTTCTAGGTGGCTAAATTGGTTATGTTGATGATTTTTTAGCCATATGATTTTTCTTGTTAGTAAGTAATCTTGAAGATTATCTGGAGAGAAAGCTGCAAAATAGAGCTTGAGAAACGTCTCCTTTAGAGAACTAAAGATGCCTCTCAGAGGCTGAAGGGTCAATCTGACCTATATGCTTGCTGTCCTACACCAGGTCTTTAAAATGTCTCTGATGGCAGAAGAGCTCTCCATGGCAGATAGCAGCAGAAACAGTAAGAAGAGCACTCATTGAATGTGCTGGTTTAAAGGTAAACCAGCAGGAGAAATGAACCCAGCTCAAGAGAGATTACAAGTCAGAGTTACAATTCACTAAAAAGATTAAAATAATTACAATGATACAGAGAAAAATTGGTTTTCACCCACACAGAATAGATGTATAAGCCAGCACCCTGGGACATGAACAGAATGGTGTTCGTTAGTCCCTATACAAGAGCACCACATGATCTCCCTGAGTCCAAAGTAAAAGGAAAGGAAAACTTGTTGGTGAGGATAATGGTGGCAGTCTGGTTGAGATTGGCAGTTGCAGTCCTGTCAAGGTTCTGGTCCTCTTCTGGATCCTATGAGAGGTACCAGAAGTCCCCAAACCCAAATATTATATACGCTCAGGTTCAGATGGGAATGCCCAGTACCTCCCCCAGGGTAGGGAGTTTCACAGTGAGTGATTTATTCTGTGAGTCATGGGATATTTTGGAGCCTTTGATGGTTTAGGTCATTGCAACTGCCTCTTGTGCTAGTCCCTAACAGCCCATTAGCAGACATGACCACTTAGGCTGGGTGTGAAGGTGCTGTTGTCTCTCCGGAAGGGAGTTATCACAGCTGAGTCACTGGTGTGAAGACAGAAACCTTCCTATGCCATGCAGAGTTCTTTAACACCCAGTTTGTAACCTGAGGGGTCAGGCGTGCCCTGAGCAGATGCTGCAAATGGTCCATTATTAACCGTTCATAAGAAATTACGTAGAAGGTGTAGAATACACAGCTTTGGTTACACCTACACAGTGATAAACTGGTCCCAGCTGCTGTAACAAGGACATTGACTTAGTAGAACTTTGGGATTTTTCTGAGCAGAGACCAGGGTTCCTACTGCCTGCAAAGTAAAATAAGCACAAGCCTGTCACTTGTCCCAGCCCTGTCTGAGCAGGTCTGTGTGTATTTCAGCATTTTTCCTCTACAAATTTCTTTCAAGTGTGCTCAGTATTCAGTAAAAGAGTATGCACATCTGCTGTTCCAAGAAGCAAGTTTAATTGCTGATGGGATTTTTTCCCACTAGCATTTCAACCCATCTGCATGTTGAGATTACTGAAGCCTAATTTTGTTTTTGTCTACTTCAACCTTTTCAAGTGATATTCATTAATCCCATCTATGGCATCTCTAACATGTGGGAAATCTGCCTAGAGTAATTACAAAGTATTTCCTCTGCACTTAGTTCTCATATAAGAGCATGGGAAGATAATGAAGGCTGATTGTAGTGTCATCATTCTATTGAGGAAATGAATGATGCTGTTCAAATAACAGCTGGCTTGTTACATAAAAGAAATGACAGATCAGAATAATAAAGGCAAACTCCCCTTTAACAGATCTTTCTAATTTGAAAGTCTCAAATAATTGTCTTCAATCCTAGAAATACAGAAAATACTGGAAAAAAGGCACTTAAGTTTCCTTTCAGTATGTTTGTGTATACACATATATACTTATATTTACACATACATGCCTACAAACTTCTAGTATCTTTATTATTTTTACACGATATATGTATTTATGTATTTATGCATGACACTGAGAGAGCAAGAAAGATCTCCAAGAGTACTATTTTTTGATCTGGAATATTCAAGACACAAAATAAAGTATAATTTAGGGAAATTTCTTCTTATGGTGAACTGACCTGAAATGGACATTTAGAAATGTGAATGATACATATTACAAATGAATTTAAGGTGCAATGAAATTTCATAATATAAATACATAAATTTACCACACACTGCAGTTATTAAAAAAAAATCTTGTGAAGCAACAGAGGCTTTTCTGTTTTATATATATTCAAATGTATGTATGTATGCATGGCCAGACTTTGTGAACGAAGGTTTGGGAAGGGCTCTCCCCACGTGGGTGTGCCCTTCCAGCCTGCACAGTGGATTTTTTAGGTGAGGCACAGCGTGCACAGAACTGGCCCCACCGTTTAAGTCCTAAGGTCCATCTGCCACAGCCAAGCGAGCTTGGACAGTGACAGTGAAGTCCTCAGAACTGTCTACAGCACCTGGTATGAACCGGGGCTGACCCTGTTGAGCATCTGAGATCTGATGGGATTGGATGGCAGGGAGGCATTCAACTGCCAGGAGATGGTCCCAACTAAGACTCAAGCTCAGGTCCTTGGGATTCAGAGTCCAGAGCGCTCTCCTTTATGCCACAGGACTGCCCTATGTTCAAATATGAATTATATATATATATATATATATATATATATATATATATATATATAAACATCACATATATAAGCATCATACATCATCATCATCATCATCATCATCATCAAGGCTAGGCTTCGTGAACGAAGATTTGAGAAGGGCACTACCCATGCTTGCTGCTAGCGTGCTGGTGGCTAAAAAGGCCGATTCGGGATAGGCAGGTCTGGTCACAAAAGGCACAGCGGAACGTCTCCCTAGGTGACATTGGCAAGGAAAGGTTCTTTCTGCATTGTCTTTTCTCCTCAAGACTGGCTCTCCGTGCATTCTCAAAGGAAGCAGCAATGTCGTGAATGGTGTGTCTCCATGAATCCCGATTGGAGGCCAGAGTGGACCATTGGTGGCAGTCAATATGGCCAAGGCTGAGGTGTTGTTTCAGGGAGTCCTTGTATCTCTTCTTCGGGGCTCCTCTCTTGCGGCAGCCGGTGGCGAGTTCACAATAGAGCACAATCTTTGGGAGGCGGTGATCCTCCATCCTGGAGACGTGCCCTGCCCAGCGCAGCTATGTTCTCATAAGCATGGCCTCGATACTGCTGACCCCTGCCTGTTCAAGAACAGACACATTGGTCACGTAATCAGACCAGTGGATGTTTAGGATTGAATGAAGGCAGCGCTGATGGAAGCGTTCGAGAAGCCGCAGGTGGTGGCGGTAGGTGACCCAGGATTCAGACCCATATAAAAGAGTAGAGAGTACAATGGCTCTGTAGACACTAATCTTTGTACTTTTCTTCAGGTGTTTATTGGACCAGACTCTTTTATGGAGTTTTCCGAAGGCTTTGTATGCCTTTGCTAGCCTGTTGTCTATCTCTTTGTCGATCTTACCGTCTGAGGAAATGATACTTCCCAGATAGGTGAACTGCTGGACTGACTTAAGCTCTGAATTGCCTATGGTGATGTGAGGATGATGGAAGACTTCTTGAGGTGCATGTTGGTAGAGAACTTCCATCTTCTTCAGGCTGACTTCCAGCCCAAAAAGCTCAGCAGCCTCTGCAAAGCAGGATTTTAAGCGTTGCAGAGCTGCTTCTGTGTGAGCAACGAGGGCAGCATCATCAGCAAAAAGCAGCTCACGGACAAGGTGATTCAGGGTCTTGGTGTGGGCCTTCAGTCGCCTTGGGTTGAATAGGCTTCCATTGGTACGATATCGGATGTAGATGCCGTTTTCTTCATCGAGGTCTGCTGTGGCTCTTTGGAGCATCATGCTGAAGAAGATTGTGAATACAGTTGGTGCAAGAACGCAACCTTGTTTCACACCATTGGTTATTGGAAAGGGCTCAGAGAGTGCATCGCCATATCTGACTTGTCCACGCTGATCCTCATGTAGGAGGATGATAATTTTGAGGAACTTGGGGGGACATCCTAAACATTCCAGGATCTGCCACAAGCCTTTTCTGCTCACGGTGTCGAAAGCTTTGGTGAGGTCAACGAAGGTTACATAGAGACCTTTGTTCTGTTCCCTACACTTCTCTTGCAGTTGTCTGAGAACAAACACGTCTGTGGTGCTCCTATTGGCTCTGAAACCACACTGGCTTTCAGGTAGAAGATCTTCTGCAATAGTGGGTACTAATCTGTTCAGAAGTATTCTTGCAAGGATTTTACCAGCAATGGAGAGCAAAGTAATACCTCGGTAATTTGAGCAGTCTGATGTTTCTCCTTTCTTCTTGTACAGGGTGATGATGACTGCATCACAGAGATCTGGTGGTAGTTCCCCTTGTTCCCAGCAACGCACAACAAGCTCATGGAATTTGGCATGGAGTGCTTGACCTCCATGCTTCCAGATTTCGGGTGGAATTCCATCAACCCCAGCTGCCTTGCCAGTTTTCACCTGTTGTATGGCCTTGAGTATCTCTCCCATAGTAGGGGCTGCATCCAATTCATGTTTCACCGGTTGTTGTGTAATGTGCTGAATTGCTGAGCCTTGGACTACACGGTTGGCACTGAAGAGAGTCTGAAAGTGCTCAGACCGTGGGTTCAGGATGGAGGTTTTATCTGTTAGAGGCAGTTGACCATCTGCACTGAGTAGGGGACTTTGAACCTGGTGCGTGGGTCCGTACACTGCTTTCAGGGCCTCATAGAATCCTCTTTGGTCACCCAAATCTGCGCATAGTTGTGTCTTTTCTGCTAGGTCGAGCCACCATTTGTTCTGGAAGTCTCGAAGTTTCTGTTGGAGCTTACTGCATGCAAGACGAAAGGCGGCTTTTTTTATATGGCAAGATGGCTGAGCAAGGTGTGCTTGGTGAGCAGTACTCTTCTTCTTCAGCAATTCCTGGATCTCTTGATTGTTTTCATCAAACCAGTCTTTGTTTTTCTTGGAGGAGAACCCTAGGGACTCTTCAGAGGACTGCAGGATGCAACTTTTAATATGTTGCCAAAGCGCTTCAGGAGAGGGATTTATGGGATTATCCTTAAGTCTAGTTTGAAGGTTTCCCTGGAAGCTGTCTCTCACTGTGGCTGTTTGACGATTGCTGACTTGGAGCCTCCTCCTTGGAATGCCGCCTCTCTTAGGTTTGGGCTTGAAGTGGAGGTTAAGTTTGCAGCACACAAGGCGGTGGTCTGTTTGACATTCTGCACTCGGCATCACTCGAGTATGACGGACATCACTGACATTTCTCTGTTGTACTAAGATATAGTCAATGAGGTGCCAGTGCTTGGATCGAGGATGCATCCAGGTTGCCTTCAGGCTGTCTTTCTGTTGAAAGACAGTGTTGGTGATGGTGAGCTGCCGTTCTGCACAAAACTCTAGCAGGAGGCGTCCGTTGTCATTGCAGTTTCCAATGCCATGCTTGCCCAGGACTCCTTTCCAGGCTTCAGAATTCTTACCTACTCTGGCGTTGAAGTCACCAAGGATTATGATCTTATCATCTGCAGGAACATTTGGGTGAGGCGGCGCAGATCTGTGTGGAATTTGTCTTTTTCTGCTGGGTCAGCTTGGAGAGTTGGGGCATATACGCTAAAAAGAACAACATGTTGCTTGTTGTGTAGAGGGAGGCATAAGGACATAATGTGATCGGAGTGACCTGTCGGCAGATTTTCAAGTTGGGAGGCAATGGAGTTTTTAATCATGGAGCCAACTCCTGAAAGGTGTCTTTCGGTTTTGGGTTTGCCTGAGCAGTAGAGTGTGTAGCCAGCACCATGTTCTTTAAGGCTGCCTTCCTCATGAAGACGAACTTCACTGAGAGCAGCAATGTCAATGTTGAGCCGTGACAGTTCGTGGGCAATTAGAGCAGAACGACGCTCAGGACGTCCACTATCCCCAGTATCAAGCATGGTTCTGATGTTCCAACATGTGAGTGTTAGTTTGAGCACACCTTTGCAGGCAGGTGTATGCCTTTGAAATCTCTTTGTTTTTGTTTGACCGCATGGAAGATGCCGGTGGGCCACGGTTATCCAACCGGGTGTGGAGATGAGCTTTGTTTAGGCCACCTTTGCTAGGCCCCTCTCCATGTGGAGCAAGCAGTGCTGTCCCTAGAAAAGGCTGCTTGGTCATTCAGGATGCTGCTGCAAGAGACTGTCATCTCTGGGGTCAAGTCTCTATGACCAATATCCTGAACCACCTGCATGCAGGGTTGGGTCTGCGGCTTCCAGCTGCTTCCTATCACCTGCTGTTTTCGACCCTCACCTGTCGCTACAGGGCTTTGCAATGTGGGTGAACCCTTCAAGCCTGTGCAATGGGTTTTTTAGGTGAGGCACAGCGTGCGCAGAACTGGCCCCACCCTTTACTCCTAAGGTTCATCTGCCACGGCCTAGCGAGCTTGGACGGTGACAGCGAATACCTCAGGACGTAGGTTTGGTTAGAGTATCCTTCTCTTAGATGGATGGCCTTACAGGGCTAAGTGAGCTCCATCTGCCCGGGTTTGGGGTTGGAGTTGTCCTTCTCCTAGGATGGTTGCCAGGCGGCTAGCGAGCCCATCCTGCCCGTGGACACACTTTGTCTGACCCTTCAGCTGAGACCTATCTGGCATGGGAGACCCTACCGGCGGCACAGACCACCTCCAGCATAGCTCTCAACCTCATGAGGGCACGCAAGCCTCTCCCCCGTGACAAGGGGGTGTCCTCGGAGAAGGCATCATACATATATATTTGTGTATGTATGTAAAATAGAAAAACTCAGGTGCTAAATGGTCCATTTAGAAGTTGCAATGCTCAGTTTGTACTCTGAGAAGCCAAAGGGCTAATTTCACTGTGTCTTTCTGTCAGAGGGTGTGTTCCTAAATAGTCTTTCAGACCATCTAAACCCAAGAGCCTGACCCTTTTAAGAAAGAAGAGATATGATATGACATTATCAGAGCACAACAGCTGATTTCTAATTGGAGTTTGAAGACAGACTAATACCAGCCAAAATGTGGTGTCTTCAAGGTCTAAGAATTTCCTTGAATGATCCAAGGAAATCATCATTCATTGGAAGGTGTGACTTCAAATTATATGGAAGACAAAATTAAAATTCAAAACAACATTAGTGTGAAATGAGGCACAATGGCGAAGCCTTGGAGAACAGACTTTCCCAGCAGCACCAGCTACATTCCTAAAGTATATATAGGAGACTTCGCAAATTTCAAATTCTTTACATACTCTCATTTTATGTTTTCAAGCTGCAGCAATTTACATAAACTGGGATCTTGAGACCTGCATACAAGATGGACCCCAATAAAAGAATTACCGAATAATCACAGTCCATCCTCTTACTCCAAGTAGCATCTACTGGGGTAGAATCCAAGGATGGAGGCCACACAACCTGTGTGGGCAACATATTCCACTGCTTGACTGTCCTAATAAACCCCCCCTACACTTTTTATTTATGCATTAATATTTACCAGTGGGCTAGCATAAGCTAAAATCAATGCTTAGAGCTTGAACAAAGAAACCAAAGTACAACAGAAAATCCTGTTAGAGAGGGCAATAAAATAGTTTAAATTGAGTGTATACAAAGTCTTCATGAAAGGTTAGCTTCAGGGAATAGTGCAACAAAATTGTAATTCGATTCAATTATATTTTTATTATTATTCATAAATGAAGAAATAGGGATCTATATCACCATAGCAACAAAATACCACGTGTTATTTCTATATAAATTTGAAAATGTAGTGTTCTCACATGGAATTAAAAAGAGAGCCCAGGAGTACAAAGAACATTGAAGTAGTGCATTTATAATAGGAAAATGATAATTTTTTGACCAAATGTATTTTCTCCAAATTAAAAGATGGTTGAAAGGGATATTTAGCACTGAAGTTGATTTTTGAGTAGCAACCTTTTACTCTATAACTAAAAATTATCTCAGCTCAATTTTTCTCTAAGAATAATACACATAGCTTTGTAGAAATAATATGCTGCTTGTTAGCTCAGGGCATAACTCCTTTTTAAAGAAATGGTTGTGTAGATAGAGGTGTAAGCTTTCCTACACATGCAGTCTGATTTTGCCTCCTGAAAATGTAGCTTCTAAAGATATTGTTAATCATAGACTTAGTGAATAAATTTAGTGAAAGATTTTACTGAAAGTCGTTTTATCCAAAAAACAGAAATCTACTTGCATTTAGCACTATTTTCAGGAATCCTGAGTTGTGAACCTCTGCACATACTGAATGCCCTCCAAACTCAATGCCTCTTATTACCAAACTTAGCCCAGTTGCAAATTTAAGGCAGTAGGGATTGAAGCCAAAATCAGAGTAAAAGTATTCTGCAATCTTTTAGCTAATGGACAACATTTGTGTTTGGCATTTCAGTATCCCAATTAAATCCAGACATCAGATGAAACTGAATTTTAATAGTTACTCGAAATGTCTTTTCACTAGTAGCAGACTTCCTGCAGCTGTCAGGAAAACATCTAAGCAAGGAGACTCTAATAAGAACCTCTACTACTGCTTATTCTTTTAAGGACTGAATCTGAAACTTTTCTGCTTTTCTTAAAAATCACATCAGACCTTAAGAATTTGGGGCCTTTCAGGAGGTGAAAAAAGCAGGTAATTTTAACTCAAAATTTTGAACCTAACCTGGTCTTTTTGATATCACTGAAAGTTTTCCAGACTTAAATGTGGCATATTTTGTACAAAGGCACTGTGCTAACTCTTGTTTTGAGTGAATTTTCCCAAATGACTGGAGGTCTCAGCTGATGAACATTTTTCATTTTTAGTAACTGGGATAGAACACTTGTTCATATCTCTGCTGATTTGACAAGGGTAGGAATTTTAGATTATATATTGAATATCATATTTAAAATTCAGAATTTAGTTCTGTTAGTGAATAATTATATCAAGGCCAAGAGATTAAGGAGATAGATCTGTCACATTTTGTTTCTTGGTAATTTATGTCTTCTTAAAGACTTCTTTTAAGTCTTCAACAATAAAAAGACATTTTACTGCTATTTTGGCTCCAGAAATTAGAAGTTCTTTGAAATTTTATGCATTCATCCTCGTCACATTTTTTTCACTTCTCCACTTTTAAGAAACCAGCGTGGAGCATAGCATCTAAAAATTTCTTTAGACAGTAATTGATGCCAAGTGGTCTTTAATTTAACGATGCTGACAATTTTGACTGATGAAATCACCAGCTGCTCTTATGTCTGCAGCATGTTCCTGTGAGTTACTGGTTGCACCTATTTCCAACTGACCAAGCAGATAAGTCTACCAAAACATTCCCTGTTTTGGCTGCTAGCAAACCACCAAGGAATGCCTGACTCTGAGGAAAAAAGAAATTCATGCTGTGTGCATTGCTAAATTGCTAATTGCTGTAATTTCTGCACTGGACTCAGGAAGCATAGAGAAGATCAGGTGGTAGGGAAAGAGAAGAAAATTGGAGCAGCTCTTTTCTGAATTGCTTTCATTTAAATTAAACTCTCCCCAGACCACAACTGTATCATAGTCTGCATTTAAGGGTTACAACTTCATATAAATCTGTCATTGGACGTAGACTTCCAAAACTTTAAGTAAAATTTTCAAAGAATCTACAAATAATTGAGTACACATGGCTGAAGTGAAGCAGAAATAAGGTGTTTGATTCTTTTAGTTCAAAGAAATGTATTAACCAAACTAAGATGATATAAATGTGTCTGGTTAGGTATCAAAACAAAGAATACCTTCAATCCAAAATCCAGGGTCCAGTTTCACTTTCTACAAAAGACAAAGCGATTTAACTTTGAATATCCATGGACACTTCTTGTACTTACCTTGGTTATTCCCTGCTGTGCTGGCCATAGTTTGAACCCCTTTTTGGCTAATTCACATCTATGTCCTTAGTGTAAAGTATAGCCACAATCTTGCTGCAGCAAGCATATACCAGGACTGTCCCTTGTCCACATTAAATACTGGAAGCAAAACAGCTAAGGTCCAGCTAGAGCAGTCTGGCTTCCTAGATTCTGGGTGCTTTTCAGTAACACAACTTTCACAAGGGGCTGGGCAAACCTGGGGTACACTGCAGCCTGTCACTGCACTCTGCCTGCAATTACAGCAACAAATCACTTTAAATTAGTGCAGAAGGGAATTCCAGCTGCCAGGTCCTTGCATACAAAGTATTCTTTCACCCTTGTACTTTTACTCATGAAAGCAAGTCATATGTGTACTGCTCAAGTATCTGCATGACTCAGTGCAGGCACCTATCCAAAAGGACTCCAGATAGACAGAGGGCAAGAATATGCCCGTAACATGGCAACAAGATGCCTTTGTACTTAAGTTTTTTGTATTAGGTGGTTCGAGAGGCACCTCCTCTGATCCTGCTCCATTTTGCACTTCAGTTCACCCAGGGAAGGAAACCTAGTCACAAATCTGGTGGAGGAATCCAGCCCCTGAAACTCTGGTGCAGCAGTATTTGTTTCTGCAGATGGAGATTAAATAAACCTTCTACATAAATTGCTGAGTCCTATAGCACTCATCACAAGAGTACTCAGGCCATGAACTGCTTGAAACCTTTGCTAACAGCAGCTGTTAGTTGGTCTTTTATTGAAATGTTAAAGCACCTGAGCTACACTGAGGGATGAAAGACAGCCTATCCAGGGAATTTCAGATTGCATTTGATATCCTAAGAAGATACGACTGTGATAAGACCAAAGAGGCAAATGAGATAAGTATGAACTTCAGGAATTAATACAACAATGTCAAACCATCTCTTAAATACAGACACTTTTAGACTGCAATTTAGTCAGCCTTACTTACAAACACAGAAAGCCCATATATCTTTTCTAGCAAAACAGCCTTCCAAACTGAGAGCCTGAGCTTCCTAGAAAGTTAGTGGAGATGGGGAGATAACTTCAAAGGACTCCATAGGAAGTTCCTGTAACCCTACATTTTATTCCCTAAGCTAGACTGTCAGGAAGAGCAGAGTGTCTGGAACTCTTCCTATGCATTTATTTATTTTCACATGATAAATGAACATATGCAAGGTGTGGAGCTACTCATTACCCACTTGAGCCTGGGCTGAGAAGTGCCGGTGCTAGATGAACATTTTAAAACATGAATTTCTCTCTGAATTTAGTACATGCATATGGGAAGCTGTATGGTGGCATAATGGAGGTTGGGAATAGGAATAATTCAGTCTATTGGTTCAGCCCTGAAGAATAGAATAGAATAGAATAGAATAGAATAGAATAGAATAGAATAGAATAGAATAGAATAGAATAGAATATCTTAATTGGAAGGTACCTACAATGATCATCTGTCCAACTGCTTGACCAGTTCAGGGCTGACCAAAAACTAAAACATGTTGTCAAGACTGTTGTCCAACCACCTCTTAAACACTGACAGGCTTCAGGCATCAACTGCTTCTCTAGACAGTCTGTTCTAATGTTTGATCACTGTCTCTCCTAACATCAAGTCTGAACCTCCCCCAACGCAGCTGTGAACTATTCCCATGGTTAATGTCGTGGCTTATTTCCTTTGCTATTTTAACAGTGGAATATGTTCTGCTAAACTTCATCTAGGGTTTTTTGCACAAAATTTTTGAGCTTCCTACATGTCTGCATACCTACTCTTTATTCACATGCATACAGAAACACCTACTGGGTACTAAGTATATACTTGGTGTGTACTTAGATCTTTGAGTGGATTATGCAATTTTAACATGTGTAGGCTATAAGAAAACAGAGTTTAAATAGAATGCTGACTTAAATAGAAAATATTTAGGCTGAGTAAATTCTAGAGAGGTAGCAGACTGTTAGTGGCACATCTTTTTTATTATTCATTTTGAAATATAAAACAATGGTTCACATGAAATTTTGAAATTAGATGTCCTTCCAAGCAAATAATAAGCAAGCCTTTTGGATAGATTTTGACTATGATTCTCTTTTTTCTCCACTTGCTTTTTTTAGCCTTTCAAATTTGCCAGTGAAAGTAGTACTTTGAGGAATTTCTCACAAAAAGCAACAGAAATTAAAAAATGAGAATGTAATTAAGGGGTGCATAAATATCAACTAGAAAGAGGGAAAGAACCACAATTATTATATTTTCCTTCACCCATTGATTATGGCATCAAAGATAATTTCTGTTTACTTTCTTCCCTTCTGTGAAACATCAGAAAATGGAGTTTCTTGCTTGTGTCTAATATATGCCACATATGAGCCATTAGTGTGGTTTCTATTGTACTACAGAATGATTTGTAGGAAGCTGATATATAAGAATTCCTCCAGAGAGGTATGATGAGGTTGCTGAAGGTCAGTCATTGCTTACTTTATCCAGGTATTTGGAAATTTGAATGATTGAAAAGACAGATAGACTTACACTGCATTTAGAGTATAATCAGTTAGGTAAAGAGTTAAAAAAAAATCAAATAGATTTTACACAACTTTCCATCTCTGTATTTAACAAAGTTGAATGTGTTGTATATAAAACAGAGTTACCAGGCCTGTGTTGGAGGTATCTTAGGCCTTGTTGATCTTACATCCTATACTAAAACTGAATTTTAAAAAATAATTTTTTTCAAAGTGCTGCCTGAAAGTACAGTCTGAACATTTGTCATTAAAAGTTACATTAGATACCTACTCAGAAAGTCTTACAGAGCCTTAGCAATGAAATTTCAAGTGAAGGAATGGTTTCCAAGTACTAGGAGATGCATTAACAACTTACTCCCTGCAGGACAAGACAGTAAGATATCTTGGATGACTCATGCAAGTCAGGTCTAAAATAAATCATAGCAACCAAAAAACTGTAATGTGAACATGTGAGCAATGCTGGAAAAGTGTTGGATATGGTTTTCATTGGGTGCTTTTTTTTTTTTTTTTCTGTTTGTAGCAGTTTCCTTGGAAGTCTATATAAACATGTAAAAGAATCTAAGGTTCTGTATCGCTATAATATGTGCTAGGAAGCATCTCAGTGAAACCACATCATTGTTATACTCAAACACCTTCAAAATCAACTGTAAGTTTCATCAGAAACTGGATTAAAATAATACCTTGACTGATTTCTACATTTTAATAAATGCAGAAATGTTTATAGAAAACCCACAATTTATTCCATACTAGTAGCAAAACCAAAGACGAATTGTTAATTAGAAGGCTTTCCTGATGCAAAGATGCAGATCAAAAGTCAACAGGCTGAAAGAATCAAAAATTAGGCAAAACAAGCAGTGTGCAGATGAAAATAGAAGTTTAATTTTGCTACAGTATCTGATAACATAATCACACTGACCCCAATTCCTAGAGTCTGCACGTTTCTAGGCATTAACACTAGCTTAATTTTCAATCAAAACCAGTTAATAACATGATCCCATTTGTCCTTTAGTTTATGCCAAATAGCAACTCTTGGAAACAGAAAAATAAGTTCTTCACATTCTTCTTTCTCTTTATTATCTCAGAAAAATTTCATAAGGCTTCATATTAAAGTTACTGCCTTAAGGCTATCACATTGCTTATCCATCCCAAAAAATCTTGTGTGTCCTCAGCTAAAACTCTTATTAAACATAATGAAGCAGAAATCAATCCTTTTATGAAGTACAGAGACACTTTTTACAAAAAAAACCCCACCATACTTCCCACTGTTGTGGCAAATAATATGTTTAACTGTTACTTTGCAATTTCCTTTTTTTGTACAATCACAGAAGAATTTATGTCAGAACAAAATCTTGAAGACCATCTAGTTCAAATTGAACAGATTTTCAGATGCTGTCTGTCAAATGTCAAGCAGAGGGGTATAATCACTTTCTTAGACCTACTGTGTGTTCTTGCTAACGTGGTCCAGCACAGCCAGCCTTCATTGCTATAAAGGTGTGGTGCTGACTCAGAGTCATTTTACTGTCCACAAGAACACAGGTCCTTCTCAGCAAAGCTTTGAGCTAACCAGTCTGTCTCAAACCTGCTTCGATCAATGTGGTTGTTCTGCTCCAGATCCAGGACTTTGCATCTATCTTTAATGAACTTCTAGAGGTCCTCGTCAGACCATTCCTCCAGCTTGTCAAGACCCTATAAATGGTGGATGTTCTCACCAGCCATTCATCCCAATTGTGTGTCATCCATTAATTCATTGAGGATGCATTCCTTAGTACAGTCCAGATCAGTTATGAAGATGTTAAAGAGTATTGGGACTCATATCAAACCCAGCAAATACCTTATTCTGTTGTCTACCAAATTCAAAGTTAAACTTTGAACGCTTGACTCATAACTCCTTGAGCCCAAATGGTTTAATTAGTTTTTCAACAGCTTGAAGTCTAGCCCATTCACCACCTAGTATGTAATTTTGCTTTAGGAATGTTTTTGGAGACCTTCAAAGGTCTTGGAAAGCCAAAGTAAATGATGGTTTCTCCTCTGCCCTTGTCTACACAGCCAGTCATTTCATCACAGAAAGCAACCATGCTGATCAGCCATGTAGTTCACGCCTGCCTGATCAACTCAGTCAGGAGGTATCCTTTCAATCAGGATGACTTTCTGCTCAACTATTGGCCCATCAGGATGTATTGCACTTGCACTTTAAGGAGGTTGTTCCTGAAGATCAACCAGCAACCTTTGGCCCCTTTGGCATCCTTCCATGACCACCAGTTCCCGTTCCCTGAATAAGCTTTCTTGAAGTTCATGATAGGTGCTTTCTCAAGTTCTTAAGCTCTATTATCTCGTAATCACTGCAGCAAAATGGCTGGCTATCACATCCCCTCAAGCAGCTGGAGCAGTTCCAACAGAGCACCTCTTTTTCAGTCCATCCAGCGCCCCATCACAAAATTATCTGTGGAGGTCTTGAGTTGGTTCTAGCACTCATGCCTCCTCCCAACAATAGATAAAAGGTATAGGGTTGCAAGCTCCATTTACCTCTGCTTTTTCTAATTCCATCACATCTGAAGTTGCCTTTAGCCATTTTTGTGCAACTTGGGGTATCAGATTTCCTCACTGAATTTTTCGGCTTGCACATTTATGCATAATGCCAATTTTTTGAGGTATGGTTCCACTCAATCAAAAATTACATTTGATGCAGTAATTCCTGGAAGTGAAAGTCTGCATTACAGTGTGTTAATGAGAAATCAAATGAGGTGAATAGAATCATACCTTGCAGCATCAAAAGTCAATTACTTGGAGGACACAAAGAAATTAATTAGTTAAAATAAGAATCCTTTTGGCCTTCTGGCAGTATTCAAGCCCAAACTCAAGTGAAATTAGAATATATTCTTCCTTTTCTTTAATATCAGCACTGCCTTATTTTTGACAAAATCCAAAGAAATATTATCAATCAGTTGTGAAAACAATTGAGTGTGTCTCTTATATTTCTGGTGCAAACAAAAGCAGTCAGAAACCTGAAAAAAACTTTCAAGACTTCTCGCACAAATCTCTGCATTATTGAGTGCTTGTCCTAACTCAGCCATAGTCCACACATGTCCTCAGGTGCCATATCAATATTTTTTTAATGCTTCCAGGGATGATAATTCCACCACGTCCCTGTGTGGTCTGTTCCAATGCTTTACATCCCCTTCCAGGAAAAAAAAATCCCAATATCTACTCTATACCTTCCCTGTCAAAACTTGAGGCCATTACCTCTCATTCTATCACTGTTACCTGGGAGAAGAGACTGACACCCATCTTACTACAATTTCCTTTCAGATGGTTGTAGAGAGCAGAACAACAAGAAACCAACTTACCCATACTCCCAGTCTGCATCTAGAGTCGCTTTGTTGTTTCAAAATTTGGCATTTGATTCATGCTGTTAACTTATTTCTCCCACGCAACTTTTCAGATATACCTTAGATCAAAGTATAAAGAACATCCCCAATTCCATTTCTCCCTGCTTGTGTGCTTTCATGATAGTTCCTTTTTTATCCTCTCAGAAAAGAAGTTTAGAGAACAGTAGATTAGTACCTTGTTAAATTTATAGATTTTGTTCTTAGCCTTTGTGAAACTGAAATTTCATCTTAACTGCAGCATTCCTCATCTATCATCATAATCACAGATGTGCTGCTTTAATGTTCAGTTGATACTGGAAAAATTAAAACAATGGCCTTTGTGTTAATTAGCAAGTCCAGAGAAGCTACTTAGATGGAAACTGTGGAACTCAGCAGGGAAGTAGTTTACATATTTTACTCATATTTTATGTTAATTATGGGCTCAGAAAAGTGTTACTTTATCATTCCTTTATTTTAGCCTTATTGTTTCTTTGTTTAGGAAATAAACAGCCTCATAATTCTTTTATTTTAGTTGGGGCAGTCATATATTTCCTATGAATTCTTTTTTTCTTAATTCAGGTGAACTAGAATATTAGAAACTGATCAGTGGATTGTGCACATGGTGCTGAGTGATTCACTATGCTATTTTCTTCTTTCTCAAAACAGTCTCATGATGCATTCCCTTTTATTTTTTGGATAATACAAAAGAGTTAAGCCATTATCCATGTCATTTTAATGAAAAACCTTCTCATAAACTTGCAAATTGGATCTTTTCATTGTGCAAATTCTGTCTTTTCAAATACCTCAGCAGTGTATCTACTTGAACTATAAAATAAAATTGCAATACACTTCTAAATAAATTCAATTGTCAGATTCTCCACTCTTAGCCCCTACCCTCACAATGAAAATGCCCAACTCTAAATGCTATTCATGGCCATGTCACCAGTTCCTTAAGCCCCTTCATAAACTACCATTTTGCTCTGAGAATATATTATCTTTAAGTTATTACTTGAAATGATATTTGGCAGTGAAGTTAACACAGAGATTGTCAGGTTAGACTGACGCTGTCAGCCTGAAAGCTCAGTCATAGAGCCAGTAAGTATGGCACAAATACAGAGCTGAAACTGCCTGAGCTTCTCCTGCAACAGAACCTGTCAATCTGTCATATCATCTACTCTGATTAAAAGATTTTGTGAGCAAGTGTCTGCAACTGCAGCAAATGTTTCCTAGAAGGTAATGATGCAAAAATAAAAACCTGACTGATATGTCCATCACAGAATGGTCAAGGGCAATAGAGCGAGTTTCAAAGCTGCATGTTTCCATTAATCAGATGACCTTTTAGTGCAAGTTGCTTAAAAGGTCTCTTTTGACCCCTATTTCCTCAGAATATGCTTATAACATATGCCAGCAATACAGACACTTAAAGTCCTTCATCTGCCAACTTTGTTTAAGAAATAAACTATAACCTGGAAAAAAAAACAAAGAACTTTTCACTTTAATAAAATGTGTGAAAGAAAACATATTTTCTGCTCCCTTTTTCAGTTTTCAGAAACTTGTCTGCATCAGGATTACATTTTGCCTCCTGTTCAAAAGAGGTCTTCTACCCATAGGCTTGCAGAGAGCCCTTCAATAAAAAGAAACGCTGGAAACTTTGGCTCTAAATCAGAGACCTGTGGATGACTTGCAATAAAGGGAAGATCAAAGGAGGATTAGAGGCTGTCTCTGGAGAACATGAGCAGGAATGACAAAAGAAAAGGTGCTAATTTTAGCTTAGTTATATTCCCACCAGGAAAATAATGATGGATAAAAATCCCATCATCTTTTTTAGATTAATTACCTAATAGAAGAATTCCTTGTATACCTGCATTACTAATGTCCCATTGTCCCATACACCAGATAGGAAGAGACCTTTGCAGATGGTTTCATGCGCATAAATTAGTACATTATATGTCTAAACTCGAAGAATAGGTAGGAATTTTAAAAGTTTTGTTAAATACTATAACATCTTAAGATTTAGAAAAATATAGACATAAAACAAAGGGGAAAGAGACCTTTTCTCTCCTTTATTTTTCCTCTTTCTTCCTTACATGGCTGGGTTTGATCAAGCCTCCTGTAAGGCATAATTTGTGAAGGTGAAATAATGAATGGCAACTTTATTCTTTAGATTAATGAACACTGATTAGCATTTTCACTTCTTTACTTCTCTGCAGATTTAGAAAAATGCCTGTTTCAAGGTCATTTTTATTTTTTAATCTAAGCTTTCACATTTGTGTGCTTCAAGACTTGATTCACAGTAAAATGGGTGTGAATTTAGACCTGAGTACTATGAGGTGTTCTGTCATGCATTGTTATTAAATTTAGGTGATTAAACACATCATATTTCATCCTCTGACTTACCATTTTCATGGCAATAGTCTCCTACTATGTGTGGCAAAATGATATACCCTCACAGCAGGGTATCAGGGTCTGATAAATCATCACTGTAGACAGTCTAGGGCTGGTAACTTGGGTAAGCATAAAAAAATAGTCTCATCATCTGAAGGTGCACATTACCAGGTTTTCTTTCTGTGGAAATGGAGCACAGAGAAGACAGGAAGATGGGGAGAAAAAGGATGAGGAACTGTAATCAGGGGCAGAAACCCACACCTGGAATTGGGAAGTTACCCCAGGCTGCCTAATGCAGACAAAATTCTCACAAGGCCTAAGGTAAACAGATCCAATACCTGGCCAAGCTCTTCTCTATGCAAGTATATTGTATTTCCTACACCAACTTTCATCTGATGATCCAAAAATGTGTTACCAAGGCAAAATGTACCTCTCTATCTTAGCAAAATGGGATGCTGGAATATAATGAATTTAAGAAATTCCTAATCATTGAACCACTTATCTTTATTGCCAAGGTCAAAGATACTAGAGTAGTGGAGTAGCTCTTTCTGGAAATTGATGATTAAATGATGAGTTCATAGAAATTAGTCACCATTTTCTTTTTGACTTCTGCAACCAAGCAAAGTCAGGAATTCAGTTCAAATCTTCAACTGATCAGCTGCTGCTTTGCATCATGATGGAACCTTGTTACTCTGATGAGGGCTGAGATATGTCCTCAAAAATATTTTCTTTTACGATGACAAAGAACAGAGGGGAAAAAGTGCTCAGATGCTGTGTTTGAAATATATTGATTGACGCCAAGAAATTCAGCTAAAGCTCATCCAAGCCTTAAGCCATTTCACTCTATATATGCCTTGCAATTCATAAAATGCAACTGCTAGGAAACATAAACTCTGCCTGATGTCCATAAGATTATTTAATTGGATAAGCACTGTCAAATGCAGTTAAGCTTGATTCTGTAATGATAAGAATGTAAAATCAGCCAAACTGAGTAGTACTAGAAATCCATCCTACTGAAGTCTTGAAAAGTGCCTAGGGAAAACAGGCATGCATAGTAAAGGTTCCCTTGGAGCCTCTGTGCCTGTACACTGAATTCCTGCTTAGGTTTTGTCTAAGCCAACTCGTGCTAAATCCTGAAGTATGTTGAGAACATACCATTAGGTCAAAGCCAGAGTATAACATAGGCAGGACAGGTGCCTGGGAAGAGCTAAAGGCCCCTAATCACCCACAAACTGCTGTCTCTTGTGCTCATTTTTATGGCAGTCTCCTCAGAATCCACTAACTTATGGAAATGGTATAGACCAAACCTCCAAACTGGAGGGTATAAAACATCAGTTTACTCAAAAATCTTCTAAAGCATATCTAACAGTAGCTGAACTGATAAGGCTTTCACGTATCCTGGTGTGATACAAGGGACACCAGCACTGTGATGGAGAAGGAATGATGAGCATTCTCACTACTGGGTAGGTAATTAGTTAAATTAAATCACAGAGTAAATTGTCCTGTAAATCTGAAAGATCTGAACAGACCTAGACATATCTCCCATTCAACTATGAGTCCACTTCCTACATCAGAGATTGCATCCAGATAACATTAACAGATGCTGAAGGTTGTGAGCTCATTTTGGCCTACGCAATATCATGTGACAATGAATTATGCAGTTTAATTATTTATAATATGAAAATAATCTCTCTAGAGAGAAAGCACTAGTTTAAGTAAATTGTAAGGCAGCTTGCTTAGTCAGACACTCTATGGATCATGTTGCTGTGCCTGGGACATGGCAAGTACACCAGACAGTGATACCATGAGCAAAGGATATGCATTAGAAATGATCCAGTTACACTTTCATGCTATTAGTAGCACACTGAATTGTGATGGAAGCCACATCAGGTATATCCCAATAGGCTACAAAGGGAAACAGGAGCAGACATTTCAGGAAGAGGTCTCAATCTGAAACTGTGGTTATGTCAGTAAAATTGACAGCGACTTCAAGCGCACTACTCAGCAAATTGTTCCACTAGGCAGCTCAAGAAAATTACCTGAGCATCTCTTCAGTTTTACTAGAAGAAACATGACCTGGTAGCGTAACAGCAAATGCTGCCAATTTTCTTTACTACATGTTTGAAAGAAATTCTTATGGCTTGCAATATAGGTATTTCCTTGTAGACAGTCCAGAGAATGAATAGTAACACAGAATTTTGACTTCTTCCTATGCTGGCAGCCATATAAGAGACTTATAAAGGAACAAAAAGTATTATGAGCTCTTTTCTGCCCTTCATGCAATAAGAAGTGCAGTCTTAGGAGACAATAGTATTAGCAGGCTATCAAATCCAGAAAAAATTTTCAAAAGAAGGTAAGTCAGAAAGTAAATGTGTCTTCACTTCACCTGTCAATCCTTGATAAAATTAGATAGCTACATGACTCACACACAGAATCTGAACAACTTTTCCCTCTGACATGGTTGTCAGATGCACAAAAACTCTATATAATCTGGCTGTGAAAAAAACAGCAGCTTTGGAAAGGGCAGGTAAGCAAATTTGTGGTTACAGGTTTAATTAGGATCACATCAGGAACTTGGAAAGGATTGTCCTGGCTCTTTGCACACTACTGGGACTTCACGCTTTCTACTTTGTCAGAAAACCAGGATTAAAGTTATTTGGTCAGGTTTGTTGGTACAAAAAACTTTGCAGGATGATAGTGAACACTTGTATTCACTTGTGTTTGTCACCAGCCTTTTAAAATCTCAGTGCTTTGCCTGACATGGCTGACCTAATCTAACAGCTTCCTACCTACAGATGGGCTGTTCCATAAAGCAGAAGTTGAGGGGATCAGCTCTAGCTCTTTTGCAGGAAAGCTTTCCAGTTGCAATCCAAATGACTTAGGCACAGGCAAAAAGGAGAAGGAAAACAAAAGCAGAGAGGCAAGCATCAGATATCACTGACAAATAAGCTGCTGTGGCATTTACATTTTTGTAATTTTGTCCCAAGTTTTGCTTGTGTTATTGGCTTTCCTTGCACAGGTAGGTCTGACGGTCTGGTCTGTAGTCTCCAACTCTATGTATAACTGAGACTGTTAAGACTTTGTGTAATCATTTTTAACTCCTTGGCTGTTTGTAAGGAGATGGGAGGCCATAGCAATGTCAAAAGGATTTACTGAAATGCACAGAAAGAGCAAAAAATCTATTCAAGCCAATAAAATATCACCATACAACCCACAACTAGCAAGCAGAGATTTACATTTCAATTGATAGTTCATTTAAATTTACACTTAATTTTGGAACAACAAAATATTCAACTCATCAACTGGAATCCCAAACATCCAGTATGCAAAATAAGCCATGAAGATTAAGAGCTTTACTCACATGCCTGCCTCATTTTAAAAAACAAGCAGAACAAGATTTCAAGTGCCTACGGCAGAGTTGTACAATGTGCTGAAACCAAAACAACTACTAGACTCCATAAGCCACAGCAATGTCTCATGTGCAGGAGCTGATTTTGGCATCTGGGTATCCTGACACCTCATGTGTCTCTGTCTCAGAGGGCAAGGTTCCTTTGCTAATCTACAAAACACCTTTGCAAGATCTGGAGTCACCTAGTCAGCCTGTATGCACAAAAAAATCTGACCACATCTCATCCTTTTTCTTCTGTCCAGAAAAGGTGAAGTGCATTTGGAGTCTCAGCAGGAAGTTTAAAATGGAAAGTATTATGCAGACCTCCTTCAGGTTCTTTCTCAGGGCCATTCAAAAATCTTGCAAATTCTGCATCTTATTCATATCAGCAATTCCTCACATAAAATATTAGGTTGCAATCACATGGTGTTCCCCAAAAGATATTTGTTGCCTTTTCTTTTAAATAAACAATAAAAGTTTAAATCACTTTAGCAGTCTGATTGCTCTTGGCCACCATAAGAAAAGGAAGGATGTTCCCAGTGCATCCTGTGACAATTCTTGGAGGATCTTAGCTCCACATGGCACCACAAAACTTGAGAAATCTATATCTGTACGTGTTTCTCACTGAATATACCTAATATAATGTACACCCAAGTACAAGAGCAAGCACAGGAAAAAATACCAGGGTACAAGCAAGTAAATACAGATAACTAGAGCTCAACGGATGAGTAGGAGTAGTTTGCATTCTTGTTCTCCTATGTACCCAAGCAAATATACCTATTAAAATAACCAAACGAAGTAGTTAGAACACATATTTATTGTCTCAATACCAATAACAGCATGGTTCTGGAATGTCTTTTGTAAAGAAAAAGTAAGTGAATTTAATTTTTTGGTATATTTTTACATTTTTATGTGATTTTTGTTGCCAAAAAGAAAAGTAATTACTACTATTCTTCCTGGCCTACATGTAACTGTAAGTTGCTGGGCTTTTTTTTTTTAATTATCAGAAATTATAAATCTGGAAAGAGTTTAATGAGATCCACTAACAGGCAACAACAATATCTCTGTTCAAAGGTAAAAGCAGAGCAGTTGGCAATTTAAAAAAAAAATGTCATTAGGATGCCTCACTTTCTTCCTTTTAAAAATATATTTCATTTTATCTTGTTTTCACACAGGCAAAGCCATTGCAGTTTAAAAAGGCACAATAGTTCTGTTTAGGTTAGAAAAAGTCTAGCTCCATCCTGCCTGACTGTCTAGGAAAGTGATACTTGCTGTAGCAATTACAAGGGCGATTTGAGCTTTTTCTCTAAGGGAAGCAGAGCTAGCTCTTGTCTAAATAAAGCAATGTGTTCCTTTTAAAAGAAATACAAAAATATACTATGGTGTTGTCAAAATTTCTAGAAAGCTGCTCTGATCACCTTAATGTGTCTCACAGCAGGCAGTGAGGAGGCATTTGTAGGGCCTATTATAAGTTTTCCCAGACACACTTGCTGAACAAATGAATCCCCATGAGTGGCTGGGAGAAGCAGCAGATCACTGCACAGCTGCATCCAGGACATGGTCTGCTATAAGGAGACATCCTGGGTGAGAAGGAAGAAAAAATCCCACTTCTTCCTCTGAAGAAGCCTATCATGTATTCAGATGGTCTTCACTTGTCTCAATATCTAATGAAACTTTTAGGACAAATGACACTGGTTTATACTAGTTAAGAGCTGAGCTTCTGTGTTCATTACAGTCAGGCAGGGAATATGACATGGTAAGTTTTACAAGAATTCAAGCTGGGCTTGCAGCTAGCACTCACACTGAGCTCCAGAACTTAGAGTGGGCTTATTTGGCATTGCAGAGCTTTCCCTCTGCTCAAAATCCTACTTGCCTACTATTCTGGCATACAGCCAGGCACATTTTCTTTCAGCTGTTATGAATGACATGTATGTACCTCTGGTTTGTGCATGTCTGACAATTCTCTCATCATCACCTGAGACTATAGGTGTCCTTTCTGACAACCTGATTGCAGTAGTAATGTCGAAAAGGAGGAACCTGATGGCAGACATCCTTCTTCCAAGAGCAGTGAGGTTTACACTAGGAAGTAAAAGTCACACGTCAGTGAAAAATGAAACTAAAGAACAATAAAACTTGATTAGTCCCATTCTAAGCAAAACCAGAATTTTTTTCAGAATCTACTGGGGTAAAAAAGGTACAAAAGATTTTGATTAAAAGAACTTAAAACTTCAGGGTGCCACATAAAATCAGAATCTGTCAGAGAAGTAGTGTTGCTATTAGCACCAGATTAGAGCTTTCTGGCCTCACTTCAAGACATCGAGCTCTCAAGAGAACATGGTGTCCAGCAATGTTGTTTTCAATATTTTACTAATGGGATACTATTCTAAAAAATGAGCAACTGCTTTGTGAACCTGAACAAAAGGAGACCAAATATGTTTGGACTAGCTGGTTCTAAAAATTACTTTACAAGCATTTTTACTTTCTACTTCATAGAAGTTCCTGATTCTACTTGAAGTTTTGTAGCATCCAATTTTCCAGTGCTTACTAGACATCTATGATAGTCAATCTGCATGGAATGATAGTGGGCTCTTACATAAGCACCTTTAACTCTTTCCTGCAGCTAGGGGATTTTTTTATCCAAAGTTGGACCCTAATGAGTCATTTATATAATAAAATAAATTATTCCATCCTTTAGAAAAAAAATTAAAAAAATCAGAGGTATTATAGCATCAAGGAAACATCACTGTCTTTCTTTTAGAGTTGGCCTGAAGCCTAGGGGAGGTTGTTTCAGGGAGATCAGAGCACTTGGACTTAAAAGTAATATTCAGAGGGGAAGTGAGATGAATGAGTCAGCTGCCTTTGGAAAATGATGCACCAGCATGGATAGGGCTCCACCATATTTCAAGAACAAGGGAAACATATCAGTAAGGTGGCAAAAACAGTTCTCCCAACAAACAGCCCTGGCAAATCCCTGGTTAGACATATCCATTTAACAGCTACTTTTTTGTCACTGGCTATGATGGTGTCCCTAATGTAGGATGTCAAAACTGATAGATCCTAACTTGCAGTGCATTTTACCCAGGTGAAAATACTTTTTAGCTCAAGACTCACACTAGCATAACTTCAGCTTCCATCTTTTTATAGCTGTAAACCAGATTTACTTAAGATTTATTTAAAGGCATAAGTATAGAATTTGATTGCAATTGTCTCTAAGGTTTTTACAATTATAATCTGTTGTTAAAGATAGCAGGCTAGCTCAGTTCCAAGTTACTAGATTGGCTACAAGAGATGTGGCTTAATTTATATGTTCTGCTTATACTTTCTGGTTATGGAGTGAATCTTTCAAAAATACTTACTATTGAAATGATAATTAAAGACATTCAGTCTTCCAGAGAAACATGCTGATATTTCACTGGAGAGTAAAAATAAAGATTGTAATACCTCAGACACCTTCATAAATACTTTGCATAAATTTAATGCTATGCAGCCTAATGGGTATTTCAAACTGTTCACTGAGCTAAGACAGTATTTGACTTCAGTTTTAGCACCATATTGATATTGTGTTGGCAAGGGCAGAGCAGAGCATAGATCTCTTTGGGTAGCAATAAAACCACATCCCGTCCTAATAGTTTTGTTTAAAAAAATCAAAAAAGTAAACAAATACTGTTTTTCAAACAGCCTAGCTACAACTAGTAGAAAAACTAAAGACTATGATGATGTGTTGGTACAACTGCTTTATATAACATTATATAAACTGAAACTACCTTCCATTAATACAGGGGATGTATTTTTAGGTAGCATGATTCACTATGTAACTATGATAACACACTTCAAACATCTGAAAATAAACCAATATTCTTATAAAGTATTTCAAAGAAAAAAAGAGCAGAATTCAGGCTTTTCATATGAGATATGGCAACTCAGCAGGGTCCAGACTGGCTCACAGGATCTGGAACAACTCTCTCTGCCTCAAGACACTCCATGGGTGTCTGTATTTATTCTCTGTTCCTACCTGCTAGTCTTAAAACCAAGGTCAGACTTCTTTAGCCTATATGTGTGCTGTACCTAAAAACACAGGAAAATAAAATTTACTGCATTCATGGTTAATCTAAAGTATAATTACTTCTGTTCACTGGGAAGGAACATGGTTTTGTCTGTTTTCATGAAAACATAATCAGATGATATCAATTATGGATGCTGATTCTAGCTGACAATTCAAAAGAATAAACCAAGATCTGCTGTCTCAATAAATATGTAAAAGCAAAGAGGAGAAAGATTAAGGTAGTCTGGTTTTCATCAGCACAAGACAGCACTTACTCTGCCGGAATATCACATCTCCCCTCTTTGTCTAAGGAAATTACTCCCATTGTTTGTTATGTCATACTCCTGGAATGGCAGCATGGGCTCCTGGGTTTCATGATCTTGAAAACAGTTCATGTCTCATCAAAAAAGTGATAGAAACACGGGAGCAGCCACAGGGATGGGAAATGGCATGCAAATTCACCATGCACTCCAGCAGAAGCATTAAGCCAAATATGCGGCTTTGGGTTGGAATTCCTGACAAAGCCATCACACTAGGGAGGAGCACAGTCATTTCCATCCCTTTGAAAAGGGGATGCCTTGCTTCTTTCTGTTTCCTTCTGACATTGCTCAAGACAAAATCCTTGAGATCAGGTCATTTCCCAGTGTGCAGCCATACTGTAAACCTCCCATCTTTTGGATCTGTGCTATCACACTTTCTCAGTTTTTCTTGGACAAATGATAAAAATGTAATTACGATTGTGCTATATAAATAAAAATAGATTATTATGGGAAAGATTTTATAGAAACTAAATAAGCACTAGTTATAGTCAGTCAAAACTTCATTTTCCCAAATTTAATATTCTAGTCAACTTAAAATTACATACCTGAACTTAAGCTTGTACCTCTATATTCACTTTGAAGTAATGAGGAAAAGCTACATTTCAAAGATGATTCAGCTCACCATAAAATAAGAGTTTAAAGTGAATATTCTTTTGAATGTGTGCATACCTCTCAAATGGCAGAATAGCTTAGGATGACTAAGTTAGAATTGTATTTTTGAATTTTAGAATCATACATTTTGGCAGATGGATCTCACCATGAGTATGCTAATCTAATGCATCTATAAGAGGTACCATTAAGACAACAATTGGATAAAAAGGAATGTAAAGAAGTTAAATGATACTGCAGTTCCCATTACAGCAATGTTTTTCTCCTGCAACTGTTTCCCTACCCATAATAAATATTTCTTACTGATATCTCCTGAAATGGAGTGCACACGCACCTGGGACCACCAGCTGGGTTGAACAGTCCATAACTTTTTATGTGAAATGGCATAAGCATCAGATACAACATCTTTACAGTACTTTTTAGCATGCTATTATGGCCTAAAGAGCCTATGATACAATGTGAAAATGATTGTATGGCAATGTTGATGACAATGGCTTTTATCTCCCCTGCACTCAAGCATCTGGATTTCAGACATTCATAAATAAATCTCAAAGAATAAACTAAAGGAAAAAAAGGAAAGTGAGTAATACATTAAATTGTCTGTAAAATATTTCAGAACATTATCTCCAAACCTAGAACACAGAGCTGTAATCCAAATCCTCTAGCTCTCAAGTTCTGGGTGTTCCTGCTGTATCTAAATCTGAATATAAATTTATCCCTAATACTAATTTGGAATCTAAATTTAAATCTAAATACAAATATTTCATAGTCCAAATAAAAATTAAAAGCTTGTCGTATTTCCTAGTATTAATCATCACAATCTTAGTGCTATTATTTTGAAAGAAACTGTGAGAGAGGAGTAGAATATCATTTTGCACAATTTGATAAGACCATCACAGCCAAAGGTTACGGCAACATTTGATAAAGAGACATGGACTTGACTTCTATTGTAGAGACTAGTGCTAGTGGCCTCAGATATAAACCCAAGGAACCAGCATTGTTTGTTTGTTTTAAAAGAAAGAAGATGCTAATACTGATATTAATGAACCTCAAAGTTATGTACCTAAATGTTAAAATATCCAAGACACATTTTTTATTCAGCACACCACATGCAAGGGAAGTCCTAGCACTGACCATGACACTAGACAGAACTGACGCCATTGCAAATGAAGATCTGAAGGTAGATACATTCCACAGATGTGTATGGCCCTTATGTCAGGAGAGATCTGAAAGATGTGCTTAAATTTTCCAGTCTTCATAGAATAGCTCAAACTCCTTGCCTCTGAAAAATTTAAACTTTGAAACTGTTAAAGCTAAATGTTCTCAAACTGGGAAAACTGCAGATCTGGGGTATCAAAACCATTAGGGTCTTTCTCCCTGCACAGTCTATCATCATGGAGCCCTGATAGCAATTAGAGAAAAAGTAGGGCAAGCTGACCTGAGATTAAAGAAATGGTAAATGTCCATTTTCAGGAAACGAAACTGAGGCTTTGGGCCCAATCAATTTCATACTAGGAAACCTAAAATGTCTCCATGTAGGTGTCTATAGATGTCTAAAATACTAGTATAGGCAATAGACCCCTGGAAACTTTTCAGCTCATGATAAAACAGACATCTAGAGGATGAGTCAGCTGCCTACACACTGCCTTGCAGTGGCATTTGCTAATGTCTCCAGGCACACATGATGTCATATGGACCCCTGGGAGACTATTGCCCTTCTAGAGCAGCACCAGATGAGATTACTGAGGACATGGGAAGTGGCATTAATGTCTCTGTGTTGTGAATAAATCATATCCCTATTGATGGTCAACTGAATTGCCCCTCACATCTCCACTGACTAAAAATTCTCCTTCACAGACACAACCGAGTACTAAATTTATCAGTCTAAATTAATCTGTCTTAATCTTGAAATGAATCCTATCTGTCAGAACCATTCAAGGAGAAAATGATGCCACAGTTACATGATGCCAGATTTCTTCTTCAGTGTAGAGACACAGAAGAAACATTAGGCATGTAATAGATTGTAGAGCAAATAGTATCAAACAGGAGGAAAGTGGTGTTGTCTCGCTGCATACCATTTGCGATAGCTTTTGGAGCTCTGTTGTCAACATTTTAAAGTAGAAGACAGCGAAAGGTGGGGAAGGATTTTCACAGAGAGCTACAAGATCTGGTCATGATCCTGGAGTAAACATGGTTAATAAAAGTCATGGAAGATATTATCATGCATTATTGTCAATATTCACACCTGTTTACATGAAAAAGAAATTAGAAAGAAACTGTGAGAGAGGAGTAGAATGTCATTTTGCACAATTTGGTAAGTCCACAAAGGCCAAAGATTATGGCAACATTTGGTAAAGAAACACGGACTTGAGTTCTATTGTGTAGACCAATGTAAAATTCTGTAAACTATCAGGAAAATACTCAGAGAGATGCCATGTTTTAAAACTAAAGACTGATAAATTCACATAGAGGTGGGGAATTTTTAACCTAGGCTTTCCTGCCTTTTTCATAGAGATGCCCTAGGATGATTCATTCTGCTGCAGCTGAACAAGCAGTTTTCTGCAGGAGGTCTGACTAGAAGAGCAAATAGCCCCCCTGTAGCTGTGATACTTATGACACTACTTAGTGATGCTAACACATCAAAGTGTGATCCCCAGATATGTCCCCAGGCTTTGCATTAGACCTGACAGACCTTGGGGAATGCACTAAAATAGAGGTGGTGAAAAGGCAAAGTCTGCCTTTTTGAAGAGGCCACGTTGCATCAATTAGCACAGAGATATGCTGAGGTGCATCTTGGTGGCAGTGCTTTCCTTTCATCTTTCACAAAATACCCAGTCTTCCCCAAAGCCATATAAGCACAACTAGTAGCACACAGTGTTTATCATAAGAAATTGTTAATAAGACTGAAGGTTTTCTACAGAGAACCTCAAGAAACATTCCATTACTGAAAAATTAAAACAAAACTAACATTTTAGAAAGCTCTGGCAGTGTCAAAGCAAGGTACTGTTGGACAAAACACAGCAATGAGTTGTCTCTGACTAAACAGTATGATCTAGAGAAGGATGATTGCCTCATAAGCTAAGGAATTATTTCCTTTCTGTGCAGAGTGTGAAAGAAAGGTAAAAAGAAGCTGCTGGGATGTCCTCCATTTCCCACAACAGTGATTGCAAATTTACTGCAAAATTCGTGGGCATCTATGAGGGAATCAGAGGAGACTTGAGAGGAAAAACATTGTACATGTAAAGTAATGTAATAATTACTAGTTTCAATTCAACATAATTACAAATGGGCTTCCATCAGCTACTAATTATCTTCTTGGTTACAGAGGCCATATTTTATTTAAATGAAGTGGAATGAAGAGCTGGTTAAAGCTAGACAGCATGCTGGAGGAGATGTATTTCCCTTTTAGGCCCTTGGTTTAAGAATCTTGTTTTTAAAGGTATAGGAAGAAAAATCACACAGAAAATCAGCATCTTGCTGAGCTTCTGAGAGACCCCAGATGTAACTCAGAAAGAAATTTACTTTCCCTGAATGTGCAACAAACAGAACATACAAAGTTAATTTGTTATAGTGTTAGTTGTTCTTGTGTTCTTACTGAAAAAATCTGACCAAAATAAAGTTTTTGGGTGGGCACCTTGGGTCACATCCCTCTCAACATTCTTCAGGCACTCATGGTAGCCTTCATCATTTTCTGCAGTCATGGAGGTAAGCACATCTTTGTTTGGTCTTTAGATGTCTACATTACCTGGGAGGAACAACTCGCCCAACTTCCCTTTAAGGAACTTAGAAAGCATCCCATGAACTGAAGTCTTATCTTTTCCTACACACAGGAATGCCTAAATCACTCAGTGTCAAAACAATGTTATGCTACATTTAACTCTGAAAACTAATTAGCATTCATAATCATGGTTATTGGAATAAAGTCTAACGACTAAATAGAGAAAACCAAGGAAACCTGCAGTCCTTGCCTAAAAACTTCACCCTAAATAGACAAGGTAGAAAAGGGCTGGAGGAAATTATACCAGATGACAGCAGAAGGATGTGATGGCACCCACTATCTGAGGTGGCCCAGAAGTCTATATTGTATGTTGGAAGACAAAGCTCATAGAAATAGAGAAGAAGGTAAAAGATGTGTTGGAAAGGAAGAAAGCAAAGGAAGAAGAAAATTCCTCTACAGTGTATTTAAGGAAAGAAATTGCGAGGATCATCATTTCCCCAATACACTGCAAAGTATATAAGGGTTAATATTGGATTTAGACCATCACATGGACATAAATCCACAGTGAAATTAAAACACCGAAAGACAAAGACAGAAATACTAAAATGATCAAAGACAATTAAAATCTTGTAAGAAAAGCATATCCATATAAAGGTTTTTGACATTTAAATGTCAAAATGATTTCATGACAACAACAATAGCTGTCAAATGCAAATGCACTGAGCTTTCCATTCACCCTTCAAGTAGCAATTTAATAAGCAATTTTAATATTTTTCCCTTCATAGACAAGGGGGCTATGTTTTCTTTACAGAGTTTGTAATTTATAGACAAAGATGTCATTCTTATCATGAAACAATCATTTAATAAGATTTGTTTATTATTTATTCCTAGCAAACTGACTTTTCTTAGGATCAGGGCTGCAGCAGCTAAGCACTCAGGGTCTTGCTGTGAGATATTCACTACTCCAAGCAGATTTTCAGCTGAAGGCACAAAGCCCTGCCATAAAGTCCACTAGCAGGTTGCACTCTGAAGTCATAGACATGGCAGTAGTAGTCGGCACAGGCATGAAAACCTTCTTAAGTGTCTAACAGTGTGGGCTATATAGTTAAAAAAACAGACACAACTACAGTATACAAACCTTTACATACATACATTACTTCTTATAATAACATAATGAATGTACATTGTCTATATTTGCAGCTGGTTCAGTTTACTCATAATTATCTGGCTCATTTATTGTACATCACACTGAATACAGAGATGTAGCAGAATGAGAAAAACACCAACATAATTCATATGACTAGAAAATAAGTTTGAAGGCAATATTACCATGTTGATGAAGATTCCAAGCTGAAGAACATATACGTTTTTGAAATTTTTTTCTTTTGTCTGAAAGAGAAATACACATTTGGCTTTAACCCTCCATTTTTACAGCCTGTTTTATTGCACACATGAAATTATTTTTGAGTATTTAGTTATCTGAACATTAAGCACAAGATGCTCAACACTGTATATTGTATATGAAACATGTATTCCTTTAGTATGTCTGATGAAACTCAGTGCAAATAAAAGCAGGATTGTTGTTGCAGTTTCTCTAGACAGCAACCTATGCCTCTTGTGTGTGGACTACAGTTCTGTCTGTGATTAAAATGATAGGTGTCTTGTGGTTTATAAAACCCAAACCTATTTACTTAGCTGTATTTTTAATTAAGTGTGCTTTGCAGTCAAACTCTCTGTGGCACTTGTATGGAGAGTGCTATAAAAATACAATGAGTGGCTGAATGTAATATTGGATAGGGATTGCTGAAATACATTTTAATGTTTTTAACGCTTGCTCATAAAACTTATGTTGGACAGGCTAAAAATTCAAATTTCCTGGTGGAGAAGAAATTTTTTCATTATTTAGCCAGAATGACATATGATTAGTCATTACAGTCTGCCCAGAAAAATTTTAAAACTCTTTTATTCTTCTGAGTTTCAGGAATTTCTACCTTTCAGCTATTTTCATCAACCATAGCAGAGCAGATGATAAATGAAGCTCCTTTCCCACACACAGATTTTCTATTATGGTGGCTCTGCCACAGGAAAGAAGGACTTGGAGCACCGGCTGCTTGAATTCTGCCTCTTTTCAAACCATGTGTACATCTTACATCTGGAAACACAAACACCCTTAAATTACCAGATGACATTGGATTGGAGATATATAATTATCTGGAAGTATGTTCAGTACTTTGTTCTTTTATTGTTTTTATGCCTGTGACTGGAACATACAGAGCTTCAATTTTGATCCTATTGAACTAATGCCTGTACCAACACAAAACAAAAGATGATCTCTGCCCATAGCAGTATATGATGTCAACAAGACATTTCAGAGGGATACAGGGTGATGCATAGATTTTTTCAGAAGGAATTATGGATAGTAAAGTAGTCATTCTAAAAATATACATCCACTTGAGAGTGAAGTAGGCAATGCCCTCCAAAATTCCCCTTCATCTCTAGCAACTATAAAAGGAATTTGGGAATTTGAGAATGAGATATCTACCTTACACATGTATAAAATAAAAGGAGATTAATCCCAAAGAGCCAGAATAACTACTGTCAGTTTTCTCTAGAAAAGATAAAGATAAGGTTTAAAGAGGGCTGTTTACAGAAAACAGCAAAGAAGTGGTGTTGTGCATATTTGGATGGAGCTCAATCAATCAGATTGACACTCTAGTATGATAACCGGTCAGGTACTTCCCAGGCAATAGTTCAGTCAACGATTTTACTATGCATTTGTTTAATACACAATTCAATTTCTTCATTATCTTCTGCAGAAATAAGACAAAGCTTTGTATATGGCATAAATATTAAGTTGCAGGGGCAAAATGTACAGCTACTGCTGCAAGTACTTCACTTTGAGAGTCAACATTCATGACTCATTGCAAATCCCCTATTATACTGCAGCTGGGAGCACTGAACACAAAGCTCATGCTCTTTCTGGTGGTCTCTTTCCCCTCTAAATCAGAATTTTCTATGTGATCCTGTATGTATTTGAAGTGTGTGAGCTACACAGTGGTCTAAGCCCATTCTTGACTCAGGTCACTTGCCCTCCTGCATATTTGTTGCAAGTGCAGTCAAAGACTTGCGTTACAGACTGATAAAAGTTCATGCTCATATACAGTAAAATTATCTCAGTGGTGAGACTGGTCAAGGTACAGCTAAATCCACCATCATCTTAAATTTGCCTCTTTCTAAGCTGCAGCTGTGACAGTAGCTCACAAGAGAAACAGAAAGCATGTGGATCAGGCAGCAGCACACTTATGCCAATTTTTCACCTCAACAGGATAGTTAAATATACAGCCTCTTGATGCCTGTCTGGATATTCACTTATATCATAGATCTTCACTTGTAGAATATGGATCATATCAGTTTCTTTGTCATCTTTCTTGTCTATCCTGGATTACAGAAAGAGAAACAACAGCACAAATAATCCAGTGAGTGTTGATAAACACCTTTAGAGATTTTTTTGTGGGGGTGTGGGGGTGTGGGGGTGTGTGTCTTTAGAAGGTTCAGCTCCTCCTGACAGTTTTTGCATTAAAGCAGCAAAAGACTGGTAGTTGGAAAAGGAAACAGTATTCTGTGTTGTGAACCAAAGGGTATTCTCTTCACTCTTATGCTTGTGATGAGCACAGTAGTCAAACAATTGCCCATTTATTGCACTTCAGATTTCCACAATACATCCAAATAGTGCATGTTGAACTGTGAAGTCATGAAGGAAACGGCATAGCTGTTGAAAAGCCATACTTTAAAGAAAAAGCAGTCTACATGCTCACAGGAGAGGTGAATATTTCTGAACACCCAATTTTAACATGTTCAAGTCATGGTATAGGCACTGCTTGAGCTGCCTACAGGTTCTTTGGCTGTGTAAAAATCTTAAGACTTTAAAATGAAAAGTATTTTTACTTGTTGCATCATGCTGTCTTGTAAACAAAGCAGTGAACTTTAGTAATTGATTTTTGTGGCTTAATGTGGGCTGAGGATACAAACAGAAGATGAATGTTCAGCCTAAAGGGAGAGACAGGAAGCACTCTGCCTGTTTCCCATTGATGAACAAGGGGATGTTGGCCAAAAAATAGCAGACTTTGAAGGATAAACTTCTGCTGTACTAACAGTGTTCTTCTCTCAATAAATAAGCTGGTATATAATTTTCAAGGATAGTGAAGAATACAAATCTAATATTTTATTATCTTCTGCACAACCTAGGTAATTTTGCACTCGGATGGAATTCAAGGGATTGTGAATAGGTGAATCTTTGGCAGTTGTTTTTCAGGAAAAACATAGCATCCTGCTGAGACACAAGAAACTCTGGAAGGAAGCATAAAAATGAACTCTCATAACAGGTTGGAAATGGCACAGTGTGGATGAGCTGTGTGAAGGCTCTTGCTTATATACTCAGCTGATAGAAATTGTGACTGTTGCATCGAGTGGAGCTGGAGAGAACAAATTTTACAGGAACTCAAAGCCTGTTCTCTGGTGGCATTCTTTAATTACTAATCTCAAAATTAAACCTCATTTTTAGGCATCCAATAGTAAACAGTTAAGCAGCCCTGACACCAGAGATTTGCAGATACTACAATGATAAAATCCATGCTGCAAGGTCAACATAACACAACTGTTTCCATCTCCTTTGTTTCTTTCACTGTTGAAGTTTGAAGAAGAGTTAGCCACCGCATGTGGCATTAAGGTTATTATGTCATTTGTAATTACATATACTGATTATTACATATACTGATCATTACATACAAAAAAGCTTGGTACCAGTCTCTGGCGCATATAAAAATGATAATGGGATATAAAGCTCAATATTATTGATTTTTTTCCTAAGTGTTTATCAGTTCTCTGTAAATTAATATGCTTGCAAGATAATCTAATGAATGGGGCACATTTGAGGCAAATATTTTTATCAGTTCAGTTCTTTCTGATGTGTCATTTAGGGACAGGAATCAGAATTGCTTTTGCTGGTGTCTGGACACTCTTGCTGTGATTTGATGCCTCCACTGCTGAGGGTGTCACCATTGCATGGCAAAAAGCAGCTCTGCAACCTCCCAGAGCAATGGCTGGACAATGGTCTGTGGTGCAATGACTTTTTAGCCAACTCAGTCATTCCCAGGGATGGGAGAGATGCAGAAAAGTGACAGAAAGGGCAGTTTGGATGGAATAGTCAGAAGCACTGTGGATTTTTTCAGGCAGAGGATCTAAAACAGAAAAAAAAATAGAAATTACTCACCTCCTTTCTTCTCCAAGGAGCACGTGCAGAAAGCTTCCTCCCTTCTATCCCCTTCCATGTCAGAAAAAAATTCAGATACCTTCTGTCTCCATTTGTCTGCACTCAGGTGCAAGGTCAAAGATGCCAGCTGGCCCCTTGTATATCCTGCAGCATAAGTGACACTGAGCAACTCCAGACATGCTGCCTGTCCCCCTCTTGGTAGCAAGTGATACTGCCTATCTATCAGCCACACTCTACAAGTGTGACTTAGTCAGTATGCCTCCATTGCATGCCCATATGCAATCAATCTGCCAGGTATATGTATGACACTTTTTTAGTTACATCATTATGTCTTATATATTCACCCATTTTATTTTATCTTCTGTTCCTACTATATATATATATATATATATATATATATATATATATATATATATATATATCCTTAATTCAATATAGGCAAAATCACTCAATTTCTCTCAGTTCTTCAGCTTCAGTTTTGTTACTGGTATTTATCTTGTCAAGTTCAAGTAGCAAAACACATTTATTTTCTGCAGTCGTAAGAATTATAAATTGGTTTCTTGCTTTGCTTAATTTCATCAAACCAGGAGCCTTGGTAGTGCTCTTGTAACAGGAATTTGCAGCTACACAACACTGAAATAACTCCTGCGTCAATCTGTTCATACAGGGCAGAAGTTTTTCAGTGTAAGAGAATCCCAGGGGAAATTAGGAGGAATACTGAACAAACAGAGAAAAGATAGCCATAGAGCTTACTGATTCCAAGGCACCTTGCTAAAATACTGGCTACTTCTTTTTGCACCAGAGGGAACTGTGCTGAGAAACACCTTTACAAATCCTTTGCTTCATGCACTGATTTGATAAAAACAGAACAAAAAATTACATTTGGTACCTGATTCCTCAAACTGTTATGCAACTCCATAGTTACAGGGGCTTGCAAGAGCCCAGGTGACTCAACTTTACATGTGTGTTAAATACTTCCAGTATTAAGACCACAGGTGCATAATAGTAGCTTCTTGAATTATGACACTAGAAGTTGAAATCAGTCTATCTATGAGATTATTGTAATCAAAGTGTTCAAATTAATGTTATATTACTTAATGAAAAAGTATAAAAGGCATTCTTTTTGAAGCATGAGAGCCTATATGCTATGGAAAGCTTGAGTATTTGTTTCTTACAGAGGAAACTTAAGATATCCAAAATCCATATGAGATAAAAGAGGGACACAGGAATCAAAACAGAACACAAGAATCAAAGCAGGACTTCACTATATTTTCAAAGTAAAAATCAGTCATAGGATATAGCTGTGAAGACCACGAGATCACAAAATGTATTGGATTTAGATGCTAGACAGCTATAAAAGCTTTTTTGAATTCATGGACATCCCAGGGCTTCTTACAACTGTCTTTCAGTGTTGATTTTTTCCTTTTCTCAGCACCAAAATAAGCTTAATAAAAACAAAAAAACCTGTAACATCAGCCCTGCTAGTACTGCAGCATAATGATGTAAAATTGAATAGACTAGCTTACATTGAAACATTTTTTGGCATCATAACAAAGCCATTATGGGATATTTGGTTACCATAGAAACACAGGTAATGAAAGAGGCACTGTCACTAAATCATGAAACTTGAAATAAATTAATACAGATATCAGAACCATAGCCTCATGTATTATATTAAAGGACTGAGCTCACTGCTATCATGTAAACTCTAACTTTACTGATTGTACAAATCTAAAAAATCGGGCTGTGTCTACACATAATTCAAGTGAAAAATCAGTCTTTGTTCAATGTTTGGAAACAAAAATCAGATCTGAAGTTTTAACAAATTGCTGCTGTATATTTGCTGGTCACCAGTGTCAAACGTGTATTCTTAAATACGAAAATAGTACTGCCTAAAGGGTAAAATTTGACAAAGAGGATGGAACCACAGGAGCTACTAAAACACTTAGGAAGAATATGTAGCTGCTAGAAATAGCTTTTTTTCTATCACATCTATTTTCTGAGTTTTAAGCTTAAATAGCATTCTGTTGTTCTGGTTTTTAACCTGAGGTGAAGAAGAAGTCCTTTGCCTTTTCCATTAAATTGCTTTGTCATCAACTATGGGAACAAATTGCTACTCTGGCTGACCACGTTAAAAAGGCTCTGCCTCTACTGCCACTATGCTAAAGGTGAAACCCATAGGTAGCCATATGAAGGTCTGTGCAGTGAGGCAGGAGAGTGTGACTTGTGTCTTCTTTTTCCCATGCAGGTGAAAATTTAGCATCAACATCCACAGTAGCAAATTTAAAACTGAATCTTCAACAAACTTTCAAAACTGGCCCTTTCAACTCTCTCTAATAATGTCTGCCATTTTCAGTTTATCCTTCTCATCCCCCATTCTTCCTTCTCTTCCCTGTTTTACCTCCCAGTACCCCTCACACACAGACTTTCCTGTTTTGATAAAGAGGTGTGCCAGTGCAATTTTAAAACCTTCTTGCAAATATTTCTGCTCCAATAATTTCTACTATATTTGCTTGGAATTAAGTTTTCATTGCCAAATATGCTGCCAATTAGGGAACGCAGTGTACTACCAGCTAAAGATCATTACAGCAATGTGAAATATAAATGTCATAACTAGAGAAAGAGAATGAAAGATAAGGAGGGTTGCAATCTAATAACTTTGGTACTTACCTAGCCTTAACAATCTGACACCTAATGCACAACAGTTATAGGATCAGTGTTATGCATGTTAGAGAACAGGTGAGATTCAAACATAGAATTGAGAACCAAAGATAGGGTTGTGAGACACAGCATTTATTATACGTGTGACTGGTCTCTGAAGGGAGTTTGACAGCTTTACCATTCCACTCAAGAAGAGGGTCTGGATTTGAGGTGGTGCATTGGCAGGACTAGAGAATTTAGGAAATCTTTGTTCTTTTATGTCGTCACACTTCAGCCACTTTTCACTAACAGAAGTTAGCAGTATGATAACATTCCTTGTTTCTTATTCTATTATTGCATTGTCAGAAGAGCAATTCAGGGAAAATTACTCTCCAGTAAAGCTGATAATTATACTCTAAAATTCCCTTCTGTCCCAGAAACATGACAACTGGTGTCATGTCTCCACCTTGCAGACAAAAAGGAACAACAACAACAAGTCTGCAAAATGTAACCTAATTCCTTTCTTCCCAATGAGAATTTTACAGGACAGGAGATATCAGCAAGCATCTGAAACAAGAAATGTTGCAAGTGGCACTCTTCACACAAGAAACAGTGATGTAATAAGAAAAGGTGAATTTCTAGCTTGTACCTTGTGTTTTTCATACTTAACCTTTCTCCAACAAAGCTGAGCAGACAAAGCTATTGATACATCCAGCAGACTTTTAGAAATCCTTCCATAAGCCTGCAACAGAACATCCCACCAGAGGACATGTTCCTCGGACCAGCTGGCAGGTGTCTTTGTAAGTGTTTTGGTCTATATCTGGGGGATACAACATGTGTAAATTATCAGAGAGCAGAAGGGGTGCGCTTGACACCCCTGCAGGAAGTGGTTCCTAGACTTTACCAACAGACATCATTGTAGGTATCTTTCCCTCAGAAAACAAAGAGCAGTACTGTCCACACTGGCTAATTGCTATCCTATAAGGCATTTAACAACTAAATAAAGTCCTATTTTAAAATGTATTACCAACACAAAGGAGTACTGCTTAATTAATTCCTCCTAGTAGAATACTTTCATGGACAAAGTGTTGCACACGATCCCTCCTTTGGTTTACTCTGAACGAGTCTGAATGGTCTACATGGTCAGAGACCAGAAAGTTTGAATTTCTTGATCTTCTCTAGTCTATCTAATACTGAATCACAGATGAAAGAGGAGGAGAAGGCAAGGTGTATGGAATCTAACTGGGTTGTTGTTAATCTTTATAGCAGTCCCTTTTGGATTTGGGATTACAACAGTCCCAATAAGACACCAATGTTTTGGCTATTGCTGAGCAGTGCTTATACAGCATGAAGGTTTTTCTCACTCTGCCCCAGCAAGGAGGCTGGGAGAGTGCAAGAAATTGGGACTGGACACAACGGGGACAGCTGACCACTTAGCAAAGGGATGTTCCACACTTTATAATGTTATACTTAGACGTAAAAGCTCAGGAAAAGGAGAAGGATGCACAGACAATTGTGGTTGTGGTAGTTGTCTTCCCAAGTAAACATTACATGTGCTGAGGCACAGCTTCTCAGGAAGTGGCTCAACATCTATCTGTGAATGGGAAGTAGTGAATGAATGCCCTATTTTGCTTTGCATACACAGCTCTGCTTCACTTATTGAATGTCTTTATCTTGAGCAGAAACTCTTCTTGCTTTTGTTCTTTTGATCTTCTCTCCCATCCTGCTGGGGGATGAGCGAGGAACTGAGAAACAAAATTGAGGCTCCAAGATGACATTTTTTAATTTCCTGATGAAAGGAGGCAAATTCCAAGGCTGGAAAGGGCATATGACAGCTCACATTGCAAACAGACTTTGTTCAGTAAGTAGTATCAAAGGTGATTTCCATTGCATTTTTCTGTGTCTGGACAGCAACTGAGACAAGACTAGACTTCCCCTATGAAACAGAATTTAGAAACTTTGAGATTTTCCATTTTAGAATTCCTAGAAATATTTCTGCATTTTGTAAAGGATATCCTGAATTATTGATGAAATATCCTTTTGGCAATGTTCTTAATGGCCTTTTTAATACTGTAAAAAACCTCTCTGTGGTCAGATTTTTCTTAAGCAAATTAAAGAAAGTAGGCTCACTTAATAAATATACATGAAACTTCTCTTCATGTATATAAAACTGAATAGTGAGGAAATATCATGTTTTAAAACGTTCAGCTTTTCTGTCTATTGAGCCAAAGAAAATCCTTTACAAATTGACTGTCATACTACCATGATTTCCTTAGCTGATAACATATAAGCAATTCTGGTAATTTTAGTATGAGAAGAACAACTACCATATGAGCTGCTGTGTAAAACCTTTTGTACAAAAGATATTTGTAATCTGCAGAACCCAATTACTATACTCAAGCCCTTAGGATTGCAAGGCAAGGAGTTGCTGCAAAGTGGTACAGGACACAAGTGATGTGTGACTCTGCAAGCAAAGGCAGTCCCATATGGGCATTTCATAGAATCACAGAATGGTTTGACTCAGAAGGGACTTAAAGGTCATCTAGTTCCAGCCCTCCCACCACCAGCAGGGATGCCACCCACTAGATCCATTTGCTCAGGGCCCCACCTAACCAGGCCTTGAACAGCTTCAGGGACAGTGAATCCACAATTTCTTTGGACAACCTGTTTCAGTGCCTCACCACCCCCACAGTAAAGAACTTCTTCCTAACATCTAATCTGGTTCCAACATCTACTATTTCTCTGAGGCCCTCCACTCCCTCTGTGGTGCTTGGAGATGGCAGAGGCGACCAGAACAGGGGAAAAGAACGGACTAGACACTTAAAACAGAAGGAATTTGAAACCTTAAAAAATCAAATCCAAGATATGAGACATTATTTTTTAGATTGGGCAACTATGTTTATATTGCAGGCCACTTCTTCATGTGTGTGGATAAACATGAGCCATGGATACACAGGAAGCCTTCTGCTCTCCCTGCAAATACTTCAAGGAGGTACAAGCTTGCAAAGTGTTCTGTGGTGAATAAGTGAATTTGTCAGAGCCTCTGTCATCTGGAATATAAGTGCCCTAATGCAGCCCCATTTAGGTTAAAAGGGTAGAATGGAGATCCTGAAATTGTAGGAGTGCACACCCATATATTAACCTTTCAGTGCATAATGTACTAGCACAACGTCAGTGGAGGAGAGATGCTACTTCTGTAATTTCACATTTATTGATTTTAAATCAGGCTGATAAAAGTTCAATGGAAAGTAAAAAATGTTGTAAGGACCTTCTTGACTTCAGCAAAGATTGTAGTCAGGAGCCTTGAACAGTTTAAAACTTCCCTTCCTACTGTCCCTAGATCAGCTGCTTCTGCCCATTTGCTTTGAGGAGCTGACTACATTGAAGTGGTAAATTTCATCAGTTGGATGAGAAAAAAATGGAGAATTTCTTTCACACCAAAACTACAAACATGCACAGTTGTGCCACACAGATAAGATAGGAGGGAGCAATACAAACATTCATTTTCACATTTCTATGCACCTAAATATATCATAGTCTTCCGACAAAAATCTTTCATGGAGTGTTTCTGGTTTTAAGTTACAGCAGCAAACAGCACGGTAAGAAATACTGGCTGTAGGCTGCCATCTGCCGTTTGAGTTATGAAAAGTCACTTGCCAGCAGATTGGCAGATTTCGCCTTAGCACTGTAAACAGCGTGACAAATCCTCACCCATGGAAGGCTGGGACAATCCCATTCCCACCAGTGGCAGCTGAGAAAGTTTCTGGAAGCCAGTGGGTTTTCTGAACCTGACTTACTGTTCCCCAGAACTCTGAAAAAACATTGTTTTGCACAGGTATTGTTTCTTTATTGATATTAATTTAAAATTAATATACTTTAATGATCACTGTCAGGTTATGAATGTTTTAGCCACGAAAATACACACACACATGTGCATGTTCGATCCCCGTGGAAGCCACACCCAAAGTCTAATTTTTGGGGGACTTCATGTCATGTGTATGACCTGCATGTTGTTTTCTTGCAATAGGATTATAGTTTTATTTTCATCAGATGGCATGCCCTGAAGGTTCTCCATCTGTTTTCTTGGGATCTTAACATCATTTGATGACTTATTACAGTTCAGAACACAAATATTTTATTGGGTTCAAAGGCAGCATGTGAATTAAAAGAGCCTGTGCAGATGATGAGATATTGGTTCTCTTATTTAGCTGACATTTAGGCTAACATGTGTAAGACTAGTGCCCATAAAAAGGTGTAGAAATAAAAGCCAAGCTTGTGTGAATTGATGGCATTTTTGCCACTGACTTCAATGAGTTCAAGATTTCAACTAATACGTCTTAGTCTTGTGCATAAATTCCTAAGCCTGCAATGAGCTCCACATGTTCTCCACAGTGAGCTCAGACTACAGATAGTGTTGTTAGTTTGCAATGGAAAGTAAGAGACATGAAAGCCTTTCCATATTGATCATAATCTCAGAAAAAGTCTCTAGGGATCACTTCAGTTGTAGTATGTACCTCCATCTTGTGGAAACTACATTTCAGAAAAGGTACTATTAATACTTTGATTTTTCATCTGAATTATTCACCCTTTTTTTTTAAAGTCTCAAGTGTGTCTGTTTCAAGAAATGTTAAACTTTCTTTGTTCCAAAAAATACACAGAAGTGTAACTGACTACCTAATGAGCCAACAATACAGCAGAATTTAGCAATCATTGAATATCACAATCATGACGCTGAAATCAAGATGATATTGTCGAGGTTAACAACAGGCTTTCAAGTGAAGTCTTTGGAAGCTGAGAGCATTTTGGAATTTCCTAAGGCGTTCAGTGTACATGAAACAAAAGTATTCCAAAACTTACGTAATATCCGTTGGAGCCACCTTATTAATTCTGTTGTATTTTCTTAAAAACACTGAATTGATTAAAATTTAACATGACATTTCTCAGTTGCTTGAGTTGACAGGAACCTTCTGAGGTTCAGCCAAAAGGCAAAATGCAGAGTCCAGCATGTGAGACAATCTCATGCAGCATGGCAGACTGTGGCCCAGCTGGCTAGAGAGCAGCTTTGCAAGAAAAAACCCAGGGTTTGATCTGGAGGGTTTGAACATGAGCTACCAATGCCCCTTTGCAGCACACCAAGTGTCCTGACTATATTAGGGGATGTTAATCCAGCAGGTTAAGAGAAGAGATTATATTCAGCACTTCTGAGACCATATTTGAAACACTGTGTCCAGTTTTGGGCTCCACAGTAGAAGATGGATACTGACATACAGGAACTAGGGCAACAGCTGAGCAGCTTTGTGGTTGGATAACATGATCAAGGAGATTGTGTCAGATCTGGGCCTGTTTACCCTAGAGAAGGAAAGGCTGTTGGTGGGGGTTTCTTACTGCTGTTTGCAACACCAGATGAGAAGATGCAGACAAAGGGGACTCAGGTATTTCTAGTACATGCACAGTTATTGATGGAGAGTCAACAAGACGAAATGGAAACACAGAAAATGTGAATAGCTATAAAGAAAAAGTTTTCCAGTGTGAGAATGCCTTCTGGCCCACAGGATTCTCTTCTTTCCCTTTTGAAGACTTTTCTCATTCACATAGCAGTAACAACATGATACAGAAATTCTCTGCTGGCTCTCAGGCACTTCAGTAGCTAGGGAAGAGACAGCACATGACATTGGAACACAGTAGTTGCTTGGAGCTGTCCAATCCATCAGTTCTCTGTGTGCGCAATGAAATATTCCTACCAAAGCACCTTTATAACATGCTTGCTTCTCCTTTGTGTGTTGGAGAAACAGCTAGCTTTCTGTTATTTAAATGCTGTTCTTTGACATCATCTGTAATTGGGTTTAGCAGCCTAACAGCACAGCATCAATATGAACTGTCACTTTAGCAGACAGCATGAACAGTTGGGTATTTTCCAGGTAGTGGAAAGCAATTAAGAAACTCTGGTGTCACTACAATAGGAGTGATCTATTGTTAATCAGACACAAATCTCACCTTACATAGATAACCAGACAGGTTATTGCTAAGTATCACATCCCCATTAACAGCTCTGGAGGTATGGTTTATTCGAAACAGTAGGTCTCACTGAGTCTAGATTGTGCTGCAATTAGGCTAGCCATCTCCTTTTCCTGGCCTAGGAACATGTGGGGAAGGCAATTTTTGGCAGCCTACTGAGGTATTACCTTTCAGTCTGAAGGAGAGAAGAGTTTGAGGGGCATTGTGAGGACTTTAAAAAATAAGGTTGAAAATTAGTTTCAGGTGTTGCCATTAGGTTAAACAAAAAGCCATCCTCGGATACACAGAAGTATTGAATGCAAAAAAATGTACTAATGTAAAGGTTACTATAAAACAATTCCTATATACTATTACCTAGGATTTTATTAATTATTTTTTATCACAGCTAATGGAAATGCTGAACAAAATACCTCACAACTGTCATCATGATAAATCAAATTGTAGTGCTATCTTGAACAGCCTACGTATCGTCAGACTGTTAAGCTGAGCATCTCAAGTGAGAGTAAATAGATTTATCTATATGAGATATACAACATCATTTGTATTTGCTATGGAAACTCCATTGGTGGCATTTTCCATAGGATAAAGTAGATTTTAGGATGACCTCTGCTGGAAAAAATCACAGATTACAGATATTGACTGAGACTTTTTTTCATTTCACCTCCTAGAATGCAAAATTCAGTGTTACAGTTCAAAATCAGTTTCCAGTTGAATCAAACATATGAAATCGTGTATCAATGCCTGTAATTGGCACATGTAATGACATCTCCATGAATAATGTATGAGCAATGATGCTTGCTAATCATATTTGGAGTCTCTTAAATGTAGCTCTGACTTCATTTGGCCTGAAATTGCAGGAAAGCAGCAAAGTTGATGAAGCACAAAGTACTGTAGTTTCTTGTTACATATTCAGGCTTCAAAGGGTATTACAAGTGCTTTCTGATAGTCTTTATCTGTAAAAGAAATATTGACTCTTCTGTGAAGAAATACAGAACCTGGGACTTAAATTTGGGGTATTTCTTATTAAAGTAATAGTATAGTAAAGATAGCTACTTATCCACGCAGATGTTTATTTCAGAATTTCTGAGTTCTGCCTTGATTTTTGGCTGCCTTCTCAAATATTTTGATTATATATATATACATAGAGGGGAAATAGGTGACACCAGAGCCAATATTTTTTGTAAGCCTTTCAAATTTTAGAAGAATTAATTCCCGTAAAAATGTTTCTGATGTTCAAAATACTAGTGTTCTCTCTGCTCTTAAACTCACCAATTCTTTGTCCTGGAAGAATTAAAAAAAAAAAAAAACCAACAAAAACAAACACAAAACAAACAAACAAAAAACATATAAAAACAAGAACAAAGCAAAACACCAAAACCACAAAACCCCAAACCTATCAAACACAAAAAAACCCCACAACCATATAAAAGAAAACATCTAGGCAGGACAAAAGAACACTGGTGATTTTTACAAGTTCTCCTATGTAAGCATGGTATCTGGTAGCAAACACTAATTTGATCTCCTGTGGAAGAGGGTCTTCTCCATAAATCATGATGGCAGGAAGAAAAGAAAAGCAGCACATTCCTTTGATGGTTAGCCATGCACAACTGATGGTCTGGGTGTTTATAAAAGAAACACTCCTCAAACATCTGGGGTTGCAGATCCCCAGGTTTTGGATTTGGAGGCCTGTTGAGCATCGCTGTGTTCCGATGCTATTCCCATTTCCACAGCAAGTGGAAACTTGCCTGCTTTACAGAATAAAAGGACATTTCATTGGAAGGTTTTGAATGGCCGTATTCACAGCCTTATTTCTCTGATGTCCTTTGTCACAGGAGTAGATTTTTTTCACATCAGTAGTTTGTTTCTCAAGTGCTGTACAACTAACTCCTCCACACTCTGAGGTTCCCTTAGCAGGGAGAAAACGCGCTGTCAGTGCTGCTGCAGGAAGCCTGTTGCCAGGGCATAGGCACATCTGCTTCTCTTCATCATAAGAAGCCAAGACATTTTATGCATGTTCACTGTACTAAGAGCAAGGTGAGACAGTTACTTCAAAAAGCAGAAAGCAAAAGGACAGTTCAAGAGGTGCATGACAGGACATGGTGTATGAAGGCCATGGACATTGGATGCATCTGGTAAAAAACAGGAGTGACCTGATTTTAAAACACAAACAAAGACCTTGATATTAAAAAGAGAAAAAAAAAATGAAAAAAAAATAAAAAGGAAGAGGAAAAATTAAAGAACTCAAGCTTCAGCATTACTACCATAATATTTTGTCATAAACAAAGTGACAAATAGAGGAACTGGCATTTTCTCAAGGGTACCTAATAACAAGATTTCTCAGTGCTAAGTCTTTCTAGGAGAAACACAAATGCTTAGGCACTTCAAAGGTAAAGTAACACAGAAGAACAAGACATGAATATTAATGTAAGGCAAAAAGAAACAAGATTTCAAAAAGGAAAGCCAGATCATTTAACGGCAGTGAGAAAAATAAGGAAAAAAAGCCCCTCAATTCACCAAGCAGTGCTTTTAGATAAATAAGCTTGCAAAGCTGACTTTCTCCTTCTGTCCTTATAGCAAATACTTGGTCAAGCACTTAAATTCAGCCACTCTGCTGACTGCTTGTTACTGTTCTTCGGACTCTTACAATATTCACACTTCTCACAGTTTATGTGAAATATATGAACCTGTCTAACTATCTATACATCCATGCAGAGTCAACATCCTTGCCCTTTTGTCTGATTTTTTCTTATTCGCCTCTGAACTCTGTTGCTCTGATCTGCCAGTTACAGTTCAAGTCACCTTTCTTTTCACTCTCATGCATGATGCTGACAACTTCTTCCCCTACACCTTCTCCAGCAAGGATAACCAATAAGCAATAATCTCTCAACTAGATCAGATTTTGGTACTAGTATACTCTACACATTGATGTATGTTTTTGAGTGCAACACCAGCTAAACATAATATAGAAGACATTGGAAATTTTAGATTTATTTTTTGAATTGCAATCTTCTTTCTATTTTTTTTGCCAAGATAGAAAGCGTTTTTGCTGTAAGTTAGCAAACTTCTTTGTTCATACAGCAGCTATCAATTTGATACTAGCATGGTAAGCAAATTGCACTGGAGGCAATGTGTGGTTCACCCCAGAAAGCTGATGGAGTGAATAAAGGAAATTGAAGATGTGGGTTTTCCCACAGCATTTAAAGTGATAAAAGTGAGGGTCTTAATTCTCACCAAGAGAAAAGAAGGTCAGATACTCTACAGAAACCTATTAGAGGCATCAGGAGAGGCTCTGAGATCAATAGATATTTAGACGGGAGACACAGTGTGAGATAAATGAGTTTGAAAGTGAAAAAAGTATTAAGAAAGAATGTAGGTGCTAGTGGAAAGCTGACAGTTGCTTAAACAAGAACAGCAGAAAAACCAACCCCCCAAAAAGAGGGTCAGTTCTTTTGTGACACCTTGAAAATATTTGCCCAAATCAGTGGGAGTTTGGCTGTGTGAACTTTTTGCTGTTTTTCAATTAAGCATACAGCTGAAAACCATTTCCCTGACATATTTACAGAGCAGTAATTGGAAAAATAGGATTTTCTTTTCTGACTTACTCTGTAACAATATCATTAGTCAAGTAAATAATGACATAAAGAACATACAGAAATGCAAGATGGGCAGCAGTATTTAACCTAATTGCTTAGAAAATATTTTGTCTCCATATGTACTAGTTCATTAAAACTGGCACTTTTTTGTAAGTAATATAATTGTACCAGTATAGAAATAATAGGTTACTCTTTCAGCCCTGCTATGACCTTACTTGTTCCATTAAGGTAGAAAAACTGTCTCAGGGATCATGTCTGCAAATCCATCAGTGGGAGATTTTAGTCTCTTATAGTTGTCAGGAAACATAATGGGATACTCTATTTGCTGAATAAAAAAAAATATGCTTTAATGAGAAAGGCTTATGAAAACTATCCCAGTAAAACAAGAAAGTGAGGCAGCATCTGGAATAAACACAAAGCAAGAGCACCCACCCAAGTGTGAACTGGAACCTACATAAAAGTGATGAAGAAAAGCAATTCTGAGCCTTTGAAATAGCTCCAGTCAGCTTGAAATAAACTGGACTGCTATTCTCGTAATAATACTCCTAAATATATTTTTGCTGTTCCAACAAGTAAAGCAATCAGACTTTCCTTCTTTTCTATGTTGAAACCGTATATACTGATTTCTTTTTATCTCTCTATCACAATGCTCTCCTCTGAGCCACAATGATTCATCCTTTAGGTTTGAATTCTCCCAATAAAATTTCAATGTGTAAACAGATCTTTTGGTGGCAGAACATGTTGCCTGAGAATTTTTCAGTCAAAATGAATATTTAAGAAAACTGTATATAGACACAATACTAACAGTTGGCCAAGGTCTGCAAGACCTTTTGTCTTCAGTAACAAAAGTCTTAGAAATAAGTTTTTAACTTGTTAATCTGTTCTTCCCTGTAGGGAAAACTTTATCATTAAATATAGATGTTGTAGTTTGGGATTATTATGTAAATTCTCTCCCCTGCCACTTAACTGCCCAGGCCAGCGGTTAACAAAAGAAGTAGTTAACTGTGATCGCTGGGGTGGGGGCAGGTTTGTCTCTTTTGGTTTTTTTTCGGATATTCTCCTCAGTCTTGGCTCGGCGGAACGGGGGAGTGGGGGCTCCAAGGAGGCAGGCTGCCCTGCTGGTTACTGCTGGGGTTTTCCCTGGCTGTCTTGCCGCTGCCTACTTCGGATTACTTTTTTCCTGCCGTGCTGCTACCTGCCTTGGATTTGCTGCTGGTTGCTCGTACCTGTCTGCTTCTTGGACGGGGAACACAGGGGAAAGAGACTGAGTCCATCTGAAAGCCCACTGCTCGTCTGTTTCGCTGGAGAGGGACTGAAACTCACTCTGCAGCCAGCGGGCTGTGACAAGGACACTTAAGTATAACCTTTTCTCCCGGAGGAAAACCTGCTGGGTTTTGTTGTTGTTGTTTTTTTTTTTTTCCTCTTATGGTGTTGGGGAAGTGGGTTGCACTAGTCTGTTTACATATATATATATATATATAGCAGTTATCCTTCTTGTATTAAAATTCCTTTTCTTAAATTTGATAAAGAGTGGTGTGATTATTGAGGAGGAGGCCCCTCCCCTGCTTGTGGGTAAAACATTTTGGTTTTTCCCCTCAAACCGAGACATTTCTTGGCGCCCAACGTGGGGCTTGTAAACAAAGAAGGATAACTGCTATTTTGTGGCACCATGTGGGTCTTGAGCTTAGAGTTCATCAGGACCATCCTGTATAATATATTGGCTTTTTGTTGGTACAAATTCATGCCAAAAGGAGCGGCAGGTTTAAGTCTTATCAACAAATCAATGAGCAAAACTCAAATAGCCGCAATTATTATTGAGTTCTTACTCTGGATTTATGGTGCCATGAATTCGATGCCTTTGGATGTCATGTGGGTGGTGCTCTCCAGGCTGTTTTCCTGCCGCAACCTAAGCTGCTACCTCTGGGGATTCAGTGATAATAGTACGGACCCTTGGGAAGGAACAAAGGGGAATCTCTTCTCCCAACCCTTTGTCCATTCCCCATTCAAGTCTGCTACAACAGCTTTTGAGATGTTTAAATTCTCCCTGGATGCCAGAGATATCTTGCTCTTTATGGTTTTTCTGCAGGGTTGTATCCCTGCAGCTTACAGAATGTTTGAAGGTAGGGCCAGGGTTTTTCCAGAATGCATTCAGAAACCTAGCCCAGTGAAGGGGGAAAAGCGAGAGAATAAAACCCCTGATGCCACAGTGAAGGGAGAAAAGGATGAGGCTAAACCAGGAGGACAGGCCAAGCCTATGGAAGTTGCCCCTATTCAGAAAAGGAAATATAAGACCAAATTAGACCATCCAGCAGACGATGAGGGGGCTGCTGCACCTCCACAGCAAGCAGACCCAGAGCCTGAGATCATCACTGAGTCATTGTCATTTGATAATCTCCGTAGTTTGCGGAAAGACATTGCTCGACACCCGGGTGAGCCCATCCTGACTTGGTTGATCCGAGTTTGGGACCTTATGGGTGAAACCTTACAACTGGATGGTGCTGAAGCCAGGTTTTTGGGGGCTCTGGCCCAGGACGTGGCTATTGAACAGGTGTTCGTGAGGGAATCAAAGCCCCTTTCACTCTGGGCACGACTTCTAACGAGTGTAAGAGAGAAGTTTGTTTATAGAGAAATCCTGCAGGAACATCATATTAGGAAGACTTGGAAGACGATGGAAGAAGGAATTTTACGTCTGAGGGAGATGGCAATGATGGACGTGCTTTTTGGAAGAGGTGGGCAAGCCAATAATGACCCTGACAAGGTCAGATGCACACCACATATGTGGTGGGACCTTTCACGCTCGGGGCCAGCTGAATACACCGATTTCCTGGCATCCATGTATAGGGAAGAGAACCATGAAACAGTGGGCGCAGTAGCAAATAAGCTCCGGATATATGAAAGCATGACCCACAGCCCAATGCAGGCCCGTATTTCTGCTGTAGAGACATTGGTTGAGAGTCTCAAGACGCTGCCTGCAGAGGTAAAAGCGATCAGAGAGGAAATTAGGGAAAGTCTCCAAGTGGCACCAGTGCGAATGAGAACCTCTGAAGTCAGAGCCAGACGCCCCCCAGCCAGAGGAAGTGGACAGACCTCACGAACTGAGATGTGGTACTTCCTGGCCAAACATGGAGAAGACATGGGACGGTGGGATGGGAAACCCACCCGTGCCCTTGCAGCCCGAGTACAAGAACTGAAGGAGAATGGAAGAAGGTCAGTGAGAGTAAGTGCAGTCCCAGTTTCCCACGGGCAAGAATCTGACCCACAGGAGGGCACCTCCCAGGTGTACTCATCGAGAAAAGGTTCTGACCGCTATGACCAGGATCAGTGTTAGAGGGGCCCTGCCTCTAGCCAGGTAGAGGCACGGGACAACCGTGTCTATTGGACTGTGTGGATTCGATGGCCTGGTACATCAGACCCACAAAAGTATAAGGCTTTGGTTGATACTGGCGCTCAATGCACATTAATGCCATCAGGACATGTGGGCTCAGAAACTATTTCTATTTCTGGGGTGACAGGGGGATCTCAAGAGTTGACTGTGCTAGAAGCTGAAGTGAGCTTGACAGGGAGAGATTGGCAGAAACACCCCATTGTGACTGGTCCAGCCGCCCCATGTATCCTGGGCATTGACTACCTCAGGAATGGATATTTTAAGGACCCAAAGGGGCATAGATGGGCTTTTGGAATAGCCACTGTACAGACAGAAGGGATTGAACAATTGAACTCATTGCCAGGTCTCTCAGAAAGTCCTTCTGCTGTTGGACTGTTGAAAGTTGAGGAACAGCAAGTGCCAATTGCCACCACGACAGTGCACCGTCGGCAATACCGAACGAACCGTGATGCTGTGATCCCCATCCATAAGATGATCCGTGAACTGGAGAGCCAAGGGGTGGTCAGCAAAACCCACTCACCCTTCAACAGCCCCATCTGGCCTGTGCATAAGTCTGATGGAGAATGGAGATTGACTGTGGACTATCGTGGCTTGAATGAAGTTACCCCACCGCTGAGTGCCGCTGTGCCGGACATGCTGGAGCTCCAGTATGAACTGGAGTCCAGGGCAGCAAAGTGGTATGCCACTATTGACATTGCTAATGCGTTCTTCTCCATTCCTCTGGCACCAGAGTGCAGGCCACAGTTTGCTTTCACCTGGAGGGGCGTGCAGTACACCTGGAACCGACTACCCCAGGGGTGGAAACACAGTCCCACCATCTGTCATGGACTGATCCAGACTGCACTGGAGAAGGGTGAGGCTCCAGAACACCTGCAATACATTGATGACATCATTGTGTGGGGGGACACAGCAGAAGAGGTTTTTCAGAAAGGAGAGAAAATCATCCAGATCCTTTTGGGAGCTGGCTTTGCCATCAAACGGAGTAAGGTTAAGGGACCAGCCCAAGAGATCCAGTTCCTGGGAGTGAAGTGGCAGGATGGACGCCGTCAGATTCCAACAGAAGTCATCAATAAGATCACAGCAATGTCTCCACCCACCAGCAAAAAGGAAACACAAGCCTTCCTGGGTGCCATAGGGTTCTGGAGGATGCATATCCCAGCATACAGTCAGATCGTAAGCCCTCTCTACTTGGTAACCCGTAAGAAGAATGATTTCCACTGGGGCCCTGAGCAGCAACAAGCCTTTGACCAGATTAAGCATGAGATTGCTCAGGCTGTAGCCCTTGGACCAGTCAGGACAGGACCAGACGTACAGAACATGCTCTACTCCGCCGCCGGGAATAATGGCCTGTCTTGGAGCCTTTGGCAGAAGGTGCCTGGTGAGACTCGAGGCCGACCACTTGGATTCTGGAGCCGAGGCTACAGAGGATCTGAAGCCAACTATACCCCCACAGAGAAAGAGATCCTAGCCGCCTATGAAGGAGTCCAAGCCGCCTCAGAGGTGATTGGCACAGAAGCACAGCTGTTTCTGGCACCTCGACTACCAGTGCTGAAGTGGATGTTGTCAGGACAGGCTGCCTCTACACATCACGCCACTGATGCTACCTGGAGCAAGTGGATTGCCCTGATTACGCAGCGCGCCCGTATAGGAAAATCAAATCGCCCTGGGATCCTGGAAATCATCACGAACTGGCCTGAAGGTGAAAATTTTGGTCTAGCAGATGAAGAGGAAGAGCAGGTGACACGTGCGGAAGAAGCTCCACCATACAATCAATTGCCAAAAGAGGAAATACGCTACGCCCTCTTCACCGATGGCTCCTGTCGCATTGTAGGGACTAATCGCAAATGGAAAGCAGCTGTATGGAGTCCCACACGACAAGTTGCAGAAGCTACTGAAGGAGAAGGTGGGTCGAGTCAGTTTGCAGAGCTTAAAGCCGTGCAGTTGGCCCTGGACATTGCTGAACGAGAGAAATGGCCAAAGCTTTACCTCTACACCGACTCATGGATGGTGGCCAATGCTCTCTGGGGATGGTTAGACCGATGGAAGAAAACCAATTGGAAACGCAGAGGGAAACCCGTCTGGGCTGCCGATATATGGCAAGATATTGCCACCCGAGTAGAGAAGCTGATTGTGAGAGTCCGCCACGTAGACGCACACGTGCCCAAAAATCGGGCCAATGAGGAACATCTCAACAACCAACAGGCAGACCGAGCTGCGCAAGTGAAAGTATCACAGACAGATCTGGACTGGCAGCACAAGGGAGAGCTGTTCTTGGCTCGATGGGCCCATGATGCCTCGGGCCATCAGGGCAGAGATGCCACTTATAAATGGGCACGAGACCGAGGGGTGGATTTAACCATGGACATTATCTCTCAGGTTATCCACGACTGTGAGACATGTGCTGCCATTAAGCAGGCTAAGAGAGTGAAGCCCCTGTGGTATGGTGGACGCTGGGATAAGTATAAGTACGGGGAGGCCTGGCAGGTTGACTACATCACACTGCCACAGACCCGCCAAGGCAAGCGCTATGTGCTCACCATGGTGGAAGCAACCACAGGGTGGCTGGAGACACACCCAGTGCCTCACGCCACTGCTCGGAACACCATCCTAGGCCTGGAAAAACAAGTGCTGTGGCGACATGGCACCCCAGAACGAATTGAGTCAGATAATGGAACTCATTTCAAAAACAGCTTAGTTGCTACCTGGGCGAGAGAACATGGCATTGAGTGGGTGTATCATATCCCCTACCATGCACCAGCTGCCGGGAAAGTTGAGCGGTGTAATGGACTGTTGAAAACCACTTTGAAGGCGTTGGGTGGAGGGACTTTCAAACACTGGGATCAACACTTAGCAAAGGCTACATGGCTAGTCAACACTAGAGGCTCTGTCAATCGAGCCGGCCCTGCCCAATCAGAACCCCTTCACACTGTAGATGGAGACAAAGTCCCTGTAATACACCTGAGAGGTATGCTAGGGAAAACAGTCTGGATCAACCCTGCCTCAGGCAAAGGCAAACCCATTCGTGGGGTTGTCTTTGCTCAAGGATCTGGTTCCACCTGGTGGGTGATGCAGGAAGATGGAGAGACACGATGTGTACCTCAAGGGGAACTTATCTCTGGGTAAACGACTCATATTACTGTATTTGTAAACACTTAATTATTTGAAAGAAAATTTAAGTTTAATGTAGAGTATCGGCATGGAAGAGAATTTAGGGGTGGATAATGTTGTAGTTTGGGATTATTATGTAAATTCTCTCCCCTGCCACTTAACTGCCCAGGCCAGCGGTTAACAAAAGAAGTAGTTAACTGTGATCGCTGGGGTGGGGGCAGGTTTGTCTCTTTTGGTTTTTTTTCGGATATTCTCCTCAGTCTTGGCTCGGCGGAACGGGGGAGTGGGGGCTCCAAGGAGGCAGGCTGCCCTGCTGGTTACTGCTGGGGTTTTCCCTGGCTGTCTTGCCGCTGCCTACTTCGGATTACTTTTTTCCTGCCGTGCTGCTACCTGCCTTGGATTTGCTGCTGGTTGCTCGTACCTGTCTGCTTCTTGGACGGGGAACACAGGGGAAAGAGACTGAGTCCATCTGAAAGCCCACTGCTCGTCTGTTTCGCTGGAGAGGGACTGAAACTCACTCTGCAGCCAGCGGGCTGTGACAAGGACACTTAAGTATAACCTTTTCTCCCGGAGGAAAACCTGCTGGGTTTTGTTGTTGTTGTTTTTTTTTTTTTCCTCTTATGGTGTTGGGGAAGTGGGTTGCACTAGTCTGTTTACATATATATATATATATATAGCAGTTATCCTTCTTGTATTAAAATTCCTTTTCTTAAATTTGATAAAGAGTGGTGTGATTATTGAGGAGGAGGCCCCTCCCCTGCTTGTGGGTAAAACATTTTGGTTTTTCCCCTCAAACCGAGACAATAGAAAAGAAATTTGGCTTTCAACTCTGTTATAATAATAAACACTGTTTTTACAAATAAACTACAAAGATCAAGGAAAGATCCATGCTGCCTGGTGATGATGTGCTGCCAATATTTTAACAAAGACCTCTAATAAAAAAAAATACTTCCTTTGCCATGCTAATCTTGACACAGCAAGGAAGTTGTAAAAATCTTTAATTTTAACCCCAAAAGTTCTCACTGAGACATGCAGGAAGGCTAGAAACACAAAGAGGGGAAGAATCATTTAAATTAGTTTTTGCTGGTGATTTTTATTTTATGTTCTGACAAAGAAATCTGTAGAAAGTCAAAGAAATCCACCTGTGGACAGAAACAGGAATGGTAATCCATGACATAGATAGGATAAATGAGGGGTAAGTACTTATCACAATCTTCTGGTGCCAGGTTCACAGAGAATGCATGTTTAGCTGAAGTTTAGACCAGGAAGTTTTAAGTAGTCATTCTTGTAAAGATTTTTGATTCACTAATACTGTCCAGGAAAGTCGACACCTCACAGTAGGAGCTGCCTGAGAATGTGAATAGCTATCATTTGACATAACTTCATTTGAAAATAAAAGAAGCTAGAACTTACACAGAATTTAGGCTCCCTAAGTTCAAAATTACAGTTTTCAAGTCTCTGTTTGTCTGCTACCTAGTCTGGGAAGTACCACTGTTTTCAACGTGAGAGTTTCTCTCCCATTGAGTTATCTTCAGCATCACTCAGGGTCTAGAAATTAGCTGTTCCCCTACTAGTATCTAGTAATCATTTCCAGTCAGTAAGTGTACACTGAAAATAACTATCATAAGTCCATGGCTGTGTTACACAGGGGCAATAATTTTCTTTTAGAATACTGCTATTGCTACCTTCTCTCCTCAGACTCTATTCAAAATTTCTACAGAGAACTCACTAGTTAAGTCACATATCAAAGGAAAGGGAGATTGAGGTTTATTTCCTACATACTCTTGAAATTACCTTAATCAAAATCATCTCTCTCCTACTCTGTGAGTACACAGAAAGACCTTGCAAGAACATGTAGTATTTGTTCACATTCTTTAATATTAGTATTTGCTCCCATTCTTTAATCGGGCTGATTAAAACCATTACTTTGAGCTTTGTGCACAAGTTATTTCAAGATTCATTGCTTCTGAAACAGAGCACAAGGCCACAATGACTATCCTGTATCCCTTGCCCCATGGGTTGTTTAATGAGTGACTTCAATGTTCCTTAAAAAAGAACAAAGTTTCCCTGTTTGCAGACACCTCAGGTGAATATGCCTTGCCTCCAAACTTATCTCCTGCTTTGTTTTCTTTATTTATTGCTTTTAGAGTCACCTACAGGATGGTATCCACTTTGATACCCATTATGGTATACCTGATGCCTGAAATTCCTGCAAAAAAGGAAGTCAAAACAATATTAGTGGAGAAAGATAAAGTACCTTTATTTAGAAGCTTCTAGGTGCACACTACGAAACATGCACATACGTGATCCGAGATGTGACACTTTTTATAACCTTAAGCCATTAGCATATATGTTATCTATAGCCAACCCTGGGTACCAATTTCCCTTGATGCCCACCCATAGAAGTTCTCAGGACTGCCCCTTGGAGAGGCTCTGGGACCTCTCTATTATTTTGTCTTGAAGCTATCTTGCCCGTGTTTTCTTCAAAACACCATTACCATGGGGAGGCGCAACAATATGTGAGAAAATGTTTTAGTAACTTCTAACACTGCCTCATATGTGAGCAACCCAGGAAACCCTACATAATTCTAAAAGCTCTAAAAATCTACAATATGCACACTAAAACCTTAGGCATCATACCAGACTCTCCCCATGCACTTTAGGTGGATCTGAAAGCACTTTCAGTTCTTCCTGTTGAGAATTTGTCTGGGTTACTGCCGTTCAGTCTGATTCATTTCATGGGCAAAGCATTCACTCCTCAGTAATAATGTGTATATGTCTTGGAAATGTGATTAAGTAGTAGCCTAGAGATGAGCTGCAGAACTTTCTCCAGATCAGAAGTAAGACCATCACTCTATCTTTGTCTTGGAGCTGGTAGAAGAATTATAACAAGCCTTTTAAGAGTCCCCTTCAGCAGATCATTAGCATTGAATATCGCTACATTGCAATCATATGAGGAATTCTAATCACCAAAACCAAAATCAAAATGCTTCAAGACTAAAATACATGTAATTTCTCTGTGCTCACCAAATATTTCCATCTCATCAAATATAAGCCTTTTAGACTCTTGTCACCACTGATAAGCAATTCTGAATCTTTTGCTCACAGCTGAAATACTGCTTGATATATCATGAGACTCCTGAGGAGTTTTGCTTAAATGATTGAAGAAACACACATATTTGGGAAATGTTGAGTTGGAGTTATAAACAGTATAATTCAGGCTTAGCTACCATTTCAAGATTCATGCAAGGACCCACCTTTGTAAGGAAATTCCATAATACTTAAGGTTTGATTTCACTATGTTGCTTTGAAACTGATCTGTTTCCAAGCTTGAGACATGTCGGCTGTGAAAATAAGCAGTGGTCAGCATTTCCCAGTGTTGCAAATACCTTGTGAATCAAACAGAGATTTGGACAGGACTTTTGAGCATAGAAGAAAAAACAATGAAACACAGGAAAAGAAAGCAAAGTTTATGGTATGCTGGATATTGTCTTAGAACAAAATTCATACTCCCCATAAGAGGGAAATGGTACACCATGAGAAATTATGAGTGTGGACCTTCAATCAGCTCAGAGTGATAATTTAAAGGGGTTCAGGATGGAGAAAACAGCTACATATTGGAGTGTTATTTCCATACATCTTCAACTGGAAGACCTGCATGCAGTACACCCTGCTACCGTTTTGTTCAGAGGACAACTTCTGTCAGGCTTTTGTCCTTTAAATATTGACTGTCTTTTTGACTGAGCTCTATTTACCCTTTCAGGCACAAGCTCAGCAAGCTGACAGACCCAGTTAGCCAGGAAGATCCATCAGCTTAAAGAAATTCTAACAATTACTTGACATATATTTTGTGAGTTTGGGGTAGAATTTTTTGTATAGTTTCCCAAAAATGAAGCAGGAAAAGAATTCAGGGAATTTGCGATGGATTGTCTGTGGAAACCCAAGGGCACTCTTTAAATTGCTTTGCAGCTGCAGTCCCCATTTCATTTAAGCCTTTGCTGACTTTTTTCACAGCGCAGCAAGAGGTTTATCGCTTACTGACAGAGAAAGAAAGGAAACAGAAAGGTGTCAGTTGTATTCCTGGGTCTCTGACAATCATAAAAGAACTTCCCATTTAACTGGTTCTATTTTGGATCTTTGGATCAAATCCATCTTTCATATGCTGAATTATTACGGTAGTAAGTTTTGATGTGGGAGACTCATTACTGCTCTATTTCTGCAAGAGGCATATCATTGCTGTTTTGGAGGAATAAAATGCAGGCCCTAGAAATGGCTCTCTTCATGGGAACAGGCATTGTAATAGGCAGAGAGACACAACTCCATGAAACTGAAGCAATCACCCAACACTCATAAGAGGTTCACTATGGGAGGATGTTGCTGATCAGGGGTATCCAGCAGACATGGGGTACAGGAACCAGTAGGTAACGAGACCAGCAGAGCTCTGTGACCCCCTCTTGCTGCCCAGGGATGCTAAATGCACAGCTCAGGGGATGTATTGCTTTCCTGAGGCAGCAGGTCACAGTATTCCGCAGCTCCAGCTGAGCTCCAGCTTCTGCATATTGCAGGAGCAACATTTTCCACTAGCTTCTGCATGCACTTTAAATAAAATTCTCTTTCCTAAGAAGTAGTGAGCACAGCTTAGGAAAACAGGGCAAAACCTGCGGGCATAGCATACCTCTGTTCTCCCACTTTGGGGATTATTCTTACAGCTATCTACAAATAGGCAAACTGTAAGTGCAGGTAAAAGAGTAATTTATCTGCCTTAGCTTGGTGATTAGATTGCAAACAGAAGCCAGCCATCCTGACCTCCTGACTCTACTTTAAAAGCTATTACCACAGTTATGAACTGCTCAGATAGGCTTGAAAATACAAGTCCTGTTGGTGACATCTTACTGTGGAAACCAAAGGTATCGAATAAAAGCAGAGACAAATTACTCCATTGTAATACTAAAAATAATTGGAATAGATAATCAATCACAAATGGAATATGTGGTCTGCAAAATAAAGGACCTGGTCCAAAAAAGCCAAAGGGCAGGATCTGCAGTAATCTGGATGGTCACAGTAGCCGTTAATAAAGATGGCTAGATGCACATTTGTTTCTGCAAAGTTCACCTCATGAACAACTGCAAAGGGCTGCATTCCCTGACAAGAAGTTTTGCAGGTCTACTACTCATTCCACAAAGAACTGGCTCCTTACAGTTACCTTAAGTCTGGCTATCATGGGCGCATTTCATGGTGCTTTGTTCTCACACTAGAAGAGTCAGCAGTCTTTTACTTTCTGTGCCACTCACAGATCACAGATCTCTGCCAAGCTGTACTGGCACTCTCGATCTTTTAATTATTCTCACTTTCTTTCTTGCAACATTTTCCAGTGCAACATCTCCTTTAGAAGTTGCAGAGATCAGAACTCCACTTAGTGTATCAGCTGTGAAAAAATCACAGGTTATTATAGCAGGAAGATGATAGGGGATTTTTATTGTTTTATAATTCTTAATGCTTTGATCTGGTTTTTTGACTGCTACTGAGATTATGTTTTCAAATAACTGTCATAACCACAGGGGTTTTGTCTGCAGCAGTAATGACCACTTCAGAGCCTATCATTTTATGCAATGATAAGATTAGGTTTTCCGCATGGACATTTCTTTACATTTATCTACATTGAATTTCATCTGCCATTTTTGTCATGTCGTCCTGTTACAAGATATGTCTAATCTTTTCCTGCCAAAAATAGAACACTCCATCTAAGTACTTGGTTTGCTTTTCCTCCTCTATCAATTGCTTTTTCATGTAAATTTTTGCAGAATTCATACATCTCCAATGACTCTTTCTGTCTTACCAAAGCAACAGCTTTTCAACAAAGATTTGTATTCATCAAAAATATTGCATCCAGTTTTTCTTGGCAATATATTAGAGTTTTCATTTGCTTTGTAGTTCAGTGGCTTTACGCTTTTTCAATGTTTTGTATAAAAATTAAGTTGAAAAGGACATAGGCACAGCTGGTTTAAACCAATGTGGTTTCAAGTAAAGTTTCTAATTTTCTTTCCTTATTTTCAATAATTTTTTGTGCAGTTGAATGGCCTACATGTAAAACTACCGGTGGCATGTGTGAAGTGGCAATGCTAGTGATGATCAAAATCTTGAAAGTTTTAATTATTTTAGCTTTTCCTTCTTCATTGTCTCCACTTTAATTTTATCCATAATATCTTTGGCACACCTACGTCGAGAAGACAAGACCCATCTGTGAATAAAACAGTGAATCCATAGCAGGAAATATTTCACTGGAATTTCTTTGCAGAACCATAATTGCAAACCTAAACTGAGAACATTGCACAATGCATGGGACACTGTTTACATTATGGCCCATACTGGAGGAGCTACTGGTTAACACATACGATTATCACACCATGTGATGGTAGAATTCTGTAAAATAAAATGAACTGTTCTTGTTCCTGTCTAATGATCCAGAACAAGAGAGCCCCAGTAAGCAATACTACATGAACACTGAATCACCAGCTTATTTTGAACACATAAGCACATCTGCCAAGCAACGATATTGTGGGAAAATGTTGTTTTATTTAATATTTTAAGATAATTTAAAGTAATTTATGATCCAGTTGTTACTGTACTCTACTTGTCAGTGGTTTTGTTAACTTGCAGAAATTATAAATACTTTGAAGCCCTTGCTGCCATTTTATTATACACCTCACATTTTATTATACACCTAAAAAACCCAGATGGTAAATGCTTTGAAATGCTGAAGCCAGAGCTAGATGCTATTGTATGCATTAAATTGATCATCTGACCTCTTTGTGTTTAATCACCTGCATTTCAAGATGCTTACTACACATACAGGGACAGAGGATCTTAAAGGAAAAGATCAGTCAAAAATGGTATAAGTACCAGCAGCATTCCCAAGTACAGCTGGGGCTTTCCACGCCATTATATGTATTTTATTATATTATGGTGATGTCGCTTTTTTAACATTTTTTTCTAGCACACATGTATTAAGACTCTAAATATATAGATTTCATAGATGCATTTGTTATGAAGATTAACAGGAACTAATTTCACATAAATGTGTAGAACCAGCCAAAATATGATAGCTATTTTGTAATCCTAACAGAGGTACATAAAGTGTCCAGTGCTACAGTGCAACATCTACAACAAATATCATGTAGAATATTCTCGGATAATTTGTGAATACTGTATTATCATTTTCCTAAGACTGAGTTAAAATCCTGATTAATATTTTTGAGCTCTGGAACGATTTCTTAGAAATGGAGAAATCTTCACAAAAATAAAGGTGGCATTTGCATTGTATTTCTCATTAGTCTTCTAGCAAAACAGTGGGTAGCAAGAAAAGATGTCTTTGTCTTTTTATGTTTATGTCAAAGTGGCAATGATCTCCCTTTCTGTTATGATCAAATCAGTGTGCAGGATAGAGGTATTTAAGTGTGAAGTACAAACGTATTGAACAGCTGCATTTTAAATAGGACAAAGTGTGTGTTTTGGGTATGGAGGAATAGTGACTGGGACTAGACTCTCAAAACTAGAGTGAATGATCCAAAGCACTGACTCACAGAAATTTCAATAGAAATATCGGTCGGTCTGAATGAAGAAGTAACGGAACACCTGAAAGTACCAGATAACTCAATATAGAACAACCAAGGACATGGTTGACAGCAGCAGACTGGGTAAAACTGAGGAACCTCTTATTATTCTCATCAACATCAGTAGGTCTATAATCTGATAAAACCACTGCACATATGACCTCTCAGCAGATGATCTGCATGCTAACAACAGGCAGGTGACAGTGAGGTGACACCGCAGTGCATGTGCAATTCCTCTTCTTTTTATGCCAGCTGGAAGACTGAGTATAGCTGTTAGGAGACCCAAAAGGAAGAAATACTGACAAAACTTCACTGTGTTTTAGGCAGGGAGAAGAAACAAAGAGTCTGAGGCAAAATCATCAGATCATGTCTTATAAAAAGAGAAAAAAGTAGTTTATCGTCACCAGAAAAGAACAATGTCACAAGATGAGGACTCAGTTGCTGGTGTCCCTTTCTCCTCTCATAAACAAGGGACCCTGGGCAGACCACTTGGACACATGTGCTTCTGCTTAAGTGGTGGTGAGTTGCAGAATCACAGAATGGTTTGGATTGGAAGGGACCTTTGAAAGGGTCTGAGAGCCAGTGAAATATATGTGGGAATGACCATGAGTGTCTGAATGAATTGTCTGAAACAAAAATATCTCCTTGCCCTTTCCCAAGGACTCACAAAGAGTTAATTTCCTGTTTATCTCAGATAAAGCAGGCCTGCATATTTTGATCACAATTACAGGCTTAAGAAATCCAAGAATTCCCTTCTATGCACTGTAAAGTATTTTAATATTTTCATATTACTTTTTTTTAGATTGTATATAGAAATAATATGTACTGAATTGTAAATTTGCATAGAAATGGACAAAGACCTCATCATTAATAGCTCACATTTACTGGAGAATATTTTATAATAATTTTAAACAAAATTAGAAATTAAATTTTGCTGATTAGTTTGAGCCCTACCCACTACTTCCCAAAAGTGGACAATGTCTTATAGAATGTTTTAATTTCTTCACACCTGAATTATACAGTAGCAAAAGTTCTTTCAGGCACATGATTTTATCTTCATACTAAAACCAAGAATATGTTACTGGGAGGTGGAATGTACAAATGGTGGAGAGAAGCTTGATATTAAGCAAAAAGGACATTATAAATCTGAACTTTGATATTTCTGCTTAAGAGTTTGGGGACAAGAGGGGAGAAATTCCAGAGTGTTATTAAAATTAAATCCAAAAGATCTTACCTCAAAATTTGTAGTTGTATTTTCTCTGTTTGAATGAGAATACAGTTCTCTTGTAGTTAGCGTGGAAATGTTATAAAATCAATCCTAAGTATAAAAGTGTACTGAAGATACTGAGGTAAAAACACTGCTACACATGTACAAATGGTCATTATTCACAGTAGTGCCTGGATTGCACAGACTGTAAAAAATGCAGAGTTCATTTTGTTACCAGGAACTGTGGACCAATTAAAAGCCACATGTGCTCCTTGGCAGTTCTGTATTCTGCATTGCACGGGATTACTACCAAATTCAGCATCTAAGATGGAGACACGTCAACACAGCCAGGAAAAACAGACTGGCCACTAATAAAATTGACCTCTGCAGATTTTGAGGAAACATGGAAGTGACCCCTGGACTTGTGCTAGCAGCATGTGATCCAAAGTGACAAAACAAAAAAAATTATGTATATATAGATATAGATACAAATATCATCATCATCATGGCTAGGCTTTGTGAACGAAGATTTGGGGAAGGGCTCTACCCATGTGGGTGTGTACTTCAAGCTGTGCAGTGGATTTTTTAGGTGAGGCACAGCGTGCGCAGAACTGGCCCCACCCTTTAACTCCTAAGGTTCATCTGCCACGGCCGAGCAAGATTAGATGGTGACAGTGAAGTCCTCAGGACTAGAACCTACAGCACCCGGGATTCCCAGGAGGTCTCCCATCCAAGTACTAACCAGGGCTGACCCTGCTTAGCTTCTGAGATCTGATGGGATCAGGTGTCAGAGTGGCATTTAACTGCCTAGATACACATACAGATACAGGTACATAGATATATAGACACAGAGAGATAGAACATTATTTAAAACCCCTTTGTTCAGACACTCAAATAACTAATCATAAGAGAATAATCCAGGTATAAAGGCAAACCTGAAAGAAAGATCAGTCAGGGCACTTCACCATTCCTAAGGGCTGAGAGACCTGCTTCTCCCTGTTGACCTTGCAATTCCAAACACAGCAGCTTCCAGAACTGTTAATGCAACCTGGAGCAATTGATTTGGTTGAAACCTCTTTTTTGCATCTGTGCAGACCTTTTCTGAGATCCATGACTGTGCTGAATACACACAACAACCAGTCTGTAGTTCTGAAATCTTCTGAAGTCACCTGACTTCAGGCAGGACCCTGGAGGATTGAGACCCTTCTTACACAAATTTGATGAAATGGCATCAGATTTGGCTCCTGTAATAAAATAGACTCCTTCAACACTATCTCAGCAGTACCTACCCATTCCAACTCTTCCTTGAGTCCTCATATCACATTCAATTTACTTATTTTTGTGCTAGAAAATGCTTCTGTGGTTAGTTATACCACTATCAACTGCAATTTCAGATACTTTGAGCTTGAATAAACCATCACGTAAAACAGTAAATATGACATAGAGCTGGGAAAAAGCACATAAAAAGAGAAAATATGTTGAAGAGCCACAAGGCATTCCCCGGGACCTGGTAGAGACTAAAGGCCAAGTGATATAAAGTGGGAACATAGCCAGTCTGGAATTATCTCTTCAAGGAAAAGATAAATGAAAGAATAGCAACAGGAAGGGGGGAAGAGGGAGGGTGGGGGGAGGGGGGAAGAAAAAAAAAGGAAGAAAAAAATGAAAAAAAGAAACCTAGTTGGTTGAGGTAACTCGTCAATCACTGTTCTCGAAGTCTTTTTATTGTGCTTCCTTCCCTGTCCCTCTCTCATTCCTCTGCTGCACAGCCTAGGATGCTACTTTTGAGAATGCCAACATAGAAGTAGTGCTTCCCTTCTCACCTGAGCTGGACAGAGACAGAAATGGTTGCTGAGTTCTGTCCGTTGCACGAGACCTCCCCATCTTCTGCCAGTTTTGCCTTTGACTAGAATATGTGCATTTCCAAAAGTTTTTGTATGTACATCCTGACAAGTCCCAAAATATTAAGAATGGAGTCTGTGTGTTCTTGCATATACCCTATTTCAAAAGCAAGTGGCAGATTACATGTCTCCCATATTGAGCACCATTCTGTCATGCTATGGGTGAAGAAGTTGATTATTAAGAGATTATCATGATACAATTGGAAGTAGAGGAGTTTGCCTCTTTGTCAATTGGCTTTCTGGAGGAGAAATCTTCAACATGTCCCAGACAGTTGGCTTTGTCATCACACAAGTGGTGGGAGCCAAATGCATTGGGCATAGCTAGAGTAGAAGAAGACCATGAGACTCTGCTGCCTCTATTAAGTAACAGTTTCACTGTCTCAGAACAGCTTGAATCAACTTTTGGACTTGCATTTCTGAGAGAAACTGGGGGAGTTCAAAATAGTGAGAGATGCGAAATACCTTCATATTATTCATATCTCACCAAAAAGCTTTGCTCACACATTTTCTCTTTAATTACTTCTTCACCCATGAATAATTTCCATACTGCTGCATCTCACTAAAAGAAACATTTAAAAATTATTTTGGAAAAAAAAATCTCTGTAATTTTTCTATCATTTTTGTTCACACATTGCAGAGAAAACTAGAGCAGGCAAAACTCATTTGGTAATTTTACTCTGACTTTAAAATTTCTTTCAAACTCATTTTAATTCCTCAGCATGGACTTTTCTTTTTTCAGCATAATATCAAGCCTGAGAATCTAAATGTGATCAATGCATATTTGCATTCTTCCATAGATTCTACAGCTGTCAACATTTTTCCACCTAATCAAGAACATTCTGTTTGTCACCCACCAATGAAACAAAATGCACTGTAGCTACATGGCTAATGAGATACATGAACAAGATTTGAATGTGCAGTACGACTTCAATTTTTACTTAAAAACAGAGACATGTTATAATAGTTAATACATACAATTAACTACTGGAATTCCTGTTTGTGTATTCCTATTGTTGTTCCTATGGCAAACTGATTGAGTCCCAAAGAAAAAAGTTGTTCTTTAAAAGTATTTTTATGAATTACAGATCATATCTGGCCTAGAATAAATTCAGAGTTGTACCAGATGTATGGAAATTAATTCCTTCAATCCATTAAAAGAGTTTTAATAAAGGACTTCCCGGAGCTTGTGTATGTAAGCCTCAGCACAACAGTAGAAATATGTATTACAGAATTTGTACCCGCTCTGAACTTGCTCTGTAATAATATCTGGGAGGGAAAGTGGGTAGAAGAATGACCATCATCCAGTTGCTCATTTCCTTACTGCTATAAATACCACCAGTTAAGTTAAAGTTAAGTTAAAAAATAATGCCTTGCTTAAACTGTAAGTGTCCAAGTTTGGTTTTGTGAGTTTCGTGGATGAAGATTCCTGGATGAAATAGTTACCATTCTGCCCTGAATATTTATTTTACACCATACCCTTACACTGTTAGGGAAACAAAATTTAGATGCATTCATACATGCTGACACAGATTTTGGAACTCTGAAATGTTTGAAAGAAGAGCAAATAATAGTTTGTAAGTCAACTACCTCTGTAGTTTATAGAGAAAAGCAAGATCTCTTCCAAATGTCCTTTGATATCTTTCTTAGGATGATGTAGAGTGTCTTCTGGGAATATTTAACACAGGTCTTATGAATTGCCCTTTTAAAAAACCTACTTCCCTTCATAGAAACAAAAGTAGCTGGTAGGATGGATAACAGTCAGAGATTCAACTCTGAGATTTCTGCACCCAGGGGAATGAATCCCTGCCTCAAAAGCAAACGTTTATCAAAGGGTTCAATACCAGCACAACCTAAATAAGGCCTACAGAACAGAAGGAGTCATTTAAGCTCTGTGAAGTTCTGTGGATCTTTAAGCAAAAAAGTGGGAATTTATGGAGAAGACGACTCTTTCTCAAAAACATGTTAAGTGTAGGCTATAAAGCCCAGAGATGTCTTAAAAGTTAAAATGCAAAAGGAAAAGGACACCAGCACATACCTTAATTATATACAATGAGTATATGAAATATATGCCTGTACATCTAGTTCACACAACCCTCTCAATAAGACAAGCAAGGTTTAACCCCTATGTGCACTGGATGATAAATCTGATGCTAATCCTGCAAGTGAATGCAAGCAGGAACAAGCACAGGTGCCATCTTTGGTATTAAAGCCTTAACTGCATGGTTTCTGGCCCCCTAGAAAAACATGTTTTTTGCTGCATATTTGCACAGGATAACATAGGAGAAAAGCTCAGGGGAAGACTGCCCTTGACTTATTCATGACATAGAACTCCTAAACTTGTGGATTTTTCCCACTGACACAGTGCAGAATTGTATAAGAGCCAAAGAAAGCTATTTTATAGCCATAGATGTACACAAGCATGTATTTCTTAGCTACCCTTAAATTGCTGGGAACCAGTCATACCCAAGAAGTTGCTGCTAAATGGTTTGGAGCAGGCAGGATAATTCAAAAAGTTAATCCAGCTCAGGGACCAGTGCCTGGTTCTGCTGTCTAACATTGTGAGGTGGCTCTGCATTAACAGGGACCCTTTTGGTCTTCACCAGTTGCTAATCCTGCCCATCAGACAACTCAAGAGCGGGCATGAAGAGCAGCAGAAGGCTGTTAGACCAGCCCAAGGACCTGTTCCCTGGACCACTTTCTGACCCTGGCTGAAGAGAAGTGAACTGACAGTACAGGTGAACTGTCTGTTCATTAATGTAGCTATGGTTCATCATTGCCCCTGGCTGGTAAATCACATAGTTCTCAGTGTCACAGAACTAAAGTTATGACACCTTCCCACTTCAGGGTTTTTTGCAGCTTGACTCTAAATGTGTCTATGAACTGTGTTTTCACACTTATTAGAATAGCACCTGGCACAGTCAGTCACAATCTAATCATAGTATTTACTTGAAATGGAAAAATATCTGGTTATACCTGAGAGGCAGAAAGATCTTCCAAGAGGACTGAATTCCTGTTATTCTTCCCATCTTATTGTACATAATGCTTTTCTAGGCATGGTACCTAATTTCTTTTCTTGAAGCCAGCTAAAAAGTTTTTGTGGTTTGCTTTTGACATATATGTTGTCACGGAGAAATAGTGATGTGATTTCAGATCCCATTAAATTGAAAATGCAATTGTAAGAATAGCCATTTTAGAACTCCAACCACAGAAATCTTTCATTTGTTTGAATCAAGATATAGTCAGTAATAGGACTACCACAGCACTGGTATTAACATGGTCCTGGTGGCAATGTCTCAGTTGCTAGGCACAAACAAGCTGCATAAATTCTTCTGGAAAGAGCTAGTTTTGCATGAATCCTCTATCCCTATGTTTTCTGGCTGGAATACCAATAAGGTTGTATTGGGTCTAGCTGAGATATAGTTTTTTTCATTGCTTCTGAGCACACAGCCTTCACTTTTGTGTTAGTAAAATGACGTCACCTCAACGCATCAGTTTTTTCCATCTGACTTTCTCCCTGCCCTTAGTGGGTGAGTGGGCACGTGGAATCCAGCCAGGGTCAACTACCATAAAGGTCCATTAGCTAAATTTCCTTCTGACCAAAACAGTGATGGGGTGGGTTTACAAACCTTGAATATACTAATGAATTCAAGTGTACTTTTAATAACAGTCAGATACTCACACTTAAACAGTGAATAAAAAGAAAATTCTGTTTGCTTAGGTGTTTGAATTACTGTTTATAGTCCTTTGAGGTAGTTTCTGAACTGTATGCTCCTGTCTTATGATGCTGAAATGCGATTTTCGGACCCTCCCTCAGCTAATAATTTTAAAGTGCACTGTATGTGGATTTTATAAGAAAAGGTTATTACCATGAGGCTCTGATTGAGTTCAATTACTGAGGATTTGCATTTATTTAAACAACATCTCCTATTGTTCCTTAAAGAAATTCATGAAGCTCTTTCGTCTCTTTAGCAACAACAACAACAAAAAGCCTGAACATTATCTAGAATTATCTCTGGTGAATATGGTTTTGTTTCACAATGGTAAGTTAGAGTTGTGGCTTGAATTCATTAGTAAAACCAGGGGCTGGAGGACAGTGTGTTGTTCAACAGAAGCTCCACCCATGTCAGAGACAAACACCTGTTTTAAGTTACTGAAGGAAAACTTGAGTTACTGCAGTGTAACTGAGAGGATACTCCAATCAATTAACCACAATGTTGTAAAGGAATTCCTGCACCTTGGGCTAAACTTCCACTCTAGTTTACATAGATTCACATTAATTATGCTTTTACAAAGGAATTTCCATAAATTAAAAGTTTAGTCATTGGTCAATGATCCTACTAGCTTACTCCAGAAATAAGCCATTAGGCTGCATCCACAAACTAAGATGCTCTCACTCTAATGAGTTACTGGTTTAGTCTCAGCATACAAACTAAGTCAAACCCTGCCTCAGCCCACTACTTAGTAGGGTCCAGTTACATTTTTCAGCTCTCGACCATGAAACAAATAGTTTGGTGGTAACATCCATACAGCTAGAGACAGCCTGAATGTATGGAAACATTAAAATACTGTTGAGGAAATATAAATCCCTTAAAAGCTAAAAGCACATACATTGTGCTCTGTTCAATAGACTAGATCCATTTTTATGACTTGGACCATGAAGTCTCCTGCAGGCATTTCTGCAATTCTTATTAAACTGAGCACAAAGTTAAGATTTGGATATCTCTTATCACTGCTGTATGATGTGTCACCTCTGATCATAATCCAGACATGATTTTTTTTATTCCCTCATTCTCAAAAACAGTATCAGGTCCTCACTTACCAAAGTTGCTGTTCTCATGACACTTTGCTGAGTACACCAAGGAAGAAGATCACAAAGACAATAGTCAGAAATTTCAGAAGGTAATTGGTGAATGAAGCCCAATTTCAGGTGAACCTAGACTTCACACGACCTACCACACTACTGTGTGCAGGGTAGGTTTATTTCGTGGTACAACTTCCAGAGGTGAATTAAGAAATGTAGCTTCCCCCATTCAAAGTGAAATTGCTACTCTTATACTCAAGCAAATTCATCCCTGAGTCTACACAGCATTTAAAAGCAATACGAGGTCAGTGACTGTGCAGAGCAAGAGGGGGTGGTTTTTGTTGATGCTGCTGCTCTTTTCTGCAGAAGTATTCTAAAATGGCTGGCATATATTCTGCATTTGACTGGCCTGACTCCCCTTTCTATAACATGTCTTCTTTCAAGTTTTCAGAGGTCCCTACTGAAAAAAATAGCCATTACCTGTTCAACACATACAGAATTGCAGCAACTAAAGAAAAGTAGCAATAACAAAACTATAATGCCAGGGAACAAAAGGTTTCTATTTATGGTGCCTTAAATCTCAAGGGGAAAAGAATACATGGAGAAGCTGAAAGAAGGCAGGCGGGAGGGAGAGGTGCTCTTTCTGAACAATTAAAATTATTGCTCCTCACTTTTTTGTTTGGACTTCATTTTGAAGGGTATCATCCTACTATGTTTATTCTAAGCTCAATTAGAAAAGAACAAATTCCAGAATGGTATTAAGTTTTATTCAGAAGAATGGGTCAGGCAGTTTAATAACTACAGGGCAGAGCTGAGACTATTTGCTGTGCAAAGATAGGTTTAGCCTTCTGCTACATCTCTACTGCTCCAAGCAAAAAAAAAAAAATCACACACCAAACCCCACAAACCTGCACTTCGTGAGTATCAGAACTTTTACACGTACCTCGTTCCTAACATCACCATTTGCAGGATGTGTGAGACTCAAAATCACAGGTTGGGATCTCTGTTAGCAGAATCACTCTTTCGAAATCCAGCAACCTCTGCCAAATCTCATCAGGTAAGGATCTAACCATGTCTTCTCTTGGCACACAACATGATTTTGCAGGCAATATAGTTGTAGTGGGTTCATCTTCGCCAGCTGCCAGACACCCACCCAGCTGCTCTCACAGTCCAGCTCCTCAACAGGTTGGAGGAGAAAGTATGATGGAAAAGCTCCTGAGTTGAGTTAAAGACAGGGAGATCCCTTACCAATTACCACCAGGGACAAAACAGACTTGAGGAAGATTAACTTAATTCATTGCTAATTAAAACAGAGTTGGATGGTGTGAAAGAAAAACAAAATTAAAACAACATCTTCCCCTCATTCCCTCTTTTTCACAGGCTAAATTCCATTTATTCATTTCAATACCTCTATCTCATCCATCTCTCCAAACAGCACAGGGGAATGGGAGGATGAGGTTTGTGATCAGTTCATGACACCTCCTCTCTGCTGCTCCTTCCTCCTCACAATTTTCCCCTACTGCAGCAGGGGGTCCCTCCCATGTGATACAGTCCTTTAAAAACTGCACTGGCATGGGTCCTCACCATGAGACGCGGTCCTTCGGGATAAGCTGCTCCAGTGTGGGCCCTCTGTAGGCTGTGCCCAAATGCGTTTTGAGAAAACTGCCTAAACCAGAGTCCATCATGTCTACCTTCAATATTACCAAAACGTGTTAATTCAGTTTCTTACTAGAGTGTGCTCTCAGGCCTAGGCAGGAAAGAAGGAAGGAGCTGCACTGAAGGATACGGTTTTACCTCAAATCTGTCACCTGTTCTTGCTTTGCATCCTATTTTAGCAATTGTTACACTTGTGTCAGTGGAACATTTTGTCTTCACAAGTGCATTACCAAAAGTATATATATAAATATACATATAATCTTACTTTTGGATTTATGGAATGGTCAGACTGCTCAATGAAAACAGAGGAAGAAGGAGGCTTTATGAATGCTACTCACTACACTACTGAAAATAATCCAAAATTAGCTCTGGGTTGTTTCCAATGCCTCAGCCTTTGAACTACACCTAATCCTGCCTCCTCAAACGATTCTGACTATAATCCCATTTTAGTCTGAATCAAAATTTAGCCCTTGAACTTTTCTTTTTATTGCAAAACCTTCACTTTCCTGCCTTCTCACTCTCCTTGTTTCTCTGACAGATAGGAGGCTATTTGTTCTCTTCTCTCTTGCCCCATCATGTATTATCAAAATGTTATTTTTTTTATCTCTTGGAGAAAACACTGATATCCCATAGCAGCTCCTCTTTCACTCTCACTTTCTCTGAATTGCTTTCCCCTCCAAAATTGCCTTATTCTATGTCATTTAGTGTCCTAGATTCTATGGGTTGTTGGCTGTTGCCTTCAGTTATATCTTTTAATCTTTCCCTGTCACTCATTTAAGCTGCTGTTTCAGGCTTATCGTGCTCACCTGTCATTCACTTCAATCCCCTGACTTCAATTTACTTCCCTTTTTTTATGGTGAGGCAACTTAGACATTCATCCTGACAGTTCTCCATTTAACAGAAACCCCAAACAGAAACAGATACACAAAGCACTAAACTCTGTTCTGCTGTATCCATACATACTAAATTACTTAAATGGAGAAAAGTAGTTTTAAATGCAAGAAGAACTGGAATCCCAATCTCAAGGGTGCCTATTGGAGCACTTTGAAAATGGTAAAGGCAGATGAGATCAAAAAGCTGAGTGGAGAAGAATACATAACTGGGTACTTGTACTTTTTTCTTTTTTTTTATCTCAAGAGACAGTGATGTTTTGCAATGCAAACACTGAAAAGAAAGGAAAGGAAAAAAAGCTTTTTTCAGCAATAGTTTTGAAATTGCATGAACATTCATAATCTTTCCCTACTCCAGCACTGGCTTTGGAAGAAGCCATTTTTTAAATGGATTAATGTAAATATAATATAAAATTGACTGCAGAAAACTTTTGAAGCTTTCCAAATCTCTTCTCATCACTGTCCTGTTCACAATTTAATGTAGTCTAGTACATCATATATCATGGCAAGTGCTTTGAAAGTGTTACTCATCAATGAACTTATAGGCCTTAGCACCTAATTCATGAAATTTACTGTGAATTGGTTGAAACACCATAATAATGAGCAAGATATGTCAAAAGCAGTAAATATCAATCTAGGTTTTGGAGTACAAAAGCATGAAATTATTCTTCTGGTAGCCTTATTTTCATTCAGATGAGTCCTATTCTGATTGCTGCACTTCTTAAAAAAAGACATGAGACAGACTCAGCTTAGTGAAAATATATCATTTTATAAAATACCATTCAATCTTTTCTTGCTTGTCACCTCAAAACCATAGCACTGATATTTGCAGTAGTTATGATGGCAGTTGAGACATACAGACATTTAACAAATGCCCTTTCTCTACTCTGACAGCTTTTTAAAGAGCATTGGAACTCTGCAGTAGGAAAACATGCACAATGACTATTTTGCTTTCCCAGCATCTCCTGCCTCTGGATCTCATGCAGGACTTGCATCCTGCAGAGCAAAAGGAAAACACCTCCAGTATGTTTGTATTAAGAAACGAAACAGATCAATAGACAAGCTGTGCCAGTTTAAAGGTAAACCGGCAGGAGAAATGAACCCAACACAAAGAGATTATAAATCAGAGTTACAATTTAATAACAATATTACAATAAATGCAATGGCACAAAGAGAAATTGGTTTTAACCCACAAACCCAGATGTATAACCCAGCACCCTGGGGCACAAACACAATGGTGTTTGTTAGCTCCTGTGCTGAGCCCCACGTGGTTCCCCCAAGCCCAAAGTAAAAGGAAATGAAGAACCTGTTACTGCAGATGATGGTTGCAGTCTGGTCAAGAGTGGTGGTCTCCTCCTGTCAAGGTTCTGATCCTCCTCAGGATCTGATGAGTGGTCCCCCAAGTCCCAAACCCCCCAAGATTATATCCCCTCAGGTTCAGGTAGGGGTGGGGGTGAGACTGCCCAGTACCTCCCCCAGGGCGGGGAGTTCCACAATGGGTGATCTCAATCTGTGAGTCATGGGGTATTTTTGGAATCATTGATGGCCCATTAGCAGACATGACACCTCAGGCTGGGTGTGAAGGTGCTAATGACTTCTTGGAGGGGAGTTATCACAGCTCTTATCTCACAGGTGTCTTTCACACCTAGCTCACACCCTGAGGGGTTGGATGTGCCCTGGGCAGCTGCTGCAAATGGTCCATTGTTAACAGTTCACAGGAAATTAATGGAAGGTGTAGAATACACAGCTTTGGTCACACCCACACAGTGATAAACTGGTCCCACCTTCTGAACTAGGACACAAGCCAGGACAGCAGGATACCACATTTTTAACACTAGGCTGTTGTCTGGCAATCTGTGAAGACACTTTCTCAGCAACCTGTAGATAATGGTTCTGACCTCTGGTCCTTCACATTATGTGTTTTTACTTGCTGCAAAATGGCCAATGGCATGACTTACAATCCAGAAATTACAGTGCGTCCATTACAAGAGTAGTTTAAAGCATCCTATATACAAATTTCAGTAATAGGCATCAGAAATCCAAACCATCCAAAAAATTTACAAAACTAAACTGTATGAAACCTAACATCAGCATGAGTGTTTTAACATACCAAAATAAGGAGTGTCTTGAATCATTCTCAGGGTTAGGCCAATGACAGTGAATTTATTATGTTGCCTGCACAACAACTGAACAGAGATTCAGAATGCTGAATATAGATTACAATTATCTTGCAGCTGATACTTAGAAAAGGTGCCAGTATACACATACTGTCCTAAAATCTACCATAATAAGAAGCCAGCATATACTCTATAGGATCTTGTCTATCAGATAGCTGTTTTCCATGTTTATGTGCCACCCATTTTCTCCTCATCTATAGCCAGCAGAAAAGAATCCCTGGCAATTACTTGGTACTTAGATGGGAATTGCTGCAGGTCCATTGAGGATGGTAGAATAAGTCTAGCTTTACACAGAAAAATCCAGAGCATTGATGGTCGGTTGCTTGTTAGGCTTTTCATGTCATCCCTACCCAAGCAAAAAGCTTGGATGTAGCATGAGTATTGCAGTAAGCAGTGGTTCAAAATCTTCTTCAGTATACAGATTGTGAAAAGATTCTGAAGGAGGGACAGTAATAGTCTAGATTTAAGTGCACTGCTTTCCTTAGTTTCCTTTTGCAGACCCATTGGAAACCATGCATGGAGGTCCTCCCTCACCATAAGACACAGATTAAACACCACCACTGTAAATAAAAGAAAAATATTTAGGAAAATAAACACACTATTACTAAGGCTGGGCAAAAAACATGCAGAGACAAAGTGATTTAAAAAGAGCCTGAAAAAGCAGGAAAACAAATGAGACTGTGCTTTACTGTGAGCCTTCTTAAAAACAGTTCTGTAGCAGAAACAGAGAGACAACCGATTATTCCCCATCAGCAGTCAGAAAGCTCACAGCCATTTATTAAACAAGGAGAAGTCATTAAAATCAGGTATGTTGAAAAAGAAACATGGATCAGTTATAGTAATGATTTAAAGGAATCTTTTCAACTCAGATTTTCTACCTCAGAATTTAGATTTTGTGAAAACCAGAAGTGCGTGGTTGACTTTGCTTTAAGACATCTATGGAAATAGATGGATTTTAAACAAATAACATATTCCCCAACACTTTTGGCAGCCTAAGCTTCTTCAGACAGGGCCTGAAAACAAAACTGATATTAAACAAAAATGCAACTAACCTTGAGGTCTAAAATGAGCAAAATGAAGGAAAGGAAAACAAGCTGTCCACAGCCTGGAGAGTAAAGAGCTCTGTAATATCTTCAGTCTTGCTCAGGTAAGATGTTGATTTCACTCTTAGTCAAACCAATTAAAGGATTTTCAGTGGCATAAGGAGCTGTGCATTAAGCTTTCCATTATTACAGCATATAATCTAATGTGTGTTTATTCTTTAATTATCAAATTTTCTAAGATATATCCATGTAAAAACAAACAAACAAACAAACTTTTAATAGCATTTCAAAAGCTTCATGGTAACACCTGGTTTTGCTAGAGAAGGTTTTTCAGACTTCTTTTGCTCATAATCCAAAACAGAATTTAAATATAAACTATATTAAATACCATATTGAACTGCTTGTTCTAAACATGAGGATTTAAGAGGCTAGGCCATTCCTGGATAACTTTATAAGATTACCAATGAGTCTCAATATTGGTTACAAATAATAATAAAATAATAGTAAATGAAACAATTAAAAAAATAGCACATTTCTGCAGTCCCAACCCAAAGAGATTATCTATTGCCTGGTTCAAAACACACACAAAGTAATGTCTACAGATTCCTTTGGTCTGCAATCTCAGTACGTTTGCTGTATTACAACCTTAGCACCTAAGAACACAACAGTGAAAATCAAGAAAGAGGTGGGGAATGAAACAAATGAGATATCCAGAATCTTAAAGCCCAAGTAGCAATTAAAATCTTTGTGTTTAACGTTGGTGATAAGTACTTCAAAGTGGAAAGTTAAAAGCAGAAATAAGAGCTTCAACCTACCACTGTTAGTATTGCCCTCTGCATGATCACAGAGCAAATCCTTCTATGCTCCTCATCCATTTTCAAGTTTCCTAACACAGAAGCAGTAACTTTGCAGTGATGCCCCTCACTTAGCTGCTGGGCTTTGCTATGACAGTGATTGCTTGAGGCCTGGACAAAAGGGGGAAATGAAACAGCAGCAGAAAATGTGTTTCTTAATTTTTCATCTCCTTCAAGTACTTATTGAAAAAAAACTCTCTAAGAAGAAAAGGCATTTCTCCCATATTCATTGTAAGTGAAGTCTGAATAGTTTATGAAAAGAATTGCATGTTGTCTTTTGCAGGGGGAAGAAGGAGAACTGGCAGCCTGCCCCTGTGATTCATGAGCAGAACAATATGGAAACTAATAGTCTACTGCCTCTTGGAAATGTCTCTTCTCATGGCACCTGAGGGAATTTCAGCTTTTAACCTAAACTGAGTTACTAAAATGTTCTTACTGTAAATATTGGGAATATTTAAGATCCCTTCAAGACCCCAAACACCAGGTCCTAGCTTTCTTTCCTGTTTATGAAGAAAAACAAATAAGCCAGTTAAATTGCTGCCTGTTTTTTTTTCTTAGAAAAAATCATTTACCTTCCTCAATAGCCACCTGTGAGTGAATATGTGTAATAACTCACTTTTTCATAGTCAGAAACTGATAAGAAATATAATTCTAATTGTAAAAGTAACTTGATAGACTTAAATATTTGGGGTCAATGGATGTGTCCTGGTTTGGGATTTTTTTTAAAACTCGTTCATGTAGTTGAGGCCAGAAAACATCACTACATTTATTTAGTTTACTTTCCTGAGAGACAGAAGAATCTAGAACAGAACAGAATCTAGATGAATAGCTACTACTCAGCAATCTATACAGAAAAAGCCCTAATATCTGACAAGACCAAAAGATTGGAAGAAAATCCCTAGTTTAAGCCCATTGCTATCTTTGTCTATCATGGAAGTTTGTATGCACAGTACTTAAATAACAAGTTAGTATTCAGAGATATTTTAAAACCTGGTTCATTTATGTATCTGCTCTAAACATACATTCATGAAGTTGATAAAACATTCATTAACCACACTGAGAAGCAGAGCTCTTGCTCCATCCCGTAAAGTTAAAATTCCATATTAAATATCATATTAGTGTCAGATAGACCATAAAATACCCATGAATTATTTTTACATAGACAATATAAAAAGCACAGACTTCTGCCCAGAAAATCTTTATTAAAAACAGAAACAGACTTATGTCCAGCAACTGACTTTAAATTGCAGGACTGAGCCAACTTGAAACTATTTTTAGTACATCAGCGGTGGAAAGTATGAGACCACACTCAGAGATTAAGATGCCTGAATTCGTTAAAAATACAGGTTGTCCTGACTTAACAGCCAAAGTTGTCAGCTCTTGAAATGGTCTAAAAAAATCTTTCCCAGAATAGATAAATACCATACAGCAAATTTCAGAGATCTTTGTAGCTGGAAGGAAGCAGAGCAGCACTTAACAAACTGGATTCCCTTGTTAGTATGCTGTTTGAAAACAGCTGTAACTGCTTACCATTTTCTTTTAGACAGACCTGCTTCTCACAGAGCCTTCAGACCTCAACTCCAGCAAATTCTGAAGTTACATGGACGACCTGAATGTAGAACATCTGTTGGCCATGTCATCGTCACTCTGTTGCGTGTGTCCCCCCCATATCCACTCAAGTTTTGTGCATATTGTACCACTTTCTCATCCAGCCCAGTCTTTTTCCTGCAGGGGGAGCGGTTGCCCTGGGATTAGCATGTGCTCTCCAGCACCTCTGTCGCTTCTACAGAGGAAGAGAGAAGCCTCATGCAACAGCTACTAAAGAAAAAATGAACACTAGGTCCCATCTTGCGTTTGCTTTCCAGTCAATCACATCTGGTCCAACAGGGATGGAAGCCCCGGGTTCCTCCCATGTCAGGATGGCTGGTCTTCATTCCTATAAGTTATTTCTCGCCATTTTTTCTAAAGGTAGGAGGTCTAAATTTTCAAAAGTAACTAGTTTAGCTTACCCTGTCTAGCTTACTTAAAGGAGGTTTGCTCCAAAAGTAATGTATTCTCATCCTTGGATTGTAATGCCTATTATTTAAGGTATCTTCCCCACTGAGCACTGAAAAAAAAAAAATAGAGGTCTCAGGACTGAAAGGAAAAGGGTGAAAAACCTGAACAAATCAATTCCTACATGTGTCACCTAAATGTTTCACCTGTTAAACCTTCTGAAGATTGCTCACTGGTGTTTGCTAATTCTATTTGGGAGACTCCCTGCACTTTGTATATTCTTGTGGCATTTTTAATGGTTGTCATTAAAAGTTCATTCTCCTCATTCTCACTCTGACAGTTTGTTGTAGCGTAACTTTTAATCTTGGCTGAAATGGCTTAATGCAGCTGTGTTATGTAGAGCATCTCCAAGATAACAAAGCAGGAAGAAAATTCTATAGTTGCCATTCAAATGAGAGGGAAACCACTGAGCTATGTCACAGAAAGGGTAGATCCAGCAAAAGCAGAAGCAGATGATACAGAGAAATCATACTTAATTAGATTGGAATCAACTGAAATCATGAAAATAGTGCTTCAGTACAAACTATCTCTTAAATATCTCTTAAATTTGGTTCCTACCAGCAGAGCCGCTGAGTGCTCACATGGGAAGTTTACTGGTTGCTCAGTGTATCTTCATATTATTTCATTTTTACAAACATCTGAGTGCTACAGAGGTATTGTTTAAAGTTTTGGGGTTGCAATATGAAGCACGAGACAGTTTGAGTCTTGCTTATTTGAGAACATCTCTTGTCATCATCATGACTAGGCTTCGCGAACGAAGATTTGGGAAGGGCACTACCCCCGCAAGCATGCTGGTAGCTAAAAAGGCCGATACGGGATAGGCAAGTCCGGTCACAAAAGGCACAGCAGAACGTCTCATTTGGAGATATTGGTGAGGAGCGGTTCTTTCTGCGTTGTCGTTTTCCTCTAGGCTGATTCTGTGTGCGTCCTCAAAGGAAGCAGCATCATCATGAATGGTAGGTCTCCATGAACATCTCTTGTAGTCAGTCATAAAACAGCTAACATGACCATGGAGCAACTTCAATAACCCCTGGGTTGGGATGCTAGGATTTGAATCTAGGAGTCAGCTCCAATTTCACACCTCTCCTGGTAGATACCTGCATAAGTGCCCACGCTTGGTGTTATTGGAGATCTATTCAGTATAATCAAGGGGATCAGAAGAGCAGTTCAGTGAGCAGACGTAGGGATGCAATTGAGTTGTCTCATCAGTCATCTCACACATCCACAGGTCTATGCAGATGCCTGAGATGTCTAGGATTGTTTTAAGCAGTATTAGGTTTGTATATTTTAAGAACAGAATGGTACCCTATCTATTTGGTATAGGATGAAATGCATAACTATCCCTCTTGGTCAGTCCAAATGACTGTACAGATTAGCTCTCATTAGACTGTAGTGGGAGCACAGACACTTAACATATGGGTGGGCATGCAGACATATACATTAGTGTGCAGTTTGGCAGCGTGTTTAAATGCACCAAATATCTGTTTGAAGAAGAGAGGGTCCCAAATTCTTTTCAGTCCAAAGTGAACTAAACCTCTGTGTGTCCAAGATCCTTTCCCAAATATGTTTGCACTGATTGTGTTTATAGCAGTCACCTACTTGTTACCTCATTGAAGAATATTTAAAAAGTATTTACAGGCAGGGCATTAAAAAAACTACCATATATATTTTCTTTTTTTTTTCCCCTGCTTTTGGACTCTGTTGAGTTACAGTAGGTTATGTGTCCACTTCATTAACACACATTATATACAAATGGAGGTACTTTCAACACAGGTTAACATCACTGCAAAATTTGGAACAGTCTTGAATATCTATTTAAATAAGTGACCACAACCATGATTAAACACTGTTTCTATTCTCTCTGGTTGGCATCAGCTGTGCCATGATGTTAGACAGCTATAGGCATTGATACTTTCCAGATGCACCTTCACAGATTACTTGAAAGGGTTTTAATTTGTTTTTGACATTATCTCGTCTGTCTCCAAGGTTGTTTAAGGTGAAGAATGCAGAAACAAGGCTCTCAGCTTTCAACGCAAACTGGGGTGACACATGGGGAAAAAGACTGGGAAAAAAACCAAACAAATTGGCAGAAAAGCATAAATAATGTGACAAGACTTTACAATACACGGTAAAGCTATTTCCATGTCTGTTCAAAAATGACTGCTTCCATGAGCAGCAGCAGGGTCCCACTGCTGGCTGCCTATGGGTTTGTGGCTTCTGTGCCCAAACCCTCTCCAGTGCCACACATCCACATCCCCACAAGCCCTGTGATATCTCCATGAAGAACCCAGGATGGTTGAGTGCCACCTAGTTTATGCATGTCAGCCCGTGCATGTAACAGCTGAGCCTGAATCCACCTCTATTTATCAGAAGCTTTCAGTGCAGGCACTGATTTGGGCCTTTTTCATCCACTCAGCATTTTCACAAAACCCCCAGGAATGTAGTTGTTTTGAGATTTCCACATCTGTGCCAGGTTAAATGGATATTAGCCAACAAAAGCCTGACAGACAGAAACAATGCAATCACAGAAGCCTTTTACTCACAGGAAAGCATTAAAAATCAGGTTTCAAAGATATTTTCCCATGTCAATGTGCCTATTTCACTTATGCTGGAGGATGTGTGAATTGAAAGTAGAACACTTTCTCCTGTGAAACTACTCAGTTTGCACACAATCTGAAGCAAAAATTATGTTTGATGGTGCACTGATGGCACAGTGGAAGAATAAGAGCCATGTCAAAATATATGCCACAATATAAATGCTACTTGCTGGGTTTTGTTTTCTAGGCATTGCCCAGAAAAGGTAAATTCTCATAGTTCATCCAGGATTTTCTGGATTTTTCCATGGAAAAAGGCAAGGAACATAGATCTATCATACCCATCTAAGGATTTACAAAGAAAGATATACAAATCAGAATGCAAACAGTAAAAGACACAAAGATGGAAAACTAGAGAAAAATAATTCCTCTCCTCTTGAAGGCTAGCAGTTAAAATTTAAAGTGGAGTCAGAGTGGGTTAGAAGTTAGTGTTAACATCCAGTATCATGATACTGCTGTGCTATATACTAGCAAAGAAGAGAAAAGGCAGTTTGCCTGGATACAAGGCAAGCCGGACAGCAAAAAGCAACAGCCTGGCTCATCGGAAAGCTATTCCCAACTACAGGAAAGTTTGTTTTCTCAGCAGTTGTTCCTTTCTAAGGGAGAACAATGCCATGACCTCTGAAAAAATTGCAGGACCCAGCAATCACCATGAATATTCAGTGGCTCTGTGGTCACAGTGCTTGTGTTGGATAAAGAAAATTCAGGGGTTGGTAGCACTTAGTGGGTTCCCTCATAGCACACCTCTGAGTCTACAAACTCTTCTGAAATTTGTCTCTCCATTTTTGCATCTCCTGTTGGAAGTTTCACTGAAAGCCCTTCAGAAATCTGCTTTAAAAAATTAGTACTTTTCTGTTTAATTTTTTTCTCTATTTTAGATTTTTTAAAAATGTGGCATTTCTTTATTTACAGTTCCAGTCCTCTTTTTTCATCCAGAGGAATTCTTTCCAGGCTTTTCTTGGGACTGTCACTGGGCCTGGGTCTGACTTTCAGCTGTCCCTCCTGTTTTCATACCCATGCACACCTTTCCTCATTAATGCCATAGAGGACTTTTGCAGGTCATGGTCCTTAACACCTAGACAGAAGAGGTGAGACACTGACCAAATGGGGTAAAAATGGAGCAAGATGTGGGGTGAGGTAGATGTGAGTTAGAGATCCCTGCACAAAAGCCATGAGCAGCCCAATTTTTTACCTAGAATTGCACATATTTTCAGCACAAGCAGCAATTATGACCCGTATAAGAACTCTTTTGGTTTCCTTTTTCCTTTCCCTTTCTTTTTGCCTGGAAAAGACGGAAACTTTTCTCACAGTTTTTGAAATCATAAATAAAAGTTTCACCATCTCTTTATTTGCACTCCTTATATGAACATGTCATGCAATGATTTCCTTGTGTCAGGTTTGAGGTAAAGCTAAAACAAGACTTTTCCAAAATAAAATAAGCAACAATTTTGCAATTACCCATACATTTTTCCTTCTCTTTCCCTCAGGCAAAATTTTTTCCATTGTGGTATCCCTATGATGTATTTTCACACCCTAAAATTTTTTTTGGGGGGTGGATGCTCATTATTTTTTTTTTTATTTGCAAGATCTACAAAGACCTATATGGCAATGAGGTTTAAATAAAACCTTTAAATAGAGAAGAAAACAGATGAATTATCAAACTCTGGCATCATTCTGCACAACAAACCACAAAATTGTTTCAAGAAAGTGATCAACAAGATGTGGTGAGCTTTGCGTACTAATGAGATAAAGGCTTTACGAGCAGAGAATTTACTTCCAAGATTAAGCAGTCAACTGTTTGGGAGCATATCAGTCATAAGAGGATATGCTTCCTTCAAGCTATTGTTGCAACCGACCTTTATAAGAAGTGAATCAGGCAACACCAAGTAGATATGAAATTTGTCTTTTATTACCTGAGATTTAGGAGATATTTAGCTGAACTAAATGACTGTGCACTTGCAAAGCTTTTCTTTTTCACACTTAACCACATTTTTCAAGGGGATGTTGGAAGTGCTGATTGTACCCAGGAACATTTGGATTTGCACAGCAAATCTGCCTGTGGGCCTGCACTGCAGGCACATAAACACTTTGAAAAGGCAGTTGTGTTTAGTGGATGGATTAGTCAGGAAAAGACAGATGGCAATGAACAAAAAGCTTTACTTTTCTTCTTTTTTGTTTGGTAATGAAGAAATTATAGGTTTCTTCATTCTGGTCCCTCTGAGAAATTTCCTCTTACACCCATGAAAACACCACGACTCCCATTTTCTAAGTCCCCATTCAGTGTGATATGCATGAATCTGTGCACGACAGCTGCAACCCACTCATGTCTTACTGCCGGAGTGTCTCCAGCAACAGACTTTCCAAACAGTTCTCAGATTTCTGCCAGCAGAAAGGTTGACCTGGAGATTCAGGCTAGAGACTTTATAGTATCCTTTCATTAGTCACTAAATATTTCACTGGAGACAGGCATTTCTCCTCTAGAAAGACTGTCATGTGGGTTTAACCTCTACTACTCCATGGAGACTAGTATCAAGCAACGAATATTTTGAGAAAGGCACTTTATATAGCTCACAGAATCAAAGAATGGGTGAGGTTGAAAAGAACCAGTGAAGGTCCAACCAGTCTAGCACAGCCTCTCTGCTAAAGCAGGATCCCTCAGAGCATGTTACTCGGGATTGTGTCCAGATTGCTTTTGAGTACCTCCAGGGAAGCAGACTCCATAACCTCTCTGGGCAGTCTGTTCCATTGCTCAGTCATCACCATAGCAAAGGAGCTCTTGACATGGGTGAGCTATTCCCATTACCAGGAGAAGTCCATACCTAAACACGTTTGTAATCTTTTTCTGTGTACAGCTTCAGGATGAAAAAAAAAAAAAAAAGCCTGGCAGCAGCTAAGAGCACCAATCCATACATTATCTGCACAGCACTTACACTTTGTGAAGAAATCAGTTGTTCTTTCCACAGGTGCAACCCCTCCACAAGACTTAGTGAGTTTCTCTGTGATAAATTTGGGTGGCACAGATGTTTACTTTGCCTGAAAGTCAATCAGCCAAATAAACAAAAGCATCCCATGGCCGAGTAGATTTGTTTTTACTACAGCTGTCAGAATGAAGAGGGAAGAGTGCCTCAACTGCTTCAAAAGAAAGGCAAGGGATTTCAGTGAACATTATGTTCATCATCAAGAAACAGGGAAGACAAAAAATGAAATGTAGGGATTCATTCATACATAAAATAACTTGTAGAAGCAGACTAAAATAATTAAAATAATAAGAATAATAATAGCATTTATAGATATTCCTAATAAATTAAGTGCCTCTGTCTATCAAGTCTATTTGCAAAATTAAACAAAAAGCTCATGGATGACTTAATATGCTACTCATAAGACAGTGTAAAATACAGCAGCATTTACTGCATTAAGACACAGTAAAATACTTAACATACAATTTAGGACATGCCAAATTAAAAGGTATTTCTTGAAGACAATTTTGCAGAATATGTTGTCATGGTAACTAATAAAAATCACTATCTATTGTTAAACTTACTACTTATCAACCTACTAAAAATAAAAAGAAGACCCATTTCAGATAAACAACATACTATGTGATTAACAGCTACAAAATTAAAATGCATGGGAAAATTGCTATTTTTGTTTTAATTCATAGTTCACTCTTGGAAAAAAGTAGCAAGAGCAAAAGTTTGTTTGTTGTTTGTTTTTTTTTAATATGCTATTGTAGAAAGAAATTCTCAATTTTCTTGGATTTTCTTCTACCTTTTAAAGAAATGGGCTGATGTGGATTGATTTCCTGTTTAATCTCAACCTGATAAAGAAAAAGCTGCTCTTGGAAAATCATTGTGTCTTTTCAAAGTCTCTTTGTGTTGAAATAATGAAAGACCGGATCCTTTCTGACAAATACACATCCATCAGTTTTTACAATAGATTCTCTTATTGCATATGAAGAACATATAAGTAGGCTCATTTTAAAAAACAGCTGCAAGCCTTTATTGTTGGACAACAGGGAACAGGAAACTTTTCTGGTTTTAATACTGAGCTCCCAACTTCTCTTTGTGATGGGCATGAAACAAGTTTACAAGTGTGAGCATTTTAGGAAACAGCATTTATTATGTTTCCTTAACATCGTACTTGAAGAACGAATCTCATGGACTGATTTTAAAAAGTCTTCATTATTTCAACTCTCCAATTTGAAAAGCAAATTATAAAATCTAAGAACAAGTATTTTACTTTTAGTACATCTTCATTGTCAATCATCCCTAACAGAGCAAATAAATAAATTTGAATTATTGGGTTAATTCCCTAAAGTTGAGAAACAGTCATTGACATTTGCTTGTAAAGATGTCAGGAAGCAAGATGATGATTTGGCTCAGATATTTCACTAATACAGGAAAAAGATAAAAGAGTATATTTATACACATATCCAGAGTTTACTGGCTTATATCTCAATGTAATTTGCCATCTGAGTACATTTTGGAAAGAAAACATTAAATCTGATGTACAGAAATAGAAGTTGCCATTAGAAAGCAGGTAGAGGGAATATAGACTTCCTAAAGTATTGCGCTTTAGTAAAACTCTGAATACATCTGAATATTGGCTTTCTGTGTTATGAACTGAGACTGGAAGAACTGCAATAAGAGACTAATCAGGGATGTCACAAAAATCCACTTCAGACTATTATGGGATAAGATATTTAATGAATTGGAAAACAAGATGGATTCAATCTGAGTGTAATCACACATATTTGGGAGGGGTATTCTGGTGGCCTCAAGTAATGAAGGGGAATGATGACTGCTTGGTCACAGAAAACCCAATTCAGCATGGGACACAACCACATTACAAAGAGGCCAGCAAACTGCTGCTGTGAGCAAACTGAATACAAGACATAGATCTCAACTAGATAGCAAATGTGAAACAGAGTGAAAAAGAGTTAATGCATAAGCAGCTAATATACAGAGTCAGCCAGAAGCTAAATTTATATAATGTGCCATAGAAATTTATCAGAAAAGATCAAGAGCATTGCCACAGTCCTTAATCTTGCCAGGGACAGGGAATTTGTCTTGTAAAGCTCCCTTTTTCTTCTAGTGCATCCCACACATTGGCAACACCCCAGGCATCCTGCATGGGAAGGACTCTGTGGCAATCCAGTCTATCCTGTGAGGGATCAAAGCAGATAAACATGGGACCTGTGAAATACACAAATGCCATTAGAAGGACCAACACACTCTATTCATGCCAGTAGCTGTAGACAAACTACCATGCCTCCAAAACCATCAAGAGAAGGAAGAAATTAATTCTGGTCTACTAAGCAGCTACCACCCATCCCCTTACCCCTCACAAAACAAATCATATTAAGATGTGCACAGACCAATCTGAATTAATAAAAAAAAATAATGTGAGAGTTGGACAGTCTCACACGGCATCTATGTATAATATAGAAATGACATAAGATCTATAACAACTTGTATTTTGAATATGACTTAGAAGACTTAGCTTGCTTCCCTTCCCCTTATTAGGATTCTAAGTGAATGCAAAGGAAATATAATTGATGATTGCTTGAATTCAACCTAAAGCAAAACAAAATTCAATTATAAATTAGACTGGTGATAAATAAAATAGAAATTAGTATGTTCACATAATTGAATATTATACTGAGCAGCTCATTAACTCCATTGAAGTTTCTCAGCATAAAAAGGCAATTAAGTATATTGTAATTAAAAAAATTAAAAAATAATCTTAAAGTTCATTTACTAAATATATTTAAATGGCGTTTATGGAAAAGAACATGAACTTTTATTATTAAATGGTCTTAATACATTGAACCTGAACAGATGAGATTCATGCCGGCTGACAAGATTTTGGAGGGTGAAGAAGAGGTGAAGAAGAGGTGATGCTATGTCAAAAAAGTTTTATCAGTTTATGTTAATGGATGCAGTCTTGTAAAATTATTTTAATATTTCATATTTTCATAGGTGGCCAGTACACTCTGTGATCCATTTTGGGCTTGGATTTCTTATCCAGGACTTCTGAGTTTAGAATCAGATCAGAGCACAGAGGGACAAAAGTATTCAAAGTCTGCATGCACTTATGGAAGAAAATATCCACATGTCCTCACAGAATACGCCCAACTGGAAGGGACCCAAAAGGATCATCAAATACATCTCCTATCCTTGCACAGGACCATTACTGTCCCCCGTTCTTAACAGAATAAGAAAGACTGAATCAATTGTAGTGCTCAAACATAACAGCTGAAGCCAATTCAGAGCAGAACTTTTTATTAGTCTCCTTTTTTCTTCTCCACTTACTTCCTTTTAATTAAAAATTAATTAAAAGGCATTTCTAATTCTTTCATCATTGCATGGGTCTGCAAAGCCTGAGGCATTGCCTGAAACGCCACAGGGGAAGCAAGGTCAAATCTACAAAGAGCTTGGATATGCAACTTCAGAGAACATTCACCATCTTGGCAATAAAGTGTCAATTACGTATAGCCTAAAGTCAACATTGTTTCACAAAACAGAAAAAACTGCTCAGTATTTTTCAGATAAAAACTTCCACAATTCAGCCCTTTTGTTACTCTAGTGCCAGTGGATCAGCTACTTTGTCCCCAAGGCATTCCCAACTGGATTCTTCAGAAAAAAGGCCTATAGAAATAGTGTCCTTGTTTGAAATACAAAAAAGAAGAGTTTATCACAGGCCAGAAAACAAAAAAAATCAAATCTATGATATTCTCTATTGATATAAATATCAATATCCAGTTGTCCACCATGTTATATGAACCATATTTCCATTACATATTCCTCCAGCAGACCAAGATTTTCACCAAACTGGTTGCAAACTCTTAGAAAGAAAAATTAATTGCATGTCATAGTTTAGGAATCACATTCTCCAATTTAGTACACCCACAAAAACTATGCATCACTTCCCCTTGCCTCTTCTCCAAGTGGAGACACAAAAGGCAAAGGTCATGAGCTGAGGTAAGAACAATTTACTGAAAACAGCAATAACATAAGAAAACATACAGTAATAGCAACTATATTAATAACAAGAAATATAACAAAAAGAAACTATTTACATGGAAAGCCCATGACAGTAAAAAATACAGGACTGCTCCATCCACCAAGTCTTCTCTGATGGAAGGAATACTCTTCTCCCAGAAGTGAGAGAAGTCTCTGTACCCCCACCCCCGGAAATGTCATGAGGTAATACAGAATAATATCCAGGCCCTAGATACACCCCCTCCAAGCTACTGTAAAAAATTAACCCTGTCCTGTCTGAAAGTAAGGACAATGCATTTGTCAGAAAATGCAAAAATAATTGCTTTACATTGTGACATTATCCTGTAAATTCTATTTATTTTTTTAATGATCAAAGGAACAGTTTAATATATGATAAGGAAAACAGTTTTTAATGATTGCAACCAGTGAAATTGAAACCTGTCATTCTTTCTTATGGGTCCAGCCCATTCCTTCTGTGATCTGCTCTCATTCAAATTCCTGCAGTCAGTATATACTGTCACACTCACCACAGTCTCACATAAACCAACACACTCACCACATTACCATCTAAAACAGGAGGCAACCCTTCATACAGTTCCCTGTATTTCTGCTCTTCCTGGAGATGGGATATAAGGGATGAATAGCTCTCCTGCCAAACAGTTCATGGTTCATAAAATCATGGCATGGTTTGGATTGGAATGGACCTTAAAGATAATCTACACCAACTGGATCAGGTTGCTCAGGGCCCCATTCAAGCTGGCCTTGAACACTTCCAGAGATGGGGATCCCACAACTTCTCTGGGTAACCTGCTCCAGTCTGTCACTGCTCTCACAGTAAAGAATATCTCGAATCTAAATCTACCCTTTTTCAGTTTAAGCAGTTGTATGTTTGTACTTCCTTAACTCTAAATTACTCTAAATGCTCCCTGGAAGTCTCTGACAGCAGAAGTGGATTCTGCTGAAAATAAACAACTTCCAGTGCATAGTGGCAGACAAATATACAGCCAATGGAAAGCAGGAAATTCCAAAAATGTTTTGCATTTAAAGCAGGGGATTTATGAAACCTACAACTTGACTTAATTACAAGGTCAGTGGGGCAGAGTTGCCCTCAGCAATTGAATGCAGCAAAGGGACCTAACCCCTATCTGAAGCTGCAAAGTGTTGCTGACAGTGCAATAGGAAAGTGACAAGACTGCCACGTTTCCCTTTCCAGCGTGGCCACAAGTGGCCCAAGGTTTGCTGTTTGGCAAATGAAACCCTGCAGTTTATTACTGACTTTACAGGAAAAGGCTGATAGAGGATGAGCAACAGTTTTCTTCTGATTCAGCTGTCAGGAACACAAAATATGACTTCAGTGGTGGAACATGACTGTGGAGAAGGTAACACCAGTAGTCACATATGGGTTGTGTCCAACACTCTTGGCCAGAACCAGCAGTGTAGAAAAGGCACAGGAGAGTGCTGTTCCGCTCTCAAAAGTGACTAGGTGAACACATCAAATCCTGCCTAATGCAACCCACAGCACAAATCCCAGACCAGCAGAAAGTTCATACTCTAATGCCAGAGGAATTGTGACAGCAGAACTTGCCCAGCATTTATCTGTACTAGTTGTTATCTGCCCAGTCTTGTGTTGAAAATCTGGTAGATAAAAGCCACTTTCTACCCATTTTGCTTTCTAAGTGTTGAAACTTGTCTCAGAGATTCGGGGTTTAGTGTATGAGCAGAGAAAGGAAACAAACACCACCCCTTCTAATCTGAGCCAATGCAGGAGGGACTTGTCTGGAAAGAGATTTGAATACCAAAACCTAGCACCAACACAGATGATGTAATGCAGTGCAATTTCCCCATTCCCACAGCAAGTGTCCTCTGCACAGAGAAACAGAATGCCAAAGAGGAAAAACTTTAGATCTTAAGATCTGGTTGAACTTAAGATCTATGACTAAACAGAAAGATTTATCATCCTTTTAAACATTTTTCTTACAGGTTGGTATGTTAACAGTGAACCTTACTAACAGCTGATGGGTGCTACAAATATGTCTGGAAAATTTGAAACTGAAGTCTTCATGTGGAAAATAATCAGTACAGCTATACAGATCCACTTCACAAACATACAATTAGAAAAATTAGAATACCGCTCCACAGACTCTTTTTAAAAGTAGTGTGGGATCACAAACCCATCACTCAAGAGTCCAAGACCAGCTGATCGCCTAAGATTCATTTTATTATTTAAGAAAGAATTCAGCCGAAGCCTATCTGTCAGTGAAGTAATCATCTATCAAAGACTCTTCACACTCTATTAGTGAAAAACGGCAACAGAAGTTAATTTTTTTTAATTGAACTATCTCACTTGGTCTCATTTTTTTCTTTCTTTAAGAATGAAAAAAGCCATCTAATCACTTAAAAATTACCATTAACTAGACAGTTTGAAATCAGAGGCTTCAAGAACATCACAGAGGAGATTTGTAGTCCAACAAAATTCAAGCATCTTCACAGAGTCATAGCCCATTCTTGTCATCACTCTTAAATCTCCAGTTTTTCTCTCAAGCTTCCAAAAAACTCCCTGGTGATATCTCTACAAGACCTCTTCAGCATCTACACAAAAACTTGGGAGACAAGAATAGCATCGTAGTTGCAATTTCACCTGCACTATGTATACACTCCCAGCTGAGGCAAACCAGTGTAGTTCTGCTCACAATAATCTTTCTAATGCTGTCCAGAAATGTAGCCTTTAGTGTATTTAGCTCAGCTGAGGTTATCACTTCTCAGCCTCACTAAAGGGCCTTGCTGATCTGAGCCATATTCCTAACTCTAATAGGACAGTAATGAAGTAAATCTTCAGCAGTTCAGGGTCTCCTTTCACACAAGTCACCAGAGTTTATTGAACAGCTGAACACACCCATGGATTGCATGGGGAGTTTTTCCCATGCTAAAGAACTGTAGTATTGTTGCAAAGAGCCTGTTTCATCATGGGAGGCAAGAGGTGGGCAGCCGACTGCCAGGCTCATGTTCATTGAGTTCTCTGCATAAAATCAATCAGGCTCTGTGGGAACCAGAGCTGCAGTCAATCTACATGCATGAGAACAGCATTATAAATGCACCTGTTTTGCTGCCTCAGCAGCAGGCCTGATCAGAAGATAAATAAATTTGCTGAACAGTACAACCATTGTTGTTATCATAGAAAACAAAACAAAACAAAACAGTGAAGCAGGACTGATGAGGTAAAAAAAATAAAAATTTGATTATAAAAACCCATGAGTGTAAATATCTGCTTCTTGGGGGACCCGGGAGCATTTCACCCTTATCTATTGTGACATCCCAGCCTTATGGGAAAAGAAGCAACCAAGATTCCTAGATGCTTGTGGTCAAAAGGAACAACAAAAGTCAGATGGTGTGAAAAAAAATAAAGTTTTATTAGTAAATTATACACTTAGTATGAAAATTGGTATGTCAGACCCTGACATACTATGTAAGAACATGGCAATGAGTTTTGGATAAAGGGGTAAGATAACAAAGAGAGAAGGAGAACTCACCAGTTCTGGTTTCAGCATCGACCCAGCTGATGGGATATCCAGGGTCCTGAGGCATGCTGCCTGGGTTTGGTGGGGGTACATTTTCATAGACAGGTTTTCCCCACCCTGGAGATAGGTTTTCTTGCTTTCTATGCAAATGAGTTATTATGCATAGCCCATAGCCCATTCCTCTAGACGTTTCCAGAAATGGGTTAGAGGTCTTCGGGAGTCTTTGGTGATCTTGATCCCCAGCTATCGTCCATGCCCACTTCTCAGCCTCATTCCTGTGCTTCACTGTACTGTGTTGTGTTGTGGTTATTTCAAAGAACAAAGACATTTGTCCTGGAAAAGTCCTGCCTTATCTCCACGTGGCCCAGTTCTCCAGCCACACTTTGCTCTTTCTCACAGCATGGCATTACCAAAAATCCTTGGTTACTACTACCAATCCTTGGTTGGCTCTACAACCACCCAGCAATCGGTTTGAGACATACACATTCCCCCCCTTATATTCTGGGATTCTACATAGAATCATAGAATCGATTGGGTTGGAAAAGACCTCCAAGATCATCGAGTCCAACCCTTGGTCCAACTCTAGTCCATTTACTAGATCATGGCACCCAGCGCCACGTCCAATCTGTGTTTAAAAATCTCTAGGGATGGTGAATCCACCACCTCTCTGGGCAGCCCATTCCAATGCCTGATTACTCTCTCCGGAAAGAATTTTTTTCTGATATCCAACTTAAATTTCCCCTGGCAGAGCTTAAGCCCGTGCCCTCTTGTCCTATTGCTGAGTGCCTGGGAGAAGAGACCAGCCCCAACCTGGCTATAACTTCCCTTCAGGTAGTTCTAGACAGTGATGAGGTCACCTCTGAGCCTCCTCTTCTCCAGGCTAAACAACCCCAGCTCCCTCAGCCTCTCCCCATAGGGCTTGTGCTCCAGTCCCTTCACCAGCCTTGTTGCTCTTCTCTGGACCCGCTCCAGTACCTCAATATCCTTTCTGAACTGAGGGGCCCAGAACTGAACACAGTACTCAAGGTGTGGCCTCACCAATGCAGAGTACAGGGGAAGGATCACTTCCCTGGCCCTGTTGGCCATGCTATTTTTGATACAGGATAGGATCCCATTGGCCTTCTTGGCCACCTGGGCACACTGTTGACTCATGTTGAGCTTCCTGTCAATTAGTACTCCAAGGTCCTTTTCTGCCTGGCTGCTCTCCAGCCACTCTGTGCCCAGCCTGTAGCGCTGCAGGGGGTTGTTGTGGCCAAAGTGCAGGACCCGGCATTTGGCTTTGTTGAACTTCATCCCATTGGAATCAGCCCATCTCTCAAGTCTATCCAGATCCCTCTGCAGAGCCCTCCTGCCTTCCAGCAGGTCGACACTCCCTCCCAACTTGGTGTCATCAGCAAATTTGCTGATGATGGACTCAATCCCCTCATCTAAATCATCAATATAGATGTTAAACAGTACTGGACCCAATACAGACCCCTGGGGAACACCACTGGTGACTGTCTGCCAGCTGGATGCAGCTCCATTCACCAGCACTCTCTGGGCCCGACCCTCCAGCCAGCTCTTAATCCAGGAGAGGGTACACTTGTCCAGGCCATGGGCTACCAGCTTTTTCAGGAGTATATTATGGGAGACAGTATCAAAGGCCTTGCTGAAGTCCAGATAGACCACATCCACAGCCTTCCCCTCATCCACCAGGTGGGTCACCTGCTCGTAGAAAGAGATCAGGTTGGTCAGACAGGACCTGCCCCTCCTAAACCCGTGCTGGCTGGGTCTAATCCCTTGTCCACCCTGAAGGTGCTGTGTGATTGCACTCAGGATGAACTGCTCCATAACCTTGCCAGGCACGGAGGTCAGGCTGACAGGGCTGTAGTTGCCAGGGTCCTGCTTGCAGCCCTTTCTGTGGATTGGGGTGACATTCGCCAACCTCCAATCATCTGGGACCTCCCCAGAGAGCCAGGACTGTTGGAAGATGATGGAGAGCGGTTTGCCAAGCTCTTCTGCCAGCTTCTTCATCACCCTGGGATGGATCCCATCTGGTCCCATAGACTTGTTAGGATCCAGCTGGCTCAGTAAGTCAGTAACTATATCCTCCTGGAATACAGGAGGGGTATTCAGCTCCCTCTCCCTGTCTACCAGCTCCAGAGGCCAGTTGTCTTGAGGGCCACCTGTCTTACTGGTGAAAACTGAGGCAAAGTAGGTGTTAAGTACCTCAGCCTTCTCCTCATCTTCCTTAACTATATTTCCCTCCAAGTCCAACAGAGAATGGAGGTTTTCCTTGCCCCTCCTTTTGTTATTAATGTATTTATAAAAGGACTTTTTGTTATCCCTAACTGAAATAGCCAAATTTACTTCAAATTCTACTTTTCTTTCCCTAATTTTTTTCCTGCATGACCTAGCTCTATCTGTAAATTCTTCGTAAGTAGCCAGCCCTTTTTTCCATAGTCTGTAAACTTTCTTTTTATCCCTGATTTCTTGTAGAATCTCCCTATTTAACCAAACTGGCCGTCTTCCCCTCCGGCTGGCCTTTCAGCACACTGGGACAGCCTGCTGCTGTGCATTCAAAATCTTCCTCTTAAAACATGTCCATCCCTCCTGGACCCCCTTGCCTTTAAGGGTTGTTTCCCAGGGTATGCTCTGAATCAGTTCTTTGAATCGGCCAAAATCTGCTCTCCGGAAGTCCAAGGTAGAGGTTTTAATGGTGGCTCTCCTTACATCCCTGAGGACTGAAAATTCTATTATTTCATGGTCACTATGCCCCAGGCAGCCTCCAACCACTACATCATCTACCAGCCCCTCTCTGTTTGTAAACAGTAGGTCTAGCAGGGCCTTCCCCCTGGTAGGCTCATTTACCAGTTGAGGAAGGAAATTGTCCTCTATACACTCCAGGAACCTCCTTGACTGCCTCTTCTCCGCAGTATGAAGCTCCCAGCAGATATCTGGCAGGTTAAAGTCACCCACAAGAACAAGGGCTGGAGATTTTGAGACATCTGCCAGCTGCGTGTAGAATAGTTCATCCCCTTCATCATCCTGGTTGGGCGGTCTGTAACAGACACCCACAAGGGTGTCAGCCTTGTTGGCCTTGCCCCTGATTCTGGCCCACAGGCACTCAACCTTGTCAAACATCTGTTGATACTTTTATGGATATATTTCCAAGATCATAACCTTGAGAAACTAAGGGGATTTCCAATGCTCTCTAGTGCTAGGTGAAGGGATGCTTTGGTTTCACAAGCTTAATGAAGTCAGCACGTTCAGCTGGCGTTTTATACACAATCCAGATTTACGAACAACTCATTATTTTGTCAAGGAAATTAGGATTAAAAGACTACATAAATAGTCCTTCTGAATAGGCATATTTTTTGGCTTTGAGTCAAAGGCGTTACAGAGATGTTATACGGATAGTGTAGCCTGTATATTCCCTCTTGTTTAGCATCTATCCATCTTTCCACTACCAAACTGGTGTTTATCTGCTCACTTGTTGTTGTCTATTTAGCACTAAACCACTGGAAGAAGCAGATGAAATGGGAAGGCTTAGGTGATGGCAAAACCATAGTGGATTGGTGTAACACAGAAGGTTCCAGACAACATAAATATCTCTGTACATTGACACTAATGACCTTCAGTTCAGAATTACCTCTGTTTTATTCCTAAGTTGAGACAGTATTGAGGGAGAGGAAACACAAAATCCTGTGTTTAGCAGGTCCTAGACATGCCACGAACTATCACAGGAAAAAGAAAACTCCAAAGAATACTGAGTCCACTCATAAAAAGCCAAAACCATCAAAATATTTTTAACATCCAAATAGCTGCTTGTCATTTCCAAGCATTCAAATTGTTGACAGAAATATATACTCATTTTTAATACAAATTTTGCAGAAGTATTGTGATTAGCATAAGGCATGACTACTACTCTACAGTGTGCTGTGTTAGACGGCTGTGGTTTGCTAACAGACAGTAGCTGTGCCTAGCTGAAAGCTGCTCATTTACCAACTTCCTCCATTGCAATCAATGGGGCTTTTCTTTAACTGTTTTGGGATTCTCCTCTGATCCAGGAGCACACTGGTACAACTACTGGCTTTAATAATGAGGTGCAGCACATATATATATATCTCATAAAAGCAATAGCTACCTCAGTAGGAAAGAATTTTACTTGAAGTATCACATGCAAGTAAAACTAATGTTTCTCTGCAGGAGTCATGTTTACATGGGCATCAAAAGACAGTAGTTGTTATCTTTACAGAGCTACAGTTTCATGAAAAGCCACAAGTTGGACCCCTCCTCCCAACATCTGCCAAACATAGGAGAAACTAGTTGTATTTTTGCAGCTGACACTTCATGCTGAGAAATAAAAATGGAATGTGATCTTGTCCCCTTGCCAACCAATACACATCAGCAGGGGAAGCACCTGTAAGAGATTCCCAGGGACAGGAAAATTAGCAGAACCACACAGGGAATTCAGGCATGGTCATTCCCTCAAAGGCAATTCAAAGCCTTACTAATTATGCCAGAAAATTCCCTTATAGGCATGAGCTCTTCTTTGAATCTATGCATTACATGAATAAATTCTCATGGAGCATCAGATTTTTTAAATGTTCTTCAATATTATGTCTCCTCTGTTCTAGATGTTCTCCTAGGAGTGTTTTGTACTGCAATTCACTGAGAGGGGTCTTTCTATCCACAGTATCCACCCATGAAGGTAATTTTGCATTTTCTGTCTGATGAGAGCAGTAAGGCTTCACATACAAGTATAAGAAACAAAACAAAAACAAAACAAGGAGACTGTATCAAAGTCATATTTACAATCTAAGAGATAACAAGAAAAAAAAGAGTTAATCCAATTCTAAGAGTCTAAATCAAGTTAAATGAATGAAAATAAAATCATAAGCTAGAAAGCTTATTAAAATAAAATAATTAGAAATAAAATTCACATTTTTAAGACTGTTAATTAACCACTGGAACAATTATGTTGACATGTGAGAGAGTTTTCATCATTTGCATACTTCAGATCTGTACAGGGCTTTTCTCCAACAAAGAACACTGCTGTTCACACAGAAGCTGTGGATTCAATATGGGAATTACTGGATGAGAGACTCTGATCTTTGCAGGGATATAGGCAGACCAAATGATTGCCATAGCCAGATCTGACCCTGAAATCTGGGAATTTCCAGCCCCAGACAGCCATATACAACCAAAGCACCCATAAATGGCACATCTGGTTGACTACTTGTGGACAACAGAAAATTCCAGTTCAGGGAATCAGAAACACTTGCTCTGGGACAGATACTTGCAAAAGGTCACTTAAGTACGAGCCTGCTTTCATGGGGTTGTGTTCAAGAACTGTCCATCCAACAATGCTAGCTTTTTCTTTCTTTCTTCTATTACAAACAATAAAGAGAAACTGTGTGTACACACATACTCCTTGTACATACTTTAAAAAAAAAATGTTTCGGTTCTTTGTACAATGTTGACTATTAAGGCAAACTCAGAGAAGCCTGTAATTCCCATTGCACCAGTATGCAGGTCTTTGGAGTGTTTGTTGCCTACAGCAGCTACTTAATTAACAAGTTTATTTCAAGCAGGTTGAACCAATTAAAAAAATTCTTCAGATTTAATAAACTGATGCCCTACCACTCACCCTAGAATGCCCCTTTTGAGAGCAAGTACTTTACACCATCCTCATATGTTGTTTCATGTCAGAGCCCCTAGCTCCCACGAAGCATGAAGCCAAAATGAAAATGCTGAAGTGCTTCCAGCATGAAGCTGCTCTTTTATGCAATTATGCCTGCTGCTAATAAGCCTTCCATTATAGCCATGGCACAGGTTTTGCTAAGCCATTACAAAGGATTGGTTGGAATTTAAAAACACTGCTGCAAGCGCACCAGTTTTCACATTCTGCTCAAATTGTCAGATTTCAAACAGTTTTACCCTCCCTAAGTGACAACGTGGGACATTTTACAACATTTTATCACCTAAGGGAAGTGATGAACTTCTCACTTGAACCTCTTTGGGAATTAACTGCAAAGGACTTGACTGAAAATAACAGGACTCGCTCTGATCATTTCTGGTACCAGTGTGAGCTGGAAATTCAGACATGAGGGCCTAAAAATGGGCTTCCTGCATAAATCTCACCACTAATCAGCATCACCTGTGGTACTGAAGCTTCCCTGAACAGGTGAACACATACGTAAATTTCTGAGAAACTTCCTATTAGAAAAATTCTGTAAGAAATTCTCATCAAAACTAAGACCATAGGAATATCTCAAATTTTACTTCAAGATGCTTGATTTGTATGCTCTAATGTATGAGAGAAAACCCACAGTAAATTTACACTGAAAGTTACAAAAAACATTTTCTATTTTTGAAGTGTCATTTTGTTTAAACATTGCTCTGTGCCAGAGCCACTATCCATAGACCAACTCAGTTCCAAAGTCATATTCAAATGTACACCACAATCAGTTAGCTGACAGCCTGTGAGCCTGAAAATAGGGGAGATTTGGCTAAATCAAGAGTTTCAATCAAGAGTTTACTTTGGGAAAAATCCAGTCAGCATTAAGACACATAAACACAGGTGTGTAAAAAATGCAGGTGTCTACATGTGAGCCATGGTCTGCATGCCTGTTAATGTCAGTGAAGCTTACACAACCAAGCACCTCACCTAACAGTGAACACCTACTCACAGGCCCATGAAATCACACCTTTGCACCCCCGGCTGCAGGGAGTTGAGGTTCAGTAGTACTACAGCATCCTGCAAAACCTGCCCTGGCAGCTGCATAAGTATCTCCCAGACTTGCACCACATCCAACCCAGCCGCAGGTGGGTGTCCTGAACAACTTGAGAACACCCCAAGCAGCACTAGACACCTGAGAGGAAAGAACAGAGCACACAGCTCACCTGTAGATACATGCATTTGAGGGCTGTAACCTTAAACAGCATGTCTGAAGCTGATGTACTGAGGGAGGGCAGTTGGTTCTTCTTCATTGAACAGCAGAAACCTCCACCAGAAATTATGAAGTTCCTTTTTCTCCACAGTATATGTTCTCTTTACCTCTGTCCCTAATTAGTACTGCTTGAAGCAGCAGCTAATCAATGAAATAGCAAAAAAGCCACAAAGCAGCAAGTCTGCTCAGATTCAATTGCACATCACATCTCCACCATGCCGGATGGGGAGAAAGGCCCAAGATTACGACGAAATTCTCTCTGCAACTCTCCTCACATCACAACTTCAGCATTATTTAGCAAACGCAACCCCTTTTCTACAAGATTACAACCACGGAATGGGCTTTTTATTGCACTTACACACTGCTGCACTTGCACACTGCCATCTTGTGTTAATAACCGGTTTTACTGAACTTGAGAGCCCAACACACTCCAAATACTTTAGCAAGGATCAAAACAGACAGATACGACATCCATAAGGTCAGTTCCTCCGCCTGTTCCCCTCCAGAACAGGGAAGGAGAGAGGAAAGAATTTTTGTTACTCTCATTTGCCAATGTGAATTAGCAGGTGGAAATTTGAAGAAACCTTTTTTAAACCAGAATTGAAACAAGGGTGAGAAACTAGGCTTCAACTCTGTAAGATTTTCAACTTCAGTTCTTTGAGGCCCACTGCATTCGAAATCCCACTCACATGCTCACAGGCAAGCTAATGACATAACCCTGCTCATTGCAGACATGTTGTGGGAAATTGAAATGGGAGCCCACACGAAAGTACTTGACACCACTTAGGAAAAGCCAGCCGGGATCAAAGTACCCCACTCCAGGCTGCAGGACACCAGTCAGGGAGCACTGCAGACTGCAGGTTGCTGAGTTTTCTCCTCTCTTTCCATTTTTCACCACCAGGCTATTTCCATGCACAAATGATTCCCAGGGACAAGGCAACATGACTGGGCTCAAGATGCAAAAGACAGTATGGCCATCCCTGACTTTTTACAGCTTTGCTGTGTAACACTATGCTGGGAGAGGGAGATCATGGATAGGCTAGGATAAAATCACTGGTGCCTTGGGAGGCTCAGAAACTTTGACTTTTGACAAAAAAGTAAAATTATGTCTCAGTATATTTCAGGGCAGGTGATGGAGGCTGTGGGTTGTGGGTATCTGGAATTTGATGCTGTTTGCAATAAAAGAAGTCTGAAAACTATGTTTCATCCACACCATCTCCATCAGGTATGTGCCTTAATGAAGAGCCAGATCTGCACAGCACCTAATTTTGGTTCTTATTCTGAATAGGGCAGCAAGCATTTTTCACAAGCAGCAGAGGGGACTCCAGGCTCCCAGTAGCTGTGTGAGCAGGCAGTGTGACTATCTCTCCACAGTTTGTGTTTGAGGACTAGGGGTTTCATATCCCAGTGTCCTCACCTGTGATCTACCATGTCATTATTTACCACAACAGTAAAAATCAAATTAAATTTTTTTATCAGTCCACTTTAACTGAATACCAAAATCCAAGGCCAAGTCACAAAGGTAGGCATGGTTGATGAGGCATTTTAGACTTTTATGACATTTTTAAAGGAAAAATTAAAAATAATGTTTGGCACTTTGTAATTCAGAATTTAGTAGCTGGGAGTTCATTGGCATAAAGGCAGAATCCATCTATTCAGAGGAAAGTTCAATAAACCAAAGGAAAGCAGGAAGCATGCACAGCTACAAGCAGGAAAAGTTACAGGAGACCCACACAAGTGAAGTTCTTCCACTACACCAAAACAGCACAATCTTCTTTTGTTGTCCCCAGCTATCACAGTCAGTCTCTCTTCCCAATCTGCTCACTCTCCTATTAACCCCCAAGATCCCCTGAGAGGAAGGAGCACCCTAAGTTGCTTTACAAGCTTCGGTGCAGCTCTTCATGGTGCTACATATCAAGCTCAAACTCAGGAGCCCTCCTACACATCCCAGCTGTCCTCCTTCCTCAGTTTAATCCATAAAATGCTCCCCCAAGTTTCTCTGATCCACATCCCATTTTTTCCTCACTGCTTCCAAGGATATGGACACAGAAGAGTACATAACTGGGCATGAAAGGATTTGGGAAAGCCACTGACCAAAGCAATTTCGGAGTCACCACTGAAAAACACACAGTGCACATTCCAACTGTGTTTTCAGGAGGAGCAGGACCTAACCCAAAATATATTTTCTAGTCACAGCAGAGAAATTTTGGGGAACATCCACCTCTTCTAACTTCATGTGTTTCAGGCATGAGCCTGCAGTCTTACCACTTTTAATAAAAGCTGAAGGGAAAGAGCATGAGGAGGTTGATGAGAGAGCTATACATAGAATTTGACATTGACTACAAAAGAAAAGAGAAAAGCAAAAACTATTGTTCTTGCACATATATAGGTGGACAACTTCAGTATTTCCCCCAAGATGAAATTCAAATACTTTTATATTTCAACACATTACCTTAGACATATTTAGCCGAAGACAAAGGAAAAAAAATTCTAATAAATGCAACATCAGAATTTTTATTTACAAATATACTGTAATTCAACAACCATTCTCCACTCAGTTTGTGGAAGTAAAAGTGATAGTTACATTTTCCAAATGGGAAAAGAAAACTCTTCCCCTTAAATGAATTCCACAGAATATTATGCCAACACCACTGAGCAAACAGATTATTCTTTGTATTTATATTTCAAAAAAGCACATAACTTTATAAACCAGCATATGGAAAGCAAACACACTTATGTGCACTTAAATGCAGCTTCATATTAACCTAGAGAATTCGCTTTCAGTATATGTCAAAAATAAAGACAGCAATTGCAAATATATATTTATATTAGCTATTTCTCTAATGCTCATTTCAAGAGCTTAGAAACAAAATACGCTCTTCATATACCATTGGAAATTCAACTAGTTGATTATAAGCCTCAAAAATACTTTGAAGTTATTACTGAAAATATAGTTATTGTCTCTTGTGCTCTCAGTACTTAAAGCTGAAAATGTGAAAGCATTTTCCCCAGATATTTCCTTACTGCAATTACTTTCTTATAAATAAAAATAGTTATATGAAGAATACAATGTATTGCTATGAAGACTAGACAAGCAAGAGTTACTCTTAGAAAAAACACACATACACACAATATATATATTTATAGATCTACATCAGCAGCAATCACCTCTTCTTTTATCTGCAACAGTGGTTTCATATCTTCATTTGTTTCACATGGAGGTTGGTTGTCCAGCTGTCAGGAAGAGACAGAAGAAATTGTAAGTAAAGTCTAGTTATTGGAGAAGCTTTGCGACAAAAATTAAAACTTCCAATTTTAAAACAGTCAGAAAACTGTATTTCCAATACTTATTGAAAATGGTAACACAAACTAAAGTATACATTCTGAATTGAGCAATCCAAATTTAATGAACAATACAAATTTGAGTTTAATCCACTTATAGCATAGCAAGTATTTCAGGCCAAGTAATATTACACAGAACATGCACTTTACCAAGTTTTTAAGAACTGTTTTTAATATTAGCACAGAGTGACAGTTTTTTCTAAATTTACCCTTCAATAATGAAATTAAAATTTTCTAAATACCTGTGACAACATAAAGAACTTTTATTATTGTCTTTTTCATATCTTTGTGGGCTTTTGCAAATACATAAATGTTCCACTACGGCGTTCCAAGTTAAAACAACTAAATTAACCTAAAAATGTGCAAAAAATATCACACCACAAAACTGCACAGTGAATATTAATAACCCTACAGTTTATCCAGCCTTTCAGCCAATATGTTCAGGTTCCAAAATAATGAATAATTAGCCAGGTTGATGTCAAATGACAACTGCAAAAAAAAAAGGAATCTGCATCACAGACCAGTGCTGTGCTGCCAATATATTTTCACTGCAGTAATTGCATAGCTGGGTTTTTGTATTATTCAAATAGCCAATTTCAATTACTAATCACTTATTTAAATACTTTATTTTGTACCTACAAGTTCTTACAACTCCTGATTTACTTGTCTCTCACACAATTATGTTTTGAGGTGCCCACTGGCCCAAGTAGACACAGTCTGAAAGGAAGGGAACAGAACTATTTCCTCATAGATCAGCTCTGCTTCTGAAAGGCACTGCTGTGACTTTCTGGGGTGTAATGTCCAAGAGAGACTAAACAGCAACTCATCCATGATAAAATTACTTATCCAACTCATCCAGCAATTTTCCCCCCTCAAAAAGAAGAAAAAAAAAGATATAAAAATAACATGAGCAAGCTCCAGTAAATCTGCCACAAATTTGGGTGCTTCAAATAGGAACACAGTCACTTTAGTGTAGTCTTGCCATTAACAAGGAGACACATTCCCCAAACATTAACTTAGACATATACCCAGAACTCTGGATCTCCACCAGCTTGAAGGGGGTGATTCTCTTTCTCTTTCCACCGATCACAGTGGCATCCTCACACTTAACATTAGCCTCTGTGAACGTGTTGTTAGACTTATGAGGTGTGGGATTTTCTGGTTTTAGCTTGGGCACCACATAATCATTTCTGAGACTTCTCTTTCTGGAAGCCAAAAGCATCAGATGCAGAGCTTCTCTTTTTCTGGGCTAGGTTTCTCAACCAGCAGCTGCCCAATTCCTGATGAAATGCTGTAGCCTGAGTATCCTGTTCCCTTCAGCACCTTCCAGTCCACTGTGAGAAAAATGTGGTGGGCTCATAAAGAAAAAAAGACATGTTTCCCAGGAAGTAATTCAGAAATTCTTTCACTTCCCTGAATTTTATCATCCTAGAGAATTCCACATTTGCTACATAAAAAAGAGCCATATAACACTTCCAAGACTTGTCAAAATTAGGAGATTGTCTACCATCATCTATGACAGCAGGAAAAAAAGACCTCAATACCACTATACAAAGCCTTCACATCATGCTCCAGTAAATCAGAATTCTGCAAACCATAAAAAGTAAAAAAATTATACTGCACCTTTTAATTAAGATCTGTAAGTTAATCAATTCCTCCTGAACTTGTACCTAAATGAATAACCAATTACAGACCTATAATTCCAATAATAATAGCATTGCAAGAAGAAACTAGCATTTGTGCCACCTGCACAGGATAAACTAATAGCTTTCCAGGTATGCATTAGGACTGAATAAAATACATATTTCAGACTACTTTTTTAAAAAATGTAGACACTTTTTCAAAAAGGCTTTTCTGTTATCAAGACAAGCCTGTTTAGCACCTGACAACTCCCTGACACCACTTTCTCAGATCTATGAAGAAACGAAGACGATTATACCATGTTGTTTGCTTGAAGCTGCACAATAATACTGTGGTAAAATCAGCTACCAGCAAGTTACAAGATAGGAATGACTACCCCACAAAAGACAAACTGGCAATCAAACCTTGCTGAACCTATTCACTAATATACCAACTTAAAGCTAAACATAAAAGCTCTCAAGTGGCTCAGCTGTGCAAACACTTGAGGTTGTACAGCACAGAGAAGAAATACAGTCATGCATGCTGCAGTTAGATTGCCTTACTTTTAAATCTGATATAGCAGTCGTTGCAGAAGAGTTTGTTGTTTCGGATCCTAACTTCAGCTCCAGAGCGGGATCCACCAAGGTCGCATCCACAGGCAACACACTGTACCACAGAAGAATAATTAGCAACTTCTTTCAAAATATTAAGAAACAAAAATGCTGTTCAAAAGCAGCTCAGATAAAGCTCAACAAAGCTTGAACCATAAACTCATAATCAACTAGAAGCAAATGTGTAACGATTAGTAGATCAAAATGCAACCAACCCTGAGAAAGTATTTAAAGGCGACGACTGGACAACGAATAGCAGAGATACACCAACTAAGCAAACAAAGCAGACATTTTTAGATATTAGTTCATTAAATCTAATTTGAACTTTGGTTTCTCTGAAAACTAAAACTGGCTTGGCATGAAAAGAATTTGTTCTCTAGATGGCAACAGTAATTTTGGCACAGAACACCTGGGTGTGCTACTTGCAGATTTCCATGTGGCACTATATGCTGCTGGTGTCCTCAGTCCTTTGGCACTCAAAGCAGCAAATACTCAGGCACTCCCAGTTTCCTGGGTTTGCATCATCAAAACAAATTCTTATATGGAGAGATGGGGCTGATTTAATTTTTCTTGCATAAACACGTAAGGGGCTTGACTCTTTCATGCTAACATTAAACTATTTAGCTATGGTGGCTAAACATGTATTTGCTGTGAATATGAACCACATCTGGAAGGAATGTAATTCAAAACATAACACTCCTCTTATTGAATTTACAAAGAACAGATAGTTTCCCTGCTTAACTGAGTAATGAATCTTTTGGACGGCAGTCTGTTCAACAGCTCGTTAATCTTCAGAAATTTGAAAAACAGAAACTTTGTATTTTCTTATGTAGGTTAGGAGCTACAGGTGGACTCCCTCACACATAATACATGTCCTGCAGAAAGGGAAGGGTGACCAGTACCCATGGATTAATCCCGTCCCTTCTGTTCAAGCAGGCAGGACTGGGAAGAGCCTTGAGTCAATCCCTTTTTATACTCCAGGTGATGTACTTGAGCTGGGCACAGAGGACAAGTGTTCTGAACCAGGCATAGAAGTCCCTTTTTTGAAATCATGAAAGAAGTAGAGTCCAACAGCAACTCCAAATCAGAGTCTAATTCTTCATCTGGTCCAAAGGCAGGGGAACTATGACTGCTTTGACATCTTTTGCAGGCAGGCATTTATTCTTCCAGCTCTGCATATGCCCCAAGCTGATGGGAAATCATGTAAGTATGTCTCAGTGCTGAATATGAACTAATATACCCAGATTCTGACCAGGGTTGAGTAGCATTAAACACAGCTTCTGGTTTGGTTCTTGGTTTTATCCAACCAGGCTGAACTCTGCCAATATGCCTTTTACTGGAAAACACCATGTGAACACTTTATACTGAGATTAGCTTAGAAAGGATAGGTCATATTAAATGATTCAATTGTTAGAGGAGCTGCTTTCTCTGGGAGAAGTGGTTCAGCATCTTCTGATATTTTGCTGCCTATTTGAAGAAGAACTTTGATCTCACAGTCAATGTGCTCATTTTATTTATCAAAGCTCTACTTGCCAGCTCCGGCATTTAAGACACACTTTGGACTTGAGTGCTAAATGCCTGCAGACAGGACTGCCTCATGGAAATATGCACACACCACACTGTCAAGAGTAGAAGGCAAAGCAGGTGATTAGTAAGACCCCCTGTGAGCATATAACACTGAGTAGCCATGCGTGCTCTTGATTAGTTCCTGTTCCTTCATGATGTGACTCCCAGCTCTCACCTTAAAGCAATGTAAATGATAACAAAGACCAAGAGACTCAATGATCATGGCTGCTCCTTTGCCCAGAACGTTATTACAGTATGAACAGATTTTCTTTCCACTGACTGACCTAAATATAGAATGAAAAACCTTAAAACCAGCTTGAAAAGATTTAAAAGACAAAGAAAAGTTAACAATACTTTTTGAGATTAAAAATAAAAACAATTGGGTTAAAGTGGACTATTAGGCTGCTTGAGGAAAATAACCTGAAAATTAATATTATTTACAGTAGATCTGAAGAGAAAGCTGAAGTATTATAATTTAGATCAAATTTACAAAGGAACAAATTAAGAAATGCTGTCACATTCTTGACAGATATTTCATTGTATAAAATACCTCCTACTAATAAAATGTATAGTCTTAAGTTTGGAGAAGAACACAGGGTTTGTGCTCCTGCATTCTTATTTGGGGGGAACTATCCAGAAGGCTAAGTTTTAGCAAACACCCCTGCCAAGACCCACCATCTGCACCTTATTAGATAAAAAAAGGCTAGTGTTGGACATAATATGTTAACTCTTTGAACATAAGCCATACTGAGGTCAGTTTTCATAGATCTACCAAGATGTCAGCAAATGGAAGTGAGAAGGTAGGAAAACATGGTTAAGAAGGTAATTTTCTTACTACATAGAGAATGTAAAAACCTAACTTTAAAATAAGAAAACAACAAAAAAAACCCCAAATGATCAACTTATCAATGAGTGCCTGAGAGTGTAAGAGCCAGTGAAGTAGTGTTCACTGTTGTTATATATAACACGTGATTTAGTGGGGATGATTCTCTGTAGTCTTAGCCCAAGGTATTTTTAAAATGTTTCAAGTACATAAAACAGCAGAGTTATCTACTCTACCACAAATGAATTCCTTTTTTTTTTCCCAAATATGTTGCAATTCTTGTTTTCTCCTCCTCGATTAAAACCAACATCCCACTCTGTAATTCTCCAGGGTTATAAGCATTCCTGAGTGCCTCTCAAGATGATATTGACCACATACCAAGAAGTGGGGAGGAGAGACAAAGATGAGGGTCATAAAGCGTGGGTTTCAGGAATCTTGTGTTATAACAAACTGAGGAAAATAAATGTCAGAAATGCCATCTGGAATGGGCTTTTATTCATCATTTTGGTAACCAACATACAGCTTGGAGACTGCAGATTTATTACTGCACTTGCTTTGTTTTTTTAACCAAAGTCAAGCAGTGATGACAGATCCATGGAATTTTGTGAGTGACTGGAGTAGGGAGGTAATACCAGCCTATATTTCCACTGTCCCCTCCAGCCAGAAAACTCCAGGTACTTGTTAATCAGTGTTATGGATAAGAAAACTGCTGTAGACCACCATATACACCACATCCGCTGTTTACTACTGCGCAGCAGAAGGGCACACACTCACCTGTTGCGTGTCTGGGACCCTGGTTGGGAAGCAGAGAGGGGAGACTGAGCCCGAGGGGCTGTCTGGGACACGGATGGGGCTCGCGCAGAGGTGGCCACAGGAGGTGCTTTACTGGAGGAAGGAGTGCACATGTAGGCTCGGTTTGAAGTAGACACCGGGCGACTAAAATCTTGACTAGAAGATAGAGATGAAGAGGAGGCAGACTGGTTCAGCCATGAGTGGTGCCTCCATGAGCTTGTTCTTGAAGAATCGAGATTGTCCAAAGACTCCCCTCTGTAACAGAGGTACATGCACCTCAAATGTAAATGGCAGTACAGCTGGAGCAAAAGAGCTATATTCTGACATTTTTTGTCTGATCTCTCTGAGCAATGTTCTTCACATACTGATTTAAAATGTGTGAGTAGCAAGTTATCCTTTGTGCCTAGCCCTAGTTCTCATGGGAAAAGCAGGTGAGGCAAAAGAGAGGTGGCACTTAACAACTACTTAATAAAAGCAAAACATTGCTCACTGCAGCCTTATCAGGGTGAACTGTATCAAAACCCACAGTACAGCATCAGACCTCAGATACCAGGTTTGTTTTTGTTTTCACCAAGGGATACCAGATCAAAAATAACAATCCACCCAGACTGGATAGCATCACCTCGGTACAAGGTGTTGGCCCAATAGCTAAACAGTCTCCTGACTGATAACTCTACAGTTTCCTAAGTGACAAATCCAATATTCATGCATTAAATAAAGCAAAAAAACCCCAAACAAAGTAAAATAAAGATCAAAATTTCTGACATATTTCTATGTTAAAAATAGTATACTCCTTAGGTATAATAATTCATTTCCAAAATAAGTTGTCATGCTGAAATTCTTAAGCACATCTGTCAATGACAAGGCACACAATTGATTTCCATTGCCGCTATACCAACAAAGAAACAAGTAGCCAAATTATTTACAGGGCATATCCACATTTCTTACTTGCAAAAAAATACCTAATCCCAGCTGTAATATAGCTACTTTCTTCTATCTGTGCTGCTATGCAGTTTACCTTACAGCATTTAACTGTCACAATTTGTTTCTGTGCTCTGTAATACAAGCTGAAGTTCGGAATAACCCAACAAAAATATCAGATGAGAGACACAGTTAATTTTTAATGTGATTCCTACCTCCTCATACTATTGCTGTATAGACTAATGGGCTCCTTATGTACACTGGAACTGCGCTGCCTTATCCAGCTGCTGTCCGTGTGCAGAGAGGTTTTCTTTCTCATTTCCTGAAGGATTTGCTGTCTCTCCAACTCTGCTGCAGACAGTGTTTGCTCCTTCTGAGGTTTCTTCTGTGACTCACCCATGTTCCAAGACCTCTCTGAATACTTGCTCTGGGTGCCTGTGTGAAAACATGTGCAAACTTCAGCTAGACACCTTAAGGCACAAAAGCAGTTATCATGCTATCAGCACTCCAGCTAGAATGCCAAAAGCTGGAGTTCATCACTATATTCACAACTTTCTCCAGTTCCATTTTACAGCCACATAACCTGTATCAAACTTGGCAATACATTTTTATTATTATTGTTATTATAGTATTAATAATAATAATAATAATTATTATTATTATATTTCCATTAATGTGGCCTTCTACGTAATCCTTAACTTACATATAAGTATCTTCCTTCCCATCCTAAGTGTATATGCATAGACATTTGCTTGTACATATATATACAAATAAGTACTTTTAAAAGGGCATGATCTCTTTTAGTGCCATAATTTGGACTCTTCCTCCAATACAAACTGAATCACGTATAAAACACATAGTTGAATAGCGGGATATATTCCTGTCCTATAATAGGTCATACTATTTTATTCTGTAAGCTGCCTCTGTTTACAAGAATCTCTTTCCTTATGCAAGGCACTAAAAACATGGCTTTATCTGGCCTTATACAGATACATAAGAGAGAAGGAAGTATTTCAGACAATTTATTATTTGGATATTGTGTTAGCTACTCAGTTGAAATGAGATTTATGGCATAGATGGCCGTTGAAAATTTGGAAGGGGAAACAAATAAGCCATCTTTCTCCAATAGGTGTTGACGTATCAGAAAGCAACAATTTCTTATTTCCTAAATCCAGTAACTCTTTTTTATGGGAAGATTAATTAAGAAAATTACTCAGCAATAAGTCACTGAATTGAAATTTTAATTGCTTTAAATACTGCTCTGACTATAGATTTATCTTGGATTTTTTGCTATATATTATCATTATACACTCTTGAGAATGTTTACTTGCTCTTTAGTTTAAATGACCATGCCTTAATGTAGGAAAATGACATCACAAATCTTCAATATATCCTCTAATACAACATTTGCTTTTCTTTGATTAGTTGTGATTATTTTTTAACCATGTTTTAGCCACAGGATTATCTTGTAGGCATTTTCTACTGTAACGTATTTATAAATCTGGTTTGTTTATTTGCTTTATCTGCATTCCTCTAATATAACTGAAGTCATATAAATAAACTGGAATCCAAGACACAAGCCACAGTGACAATATTGAGAGCTGACTTCTAGCTCTGTTACTCCTACACTAACAAAAATTAAGAAGACAAACAGTTGTAGTAAATACATAAGCATCTTGGTATGTGCAGATCTTTTTTGTTGACAGAATCAGTATGTCAAAAGCACACACATCTTCAATGATATAACTACATGATTGGTTTAATCTCATATAAATATCAATCCTTTAAATTTAGGCATCTAAGAGCTGTTTGTAATCACTGCTACAGTCTTGAAAAGAGCAGTTAATCACATTTGTTCTATATTTGTATGTTGACTGTATGAATTTCCTCTTCCTCTTGAAACTTCATTAAATTGGGGCATGGTACACATCTGATTTACAATTATCTGATTATAATTTTCTTAGGATGACTATGTGTAATATATCTTATTTTTCTTTCTCCTACTCTTTCCCCCATACCAAAAAAAAATTAAATAATGGAAATTAAACAATACTCACCATTTCTGATTGTGTTGAATTCATTCAGTTCTGAAGTCGACTTGGACTTATTCCTAAGGATACAAAAAACATTAATTTCACTATCTTAGCCAGGAGACCTCATCACAGACAATTGTCTTGTCATTGCACACCACAGATCCACAGCCCCTTTTTTTTCACCATCCTTTCCACGAGCAACTTATGCTGTATTTAAAATAAGAGACAAAAATATTCAGAAAAACCCCAAGAGGATATTCAGGGGAAAAGAGATGTCAATATTGAGATATCAATAGGTAATCACAATTTAAAACTTTGTACTGAAAGTTCCCAGTGCTTCAGTTATAAGGCACTGGCCATTGTAATTTCTTCAACAAAAACATATAAAAATCAAAGTCCTTCCCTGTGGAAGCTTTGTGAAGACTACAGTCAGACAAAGAAGTAAGAACTTCAAAAGCAGATTTATAAATTATTTGGCTTCACGAGAAACTTAAATCATACTTTAGCACTGTTACTGGACTGTAAGCAAAGGACCTCCTCAAACAATGCATGTAAATTGTTCTTGGAAAATTTATTTTTCACTGATTATACCCAGTAGTATAGTTTTCTAATGAGTTTTAGCCAAGAAGTGTCATTCAACTAATGTCACATAAAGGAAGATAAATGGCAAATTTGGGGTTTCTGATAGTACGGAGCAGGACCTTCAGCAACACCTCTGTGCTGTACTATTAGTCTCAAGTAATACAGCCAGTTTTTTAGTCTAAAATAACTCACAAGGGAATAAAAATCTTGTGCTGGGTCACAACTCACAGCTGCTACAGTAATGTGTTTACACATACAGCATTGGCTGCATAACAGCATTTTGAGGGAGTCTGGTCCTTTATCTATAGATAAATGATGCATGAACTACATCACATTTCTTGCTCCCCTAAGTTCTCACTGTCTGTCTTATGTTGTGGACCTATTTTTATTCTCTGTTTGAGAAGATACAACAATTTCACAGCTGTCTGTAGCAAACAAGGACTCTAAAAAGCAGGAAAGCCTTGCCCAGGACGATTTCAGCACCTGAGTGTCGTCCTCACACATACATCCAAGATGTAACTGTTCAGTGCAGGCACCTTCTGAAGTTAGATTTAAATCTTCCATTAGTAACAGACCTACTGAGTTATGCCCTGTAAGTTTTGGAGTTTCTTTTCATATAAAAAAAGGCATGCTCACTCCAACTAGAAAAACTGATCAAATACACAGAAGTCATCTTGCCGAACTATTGTTAGATGTGATCGAAAATACTTTCACAAAGTAAGAGAGTGTAAGTTAAAAGTAACTTGCATAACATAAAAAAGTGGCACATCTACTATCTCCCTGATAAATACGCTGCTGCCTCTCACTTCCCTTCCTGTTTACTCTCTCAAGTTGCACAACCCTGATTGGGATGACTGCACCTTAGTTTGTATAGCACATTATGTCACAAGCACAACAGTATCTGAACCTATTTTCCAGTCAGGTAAGTTTAGTACCACGCACATATTTACTTCCTCACAGTTCTTTTTCTCCCAGTAAAATCCCACTAACTGCTGCTTACAATGCAGCGTATTATTTGCCAAAAGTTTGGCTGCTTTTTTTTCAATATGCAAACAGGCCATAAAAACTGCAAAACAGAGCAGCAATCCAAAGCATACATTTAGATGCCATTAATAAAGTTTATTAAAAGTTTAAAAGCTTTCTGACACAGAAACGGTGATGTTACAGTGCACACAGATTCAGTAGCATACGTACTTGACAGCAAATGACTGGCCAGGGTGCTCCTCAATGGTTTTAGAAACTTCGTAACGCTCGTAATGCCTATTGAAAAAAAAAGAGATACATTATGTTCAGAAAAAGAAGCACATAGATATAAATAGTTCCTAACTGCAAGTATTCAAAATAGATCTTTAATGGGAAAAAAAATCTAGAGGAAAAATCCCAGTTAAAGTCTTAAGTAGGCTTAGTTTTATCAGTCAGAAATACAACTGACAAAAAATAAGGCAGAAAAAGAAAGGTTACTGGAAAAACTGCCTGAAATTACAGTTTGGTGAAGTGGTAAAACTGGTATGCCAAAATGGTTATTGCTGAAGATATTTCAGCCTACATATTGATTCATATTACCTGTCAATGAGAGGATGGCCAGCTCGATCCTCTATTGTTTTTGATACTTCATAGCGCTCATAATGTCTAGAAGCAAAATAGAGATACAAGAAATTATGTATTAAACAAAAAAAATTTATAGAAATTTAGCAAACAGTAAATATACAGAGAGGAAACTAAGAAAATTCAGATGTGTTAATTAGAAACATTAAAATCCATGAGAAAAAAGAACCGTGAAGACTTCTAAGATGCCACAAAAATTACAGGCATCAGTCTACAGCAGTCATTATCTCACCCATTTCAAAGTCGGGCAGTAATTTTGTTCAGCCACAGCAATTCTCTAAAAATTACATATATATTCTAGAAAATTGTGTAAGTACAGTTTGTAAACTCACAAAGTTCCACACTCAATGCTATTCAGCTGCCTGCCCTAGTCTCAGCGCTCTTTGCAGCAAGTATCATGCCTTTGCAGGTGCTCATATAACATTTCAGATTTCAAGTCCTATCTTTGGATAACATCTTAAAACAAATATTCAACACCACACGTATTGAAGTCCTGTTTTACTGAATTTGCTCCTTTACTGTTAAGCAGAGCCACCCATGTATAGCAAAACACATCCTTTGGCACTAGCCTCAAAAGCAATGAAATCCCGGTGGACTAAAGCATGTATCAAGGATTTAGATATGCAGATATTACAGCAGATAAATAAGTTACTGCACAAAGTCCTATTACCTTGCAACTGGGTCAAGCTAAAGCTGTGGAGATACCCAGCTCAGTTGCCAAGAAGAAACCTGTTCAGACATTGTAACAACTGGGCCTCTGCGTTGCTCAGCAGGCATAACAAGCAGCCTTCATTTAGAATAACCCTAAAGTAACTCTGAGTCTTACCATCCCCTCTGCAAATACGTGCAGTTTCTTTAATCATATTATCTTCTCCTAAGACTTGATACTGTGCATTATCTTCAGTCACCCCTTATTACTTATATAAGAATAGGAAAAAAACCTCAAGAGAAACCACAAAGCTAGTCATACACAAGGCAGTTAAGATAAATGTACATAAAATAAGGAAAAGTTATTGGTTTAATCTGCTTCAGACAGACTGATCTCCTGTGATAATTGTCTGAAACCTCCTGGGCAAGAACACAGACTTGTAAACTACATAGTTGGGGAACTTTTTGGTTTGCTTGGAGTTTTTTAAACCAAGCTGGGGAAGAAGGTAGTGAGAGAATAAATATATCTACAGTGGCTATTTCTACCAGGCAAGTCAGTATCTGTTCACTCACATACCATGACTTCCCTCATTGACAAATTAACCCAGTAGTTAAATTGCAATTAAACTTTCTTGTTACACTGTTGAATTAAAATGAGAGAGAAATCTGGAAAATCAGTCATGCATTTGTTAAAGAGCATTAACTTGGCATTACTCTGAAAGCCCTGTATGTTGAATTACTGGCTGTCATGTACAGGTTTGTGCACAGTTCTTGCAAAATCTTCACACTAAGTGCTTCATGTCATCTTTGATTTGGCTGTAATTACTGTATTTAGACTTCCCATTAAAAAAACAAGCTGAAGTGGGTTAGTATAGCACTTGATTCATGAGGAAGGACTGTATTATGCCTGATCCTTCTGTCTTTAGAAAGACAGACTCTCTTATGGTATCTCGCAATGACTGATTACAGTATGACTCTTACATAAATATCCTAATATATTCAGGACAGACACGCTCCCATTAGAAATACACTTGAATTTGCAGAAGGAAGAGAGAGCAAATCCTCTCACAAGTGCACACCTTTGGTACTGAGGCATTTCCACTGACACCTCCCTCTGCTTTTCAGCCTGCCGCCTCTGTTCCTCCATCTCTGCCTGTCGCCTCTGCTCCTCAGCATATTGCTGCTCCCTCTCTTTACATTGTCTCTCAAGCTCCAACTCTTGGAGTTCCCTTTCTTGCTCAAAACGCAGGGCTGCTTCTTCCTGGATCCTCTGTTCCTCCTGAAGCCGTTTCCTTTCTTCTTCCTCACGCAGCAAGCTCGCTGCCAGGTCACTTCCTCCATCTCCTTCTGGCTCCTCAGCAACGTTTGCTTCAGGGCTTGCTCTCCAGCTGGACACAGATGAAGCCCCAGCAGTGACGGATGTCGTATTTAAGGTTAGAACAGTCTGCTCCTATAAGAAAGGAAAAAAATCATGTTTTTAGGGAAGGGAGCTATTTTTAACTAGGTTGCTTACCCAGAAAAATTTGTTTATTCTATAAAAGAAGACTGTGTAAAAAGCATCCCCAACACTTTCAGTGCAAGACTCTGGGTGTACTTTGGTTTCATGTTTTGAGTGCCTGCAAACACATTCTTCTAACTCAAGAGCTTCATTCCACACAGTAGTCTTACCAAGAGTCACAGGCAGCACAGCCACAACTATGTGAAACATTCTGCTTTCTGAAGTACCACTTACATGTCAAGCCATCCCTTCCCCATTTAAATACCCATGGAAAAAAAGCCCTTTTGTGATACCCAGCATTTCTCCCTACTGTTTTGACTTAGAAACCTGAGACCTACTTAAGAGTGTATACACAAAGATATACACTGCAAGTGTTCATCAGACCAATGAATTTCACATGAATCCTCATGTAGAGGAACCTCCCACTCTCCTCCATTTTCCTACCATTTCAAAGTCAAGCCTCAGATCTAGCACCCTATGACTCTTCTCTCAAAGATGAGAAAAGGTCTTTTAGTGGTCAAAAGATGTTTTAGTTGCAGAGAACAAATAATGTTTATGGGTCCATCAAAACCTCAAATGATAGAAAAAAACATGAAATGGTTGGCATTCTTGTATAACAAAGTCCTCTAACAGCTCAAAAAGCTTTCTTATTGAAGTCCTAAGCCTTAAATTATGGTCTACTTATTCATGACTGTATAAACACAACTGATCTAGCTTGAATGCCTGAAGTAGCACTCACATAGCAATAAAGAAGAGATACCTCAGACAGTTCCCATACTCAGAAAGAAACTTGTTCATTTTCCCATAAACAACAGTCACAAAATTCAGCATCTACAGAAACTACATGCATTCAACGTTTTAGAACATATGATAGGAAATCAGGAGTTGACTTGATAGGTAAATTTATCAGAGACAGGACGAACTGGCTGTCAGTAACAAGCCAGGCACTTACAAAACACACTTCATGATAAAGTACTGAAACAGAATTCCAACAAGTAGCATCAGGAGGTAAATAAACAGGAAAGGTTACCATTTCTGGTCACAATAATTAATACATACGGTAACTTTTTGCCAACCTATTTCTAGTGTTATGTCACCCATAAGGAAAAGAGTCAAATTCAGCATATCTCAAAACATCCCATTTACTCCTTCCATCCCATTTTTGCAACTTGTTTTTACCAAGTCATAGACAACAGTTTCTTTTCCAAAGTGAGAAGATCAATGACATAGAGAAATTAGTTATTTGCCTGCTTGCATGCATCTCATATAAGGGAAAAAAGCACTCATGAAACTAGTCAGTGAAGTCTTATTCACAGCCTACCTCATCAAAATACTTGGAACTCTCTTTTTCTGCTTCTTGCTTAGCTCGTAGCCATTCTTCTCTCAGTTTTTCTTGTTCCCGTTGATATTTCTCCTGTTAGGTTAGATTGGTTAAACATGCAAATAAGAAACATGGTATTTTTTTGCATTAAAATGTACTACTAGTATTTAATGTGTTTTTTACTAGACCAGTGTGGTAAAAACATCTGTAAGTCCCACTACAACATTAGGTCTGCCACAATGAAATCCTGGCTCAAATACAATCCAAAAGAGTTCTATAATTGATTTTGCAGAATCCAAGCTTATTACATGTTCAGTCTCAAAGCAACTGACCTCATATCTGTTATATCTCATCCTCCAGTTTAGTCACCATTTAGGAAAAAATAAATCAGTTAAGGTATTTCTGGAAAGATGGAGTGATTATATTTAACGTTATATTTACCATATTGTGTTAAATTTAAAGTAATCACTAAGTGAAATATGAGGCAGTGATTAGGTTTGAGTAAGAACCCTTGGTCTTTTGAAATGTTACCTAAATAAAAACCAGTTTCTGGATCTCCAAATTTGTCTTCTGACTGGATTTGATTTGAAATCAATATACTGTCTTAAAGCATTACTCAAGGCACACAGTGAATGTTTTGGTGGTTTTGTCGGTCACCACTTATATCTTAGAAAAGGCAAAATAGTTGATGATGTTCAAAGTATTCTTTTTAAGATGCTGGAAACAGCAGAGAAAGACTGCTTCCTTTCTGTGTATTTGAAAATTCATTACTAGGATCATGGGGAAAAGAAAGATTGTTATTACTCTGGCCAACTTTATTACTTAAGGAGAAGTAAAAAAAAAGAAAAGTGATGGCAGACAGGTGTGTTTGTTCTTAAGAAAGGGGAGCCAAGATTTACATTCTTTAAAGTCATCTCTTCAGGCATCAAACGGAGCATCCAAACCATAACAGAGATCACAGAGAAGTTTAAGAAGGTGCAGTTATTGCCTTGCAGAGTTTGTAAACTAAAAGGAACAACAAAAGTTTGAACATCCAAAAAGCAACAGAGTTGTTACGTTGTACTTTAACATCACAGTTTTCTGCTGAATGCACCAAACTTTAAAATTAGAGGGCTTGTGAAGAGTAAATGATGTTCACTGAGGTTTTTCTTAGCCATCAGACTTCAGATAACAAACTTTAACTTAATTTGCAAGATGTGTCTTGCTGAAAATGATTGAATGTGCTTATGCTTCATGGAGCTGAGGTCTTGCACAGACATATGCTTGGGGTTTTTGTGCTATCGCAAGATGATAAATATTGCCCCTTCCCTCTGCAAAACTCCCCTCCAACTCTAGCAACTAGTTATCAAGGTGGTTTTGCATTAGCAGGTTCAGCTTTCTGACTCAGAGGTCCTGGGAACCAGGTTGATTCCAAGTGATTAGCTGATTGCTAATGACAGGATTATAGCAGGCATTTAACCATGGCACTGGCTGCCTTCTCTTCATAATGAATATAAGGCAGTATTGCTCACTGAGGGTAAAACTCTGGCTAGAGACAATTTTCTTAACGGGAAAAAAATAAAACTCATATTCAAAAGTGAAGACTTCTGCCCATTATGTCTTCACTTATCCTTTAAATTCTGTTGCCAGTAAGAATATACCAGTCTTGTGAAGATTAAGCACTTCTGGCTGTAGTGAATAAGCATTCTGGGTTTGACTTTATGAAGCTCACTAATGCATTGTTTGATTTTTTCCTGAGTAACTGCTAGTGTGTGCAACTGTGCAGCCCAGAAAACATACCTGAGAGTCTCCTCAGACCATCAGTAAGAAGAATAACAGAGGTCACATGTTACTTTTCTATCCTAACAGTTGCTGCTCACAAGAGATTGACATCCTATGATTATGAAGATTAATTATACCTGCAATAAACGGTCCTGCTCTTTTTGCCATTTTTCCTGTCGTTTTCGCTCTTCCTCTTGATCCCAAACCCGACGAGTAGGAGCACTAATAGATGGGACTGGGAGCTAATGTAGCACAAAAATGAAATAATATTATCCCTTCCATGTAATCAACACACTAAATTTTAAAACATACTAGTTAAAGTGAAAAATAAAATCCATGAAAAACACTAGAAATTTATAGTGACAAGAACCTAAATCAGCCTTTTCTTCAAATGGACACAGAGCAACCATTCCATGACAAATTAGCAAATCTCAGTTAGTACTCTCTGATTTGATCAAAATTTTAAAGAACTATAAAAGGTCATAGAAAGCAGTGGGCTTCTTGAAAAGACTCAGATTATACAACCAGTTAGTAGTTCATAAATAGTACTTACATCGGGCACTGCAGGTTCTGGGCCTCCTGTGAGATTTGGAAGGCAAGAAAGAGAAACCATTAGACCCACACATACTAACCGGAAGACTGGTGTAACTTTGGCAAGTCAGACTTTTAGACTAATTTTTGCTTTCTTAGTAAGACATGCTTGCACTTGCCCTACTGAACTTACACAAGAGAAGAATTTATTAGGTGCGTTCAACTAATGTGAACAATTGTTTAAAAGCTTCACGTGCTTACAAGTGCCATCAGCAATTGCTTGAATTAGCAGTATATCGCCTACTGTGGCAATACAGAGGCTCTTTATTACACTTTTCCTATTATTATTGTGAAACCCAACTGTTTAGCATAACCAATACCAAGAATGAAGGTAGACAAGCTAACCACCTAATGCCCTTGGCGTAAATTAAGACCAATAGACATCCACTGGCAACTTTTCTACCACAAAATCACGTATTTCCAATTTTATTCCTTTTCTATTCTGAAAATCACACTTGAATTCAGTGAACCTGTCACCATTCACCACAAACCTTATGCTATTTGAGATTATCACACTTTGACTTAATTTTACCTTGTGCCAAGATGCTTGTTAGCAACATGTATTCTGCTAATATATTAAAAGTCAAGAAAATGTGGAGAAACACAAATTTAAGTATAATCCTTTCTCAAGCAACATCACTGTTTTTGTTTGTTGACAGTGTATTTGTTACCTAGCTCTCCAAATTTAAGCTTAAAAAATGCGTAAAAACAGCAAGTTGCAATAGTTTTCTGAAACAGAACCACATGAAGTGGAAAAAAGGTCAAACTTAGACTATAAAAGACAATTAATGAGTCACAGGCTAGTGTCCATTTTATATATGCACAATCTTGTCTTCATTATGAGATCTCAACAGCTACAGTGGCAATAGGACAAACAGCTCGAGCTATGGCAACTGCACTAGCAGATGCTACAGGGAAGGCACAGACAGCACCTATCTTTGCTCCCCTCTTCTCTCACTCTTGTAAGCTTATGCTTAACTGCACAGGTTCACAAAGAAGAATCTTTCATGTAATTGTAAAGCTAAAGTATCAAAAGTTTAAGAATAACATAACTGTACTGAATGTACACTTCAGAGATACAACCTTGTCCTCCCCCTCAAGCACAATGAAATACTTCAAATATTGCTATAAAATTAATTAAAATAAAAACCAAATTGCTAGCCAGCCATAAAATAAACACCAAACAAAGAAAAAACCCAACACCAACAAAAGAATCACCAACAAAATACCACCATACTGCAGGTACAACACAGCAGAAGTATTTAAAAGCAAACAGAATCACAAACAAAGATATATGCTGTGGCAGTTCACATATCACTTTTGGCAGTCAGCACCACTAAAGGCAAAATCCTGGCCCTGCTCAAATCATTGACAAAATTCAACTGAACTTCCAATGGGCCAGAATTTCCCTCTTTCAGGCTACAGCAGAACAGCAAGGCATACACAGCCCAAAGACAGCATAAGACATACAACATTAGTGTGAAGTATGTGAGCTGTGACATGCAAAACACTGAAAAGCAACCTACAAAACCAAAATTGAGTGCCTCAGTTTTTGCCTTCAAAAGCTAGCATATTAAATTAAAAATTTATCTTTGTCTTCTTGGGATCTTGTGACATCTCCACATAATGGAAAGCCAGCAGAGGCCTTTTTCCACCAATTTACAGGAAACCACAGAGCTGCAACTCAAGACAAACTCAAATCCAGAGTCATACATTTTTTCAACAGCTCTGAGATCTTCATTAAACCTTTGCTGGAATATTCACCGCTATTCTTGTTTTGTAGGTAGTAGCAAACCTGAACAGAGAGTGCTGTCCTGCTTACTTCTACCCAGTGAAAAAAAAGCATGAAGGACATAGAAGAGATTTAAATAGCTATAGATGTAAAAGAGCACACAAAGACCCATTACCACAAAGGTAGACCCATGAATTGTAAGAATAACCTGATGACCCTGGGAAAAGAAGGGAAATCAATTATGTTGCTTCATTATAACTGCAACAAACAATGCTGAAGAGGTAGAGCACCCAGCACCAGACTTGTTAGGAAGAGTGTGCAGCAGGAACAATTTCATGGAAATATATGAAATGTTAGCTCTTTGGTTTACCTTGTTCAAAAAATTGTGACCGTCTTTTTAAGTTTTTCAAAGAAATAGGTTCAGATGCTATTTGCAAAATACAAAGAATACAAACAAGTCAATGAGGTGCCCTTTTTTTTATGGATTACAACCACTGGATAAGAAACTTGCTAGTCCTCCAATCTACAGCAACATCACTTCAGAAAAACAAAAAGCCTCTGAAACAGTGAGTAAAACCATAGCAGGTTACATCATATACTGATTAGTATTTCATTGTCTCACTAAAAATGCTCAAATATAAAAACAGTACAAGTGTCAAACTTGGACTCAGATTCTCCCTGTCTAATTTAAGCCTCTTTGACTGGGATGCCGTATCATAGCGAGGAGCCTAATCATCATTTCAGAATATCAGAAAGGCATTTCCAGAGAGCAGATGGTATCTTCGGGGAATTCTTTCCTAAATTGCCATGTGTATTCAAGTTCAAATGAAATACAAAGTTCCTGTGTAAGGATTATTGTTCCATGAGGAAGTATACATACCTGGTTTCTGTCACTATTGTCAAGTAAGGCTATGTAGCTGCCCATAGCATTGTAAGCAATTACTATTCATACAGAAATCATCAATATCATTCTCCAGGAATAAAAGTAAAATAATAATAGTGAAACAACTCTTAATCCCGAAACCTCACAGTTCAAATACAGAGAAAAAATACCAAAAGTTGAATACCCTTTACACTCTTCCTAGGCACTGAAATAAATCGATACTAATACTGATTCAGTCTCTACACAGTGCAGTAACAATTACAATAAATGTTGTGCCTTCTTCTCTTTCACCCTTACCACATAGTAAATTTACAACTACTAATGAAGGGGCAGGGGGGTTTGTCACAGCTTTGCTGTCAGTTCTTAAACTGCCCAGCACATCGTGGAAGCAAACTACACCCCGTTTAGATGCAACAAGATCTCGGTAGTATCTGTCTAGCTTTCAGTTCATTAAGGTCTCAGTTCACCTACTGTATAAAGCTTGCAATTATGACAGGTTTAGTGTCTGCGCTTTTTGTAAACCACACAATTAGCAGATGAATAGTCACAGTGGTTTACCTCTTTGTTCTTTAGAGCCAAGATCTCCTTGCATTCCATTTATCAATTTTGTTTCTGTATCCTGGAAAAAAAAATTAAGGTCTTAGGCTCATTAGACTTGTGGAAGCTTATCCAGTTACACATCTTCCCTGACAGGAACCATGTATCATGAAACACTTCAAACTTTTTCCACAAAGATACAAAACAATCTGCAACTTCCTGAGTGTATTTTATAACAAAGCAACTGCAGACATTGAGGGAATCAATAACTAGTTGCGAATTGCTGCTGAAATAAAAAAACATTAGTTTGCAAGAAATACCAGAAGGCAAGATCTCCCTATTTCAGCTCCTTGACAGGCAGGTTGTTATTTGCAAGTAATTTGAAAGCCCACATATGCTTGTTCTTTGGGCTGCAACTTCCATTTATATTAATAATGCAGGTCAAAGTCTTCTCTAAACTAAAAACACTCTATATGTTTTAGCTAAAATATAGTTTGCCCATGTTTCAGTATTTTTCATTTACCTGTGTCCACTCATGAATAGACAGTAGCAAGTCTTTCAAACAGCTTATTTACCTTAACACATACATAGCTACATCTCCATATTTGAGGTGTCCTGTATTCTAACTTGTATTGCTTAAGGAACATCAGATTTACAAATTTTTTTCCTCCAATGTCCCATAGCCAAAACATTACATTTTTTCTCCCTCCCACCAAATCCTATTACTTTTCAAAAACATACTCACAGAACTTTGAAGGCTGTTGGAGAAATCCCTTTTTGTTGATATGCTGGAAACATTTGAAATGCGTTCTCCAGATGTTGCATCAATCCATTTATTTTCAGATGTACCTATAATGTTGGTAGCCATACTGGTGAGATTGAGGATTTTATGCCTTACATGTGGCAGGGAAGGCTGGTCTTTGCCCCAATCTTTTTGGTATGTGGAGGATCAAGAAATTAATACAGACAGTAACGTCAAAGAACACAAGAGTTAGTGAAAACACATTGAAATAACAAAAATACACATAACAGAAGAGGGAGACACACAAATCAGGTGGAATTTGTGAAGACAGGAAAAAGGGCATTTATGAGCAGACCGCCTTCCCCAAAAATTCAAGTGTTAGTCGTAAGCCAGGTAAAAGTTTGCCAGATGATTTGCTAATATGCACTGCAGTAGCTCAACATTAAAAAGCAGTTAGTATTCATTGGGAACTATTTCATTAGCATTAGTATGGAATGAGAAAATTCATACAACTTTACTCACACAAGGTACAGTGAAATTCATACACTATCCAGGGAAGGGTCATTTTCATGTCCATGCTCATCAGGAAGCACAGAGCGTTGGGAAGAAAAGGCAGTCTAAACTAAGCAGCAAAACTGATGAGGCCAAGACAAAGAATACTACTTGACCTTCACAATTCTTCTCTTAGACTTCATCATTTCTCCCCTCCCAGTAGTGAAAATTTTATTCAATGAGTTCTTTGCCACTAATCTCACTTTACAGTTGTACTAGGATCAGTAAAGCGATTTGTTTCTTGCCTCCTCCTCACTTCATTGTTTTTTACCCACTTTCTGGTAACTTATTCTACCCAGCTTCCCACTAAAAGAATGTTTTGTATTTATACTTTGAAAGACGTCATTGGTCACACTTCCAACTCTGCAAAAGTTCTTCTGGAACTTTGAAAGGATACCCAGATTAAAACCACGGCAAGTCTAGAAACGTTACAAGGCTATCAGCCAAGATGGAAATGCTAACCAGAACAGGTAGCTCCATTTTGGAGAGAAGAGATTACACCATCACAGTATTTGGGTCAATAGCCAAAATCATAGCACAGAGGTGCCAACAACAAGCTCATATATCACTTGAAATGCCCCTTGAAGAAAGGGACACATGATCCTTCATCCCTGAAGAAAGGGAGCTGGTCATTGAGAGAGAGAGGCTTCAAAAATTATTATGGTCTAGAGACCAGGCCCTCTTCATTCTTGTGGTATGGAAGGAAATAAGATGTTATATTCCTTTTTGTGGTAGATGCACAATTTTTCACATGTGCATCCTCTCAGAATCAGACACAGCACAAGAGAGATGTCAGTAGTTCAATGCTTTGCAGATTGGCTTGCTAAGACATTTATAATCCACAAGTAGTTAAAAAAGCCAAGTTGTGTTAAAATGCAACAGACACACTGACAAACTACTTAGCTTAGATATGTATTACTACTGTAAGGGAAATAAGGACTCTCATCTGTCAGGTACAGCAGAGACAAAGCTTATTTGCCTTACAGAGCATACTGTATCCGCCTGATGAAACGACTCACCATTCTTTCCATATCGTCTGACATCCATGACCAGGTTTCCAGTTTCTAGTCCTCTGCTGATAGCTTCTTCCCACTGACTGGAGTCCATATGTGAAACCTTTGTGCCATTGACAGCAATAATCTCATCATCTACATGCAGTTGACAAAGTGCTGCAGGGCTACCTGCAGAAAACAGAAAAAAATAAAATTATGTCTCCATTCATAATTATTTTTTTATCACAGTTGTGGTTAGAGCGGGGGTGAGGTGAGCAATCATTCAAAGAAATGCTTAATGGTGGATATTCAGACAGTCTTAGAAAAATCTACTAAATTGCAATATAAAATCAGTAAACTCAGTATCAAAGTAGCTTTTCAGTTCAGAACTTATGAATTTCAATCTTTTGATTGCTTATTAGCATCCATCTTTTGGACTTGTAACTCTCCACATTCTGGCTAGCCCTTTTAATAAGCAACCTCTGGGCTCAGTCTTGCCTTCACTATTCACCATTATAAATTGGGATAGCGAGAAAGAGGCAGCACCCTTGAGTCTGTAGCCAATGATTACATGAAATTCAACCAATCCTTGGATAATCCTCTTATTTGCCAAAAAACCAGCCTGCACTTTGTTAATGCCAATAGAAGCTGGCTTTCTCATATGCTGATTTACATTTTCTAGGCTCTAATGACAAGAGCATTCTGTTTTATTGCTCTGCTAAAATAGTTTGTTAGCTCTGAATTGACTAGTAATTGGACTCAAGGCATTGCTGCGTGCTGTCTCACTAGACTTCTTTGGATTCTACTTTTTTTGTCTATTGAAAGCAAATTTTATGGCAGCTTGGACTTGGAATCCACTGATATTTTTCAAGACAGGCTGTACTTTACACTTTTTTCATTTACCACACGCTAGCAGGCAATATCACTAGACTCAAGACAGAGAACATAGAGGATCAGTTCATAAACTTTTTCTCTTAAGTCAGAAAATGAATGAGCTGAGAAACTCAGCTTCTCCAAGTATGATTTTATGAATTACATATGAATGGTTTTTCCATTAAAATTATTCCCTTAGCAGATTAGAAAATAGAAAAGCCAAGTAAAAATGTAGTGAAGCACTGCACAATAAACCCTCATGTTAATAAAACAAATCTGAATTACACAATGGAAGTGTTTTTCAAAGTGAGTAGTGAAATTCACACATCTTATTTAAAATATACCAAGAACAATGCTCTATTACATTATTAGAAACAAATGGGGACAAATATGACAGAAGAATTTATACACCATATGCTTCATACTGACTGTCTTCTACCTCACTAGTAAAATACTGCTGTAAATCTGGATCATCCATTAAGGATTCGGATAGCTTTAATATTCCTGCCACGTGAGAAAGTTAAGAAATGAAGAAATGCTATGCTTCCTAATACTGCACCAAACAAAAAGCAACATTAGCTACTATAGTAGAAAAGCACAGCTCCGTATTTTATTTTTCTGCATTCTTCTTAAAATATGGACTAAAAGGTTCATTTGCAGTTATCAGTAAAATTTTCAAACCCCAGCAATTGCTTTTAAGCAACAAAAGGTAGGGTTTTCATCTGGGGGATGAAAACAAGGGCAATAGTTAAACTGGAAAAAAAGGTGCATCTCCTTAAGAGACAGGAAGATGCTAATCTATTAATGGAAGGTACTATTTAGAATACAACTGAAGATACTAACACTAAAGTTACTGTTTTCAACAACATCATGTAACATTTGGAATTGTGTGATATTTAGTACCATATAGTTTGACCACATCTAGACTAAGCCTTATGCTTATGGTACAGGAAATGTTTCAGGCTCAAGGAGAGTCACGAGAACTGATAATTTCTCCGTTTTTGTTGAGACAGAACAAGCCCTAGGAACCAAATATGGGCATGGTCATTTTATTCAAATAATTTGTCAGGGATAAGGCCCTGCCCAAAGGTGTGAACTGTATGCCTCAGCTCAGTTTTATGAAAGGAAGGGAATTTAGGACTGCATGGTTCTTCCCATACTATTACTGCAAAGACATGTCCAGACCATACTCCAACCATACAGATTTGAATGTAACTTTGCCAGCTGCTCTTCCTTCACAGTCTGTGAATAAAAGGGCAAACCAGGGCTCCTATATTGGGCCTCTGCTCTGATTCACCTCTAGAGAAGTCTGCAGAGACTAGCTAGAAATTCAGGTGCCAAAATTTGTATTATTTTATTTCTCTGTCCAGCTTCTCCAAAACTACATGAATTAACAATAATGTCTTTATATTGCTATAAAGGATTTCATTTCTATGATATAAAACATGTACTGCTGTTTTTCTTAAGTTTCCCTGAAGATAAAGCTTTTCTTACTAGTCCCCAGTGAAAACAAAACCAATCAAATACTCATTTTCTATATGCACTTAGTCCTTTAACCTATATGTCCTTTAACCTATGCTTATCTGTTGTTATTACAGTAGATAAATACTATCTCAATCATACAAAGAAAATAAAACTTGAAGGTAACGGGTCAAATTTACTTTGTCCTACGTGACTGCAAGTGTGTGATCACGGACGTGCACTCCCTACATCAAGACAACCTCAAAAAATTACTGCAAAAGCAAACTGAAAGGGAAAGGACTGAAACAATAAAGATTACATGGCACTGCAGAAGGTGGCAGAACAATGTCTTGAATAATGACTTTAAGGCCATTTACCTAATTTTTAGTGTAAATATTGAAAACTGTAAAAATGAGCACGATCTTCTTTTATATGTAGTAAATGGGTCTCACTGAAATATGTGTTATAAGTTTAACTCTTTTTCAGGTTTTTGAGAACACTTATAAGAAGTTAGTTTTGTCTAGTTTTCTTAGCTGTTTGTTTTTTTTAAGGAACAGCATATATAGAACATAGAGTCATTTATAATTCCTAAAAAGATAAATGCAGGCTATCATCTCAAGATAATCATACAGTTAGTTAGGATGACAAAATAATCAGAGGAAGTATCCCTGAAGCTCTTTCAGGGATCATGGAAGAGAGAAAGGTGGCTAGGAACAGTTGGTTTGGATTACCAAGCCTAAATCACACTTGACCAACGTGGTTATTTTTAATGATGAATTGGCTGCATCTGTGGATGAGGGAAAAGCAGTAGATACCATCCACCTTCTCTTTAATCAGGCTATTGACATGATCTTGCCTACAGTGCAGAATGACCAGATGGGTGAAGAACTGGCTGGGTTGTCAGGCTCTGTGGGTAGTGGTTAATGGCTCATTCTCATCTTGGAGGCAGGTTACAAATGGAGCTCACCAGGGATGTGTCCTGGGATTTATCTTCTCCAACATGTTCACTAATAATCAGGAAAAGAAGGTCAAACACACCCTCAACAAGTTTGCAAAGCTTGCCAAGAGGAAGAGGGTGGCTGATACACTGGAGAGCAGGGCTGCCATTCAGAGCAGGAACCTGACGTTCAGTAAGGCCAAATGCAGAGTCCAGCTCCTGGGATGTACTAAGCCCAGTGATGGCACAGGCTGGGTGCTGCCAGACTGGAGAGTAAGGCTGGGGGTAGTGGTGTGGCTGTATGAATACTAGGCAGGACCAAGAGATCAAGGCAAGTACTATTCCATTCCCTTTGCACTTATTATGCCACATTGACAATACTGTGTTCAGTTTGGGTGTTTTACTGGGAGACATCAATTAAGTGGGGCAAATTAAACAGTAAAGTGCTGAGATGGGCACTTGGCCTGTGAGGAAAGGCTGAGGGGTATGGACTTGTTCAGTCTCAAGAAGAGAGGCTGCAGGGGGACCCAACAGAAGCTCTCCCAGCAATACCCACCAAGAGAAGTCACCAAGTTGCTGAGAAGGGAAAGCCTGCTCTTTATAGAAATTTATGGCAGGAGAACACAGCACAATGTTTATAAACTGGGACAAAGATTGGTCTTACTGGATATGTGGGGATAATTTTCTCTCAGAGAATAATTATGCAATGCCCAGGGACGCTGTGCAGTTTCCATCCTTGGCAGGTCTCAAACCCACAAGGGAAAAAGCTCAAGGCAACCTGGTCCGATCAGGTTTTTGAGCAGTGTTTTTGAGCAGTGTTTTGCTCTAGGTAATTTTTCAATGTTCCTTCCAACATGAGTTATTCAATTATTAATCCTTAATAGGAAACACAAGATTCCTAAGTGCCTAGCTGAAAGCACATCTTAGTCTTTCAATGGGCCATCCTCCTCTTTCATTCTTCAATCCTTTAAAGGGAGCTACAGGAATTGAATTAGGCTACAGCATGAACCAGTTTTTGGAAAAAAAAAAAGTATGTTGAACACAGGCTATAAACTAGAACACCGAGATACAGTCCATTCTGCATTCAATCTATACTTTGTCCCTTCCTTACTAAAATTTCAATAAAGCATAACCAAGACAACAGCCATAAGGCCTTCACCTTCTCCCTGGGGACAGAGCCTATGGGAACCTTTGTGAATGACCAGCAGGAACACTGACTACCCTCATATTTCTCCTTCACAGCTAGCAGAGCAGATGAACAGACCCCTGCCTCCAAGGAAGAAAATTAAATCAGAAGCCTAGCAGCAAGGAAAGCAAATGGGAAGTTTATTCTTTGTGCAAAATGAATATTAACAGTTACAGAATCACAGAACGGGTTGGGCTGGAAGGAACCACAGTGGGTGATTCAATCCATTCTTCCTCCTCAAGCAGGGTTATCCTGGAGCACAAATCTAATTCTAAAAAGTACCCAGATATAGTGATGAGAGGCCTCTTCACTTCTTGAACTTGAAATTTAAAAAAAAATTAAGACTGCTTATTAAGTGCTGTTAAATGTTTTTTTTCCTCTGGAAAGCATAATAAAGAACTAACTAAATTAGAAGTTTCCAGTTATTTCTCCTTTCTCAGGATGATCTTGTGTTAAATGGAAGACATGGGAGAATTCAATATTCCTCAAGTATTACAGCCAATGAGAAAGACCACTGTTCAGAAAACAAGCATTACACGTGGTTTGTTTAGGTTTCCTTTGTGCTTTGTTGTCTTTTTTTTAATTAAGAAAATTGAGCTTGTTCTCTGCAGAAAAGCTTTAAAGCTTAGAAATAAACTTTATATATGTTTCATCTCAAGAAAAAATGTTTGCTTTCCTTTGGTATTAAAACAATTGAAAAAAACTGCACTGGAAATCAATTTAGAAGTTGCAACTGCTTAAAAACATTAACCTGATGCAAAATTCAACATGACTAAGAAAGAAAAAACTGAAACAAGAATATTAACTCCTAACTAATTTTAATCTGCATGTATTTACAAATCATATTAAGTGAAATCTTTTAACCTTAGCTGAAAGTTAGCTGGATATTAGAAGTTTGTATTTGCCCCCTACTACTGTTCAGTAAGGGGTTTGGTGAACAAATAAGCATGTTTGTGCCTTTTCAGTGGTTATAGAAATGACTTTTATTCGGAAAAAGCATTTTTGATATTTCTGAATTCAACCTCTTTCAAGAGATGAGGATTCACAGAAATATGTTAGCAAATGACATACTGATTTTTCAGTTCTATACCTGATTGTTTAAAATGTTTCCAGCATTCTTAGCAGCAAATGCCTCAATTTGGAGGCCCCTACAAACTAAGTATAAGAACAAAAATTTGTGCAGTTAATACACATTTACCTTCTTCGACTGTCTGTACAAAGGCTCCTGAAGAACTCCAATTTGTTGTAAACCCAAAGCTGCGACTGTGGCCAGGTCTCTGGTTTATGCTGATTCTCATTTCACTGTACTGTTCCTGAAAAATACAACATGACACTACAGTATCTGGTATCACAGGAATCTCAATGAGCGAAAGGTTATCCTCTAAATAAGTGAGGCTGCTCACAATGTGCACTTTAATCATCTATTATTAGCATCACAGACAAAGGAAACAGTATTGAAGTCAGTTAACTAACTCATTTGCTTTTCATTCAAATAAGTGTGTTTTCAGTTTACATTTATATTTTCTCTATACCTATATTCTGTTCTGCATTTCTATTATTTTAAATGTTTTGTAGCACAACGCTAAAAAATTTAAGAACTTGGAGGAAATTAAACCCCTAGGTGACTCTTCGTGGATAGTCCTGTGAATTTGTTCAACATACTACCTCCTCAGAGAGTATCAGAGATGTGAAAATACTAGATAACAGCAATCAATCTTGTTTTTTTTCTTGCACATCCTACAGTGAACATCATCAGTTTCCTTTAGGCTCAATGCTGCAGCTAGGTTTACTTAAGTGGAAAATGACTCTCTTTGTTCTTTGTGAAATGCTACCAGCTTGCTATGAATTTTCTAAAGAAGACCCTAGATAATAAAACTAATATCAAAATTAGTTAATTTCAGATCTTCCATTCTGGCAGACTTTCAAGATGCTTTCAAAATCTGAACCAAAACCTAACATTACCACTTTAAACAATAAAATATTTGAATGAGAAAACATTTTGGAACACTTGTTTTCAACCCCACACTATATAATGAGAATGTGTTGCATACATTAACATTTTAATGTGAACTCATTAAAAACAATTAAAATACCCAAATGCATGCTATGCCTCTCATTATCATGAAATCAACACTGTAATAAAAAAGGAGAAAAAACAGACTTTTTCTGTCAAACAACGCTAAAACAGACATATTCCACCAATGTGTACATGGAGACCGTACCAGGCAGTTAAATGCCTCCCTGCCATCCAATCCCGTCAGATCTTGGATGCTCAGCAGGGTCAGCCCCGGTTAGTACCGGGTGCTGTAGACAGTCCTGAGGACTTCACTGTCACTGTCCAAGCTTGGGAAGGGTGGGATTCACTTTCCCTAAGTTAAAATACCTAAAAGTCTAGAAAGCTATGCCAATTCCCCAAAGCTCCTAAATTGATAGGATACAAAAGGCAGTTACAGGGAGCACTACACAAGCAGATGCACCAGCCAGAGTCTCTGTGAGGTGCAGCCAGGGGAGGCTTCAGCAGTACCTGAGTACTGGATAGAGAAGAAAACAACATTGCAAGGCAGTAATCCTGAGGTATGGTCTCATGTTACAGGAATGTTCCTGGGAAAACACTCCCCTTACAGCCCAGGGTAGAAATAAAGTATTTTCTTCACAACACAGGTGCTAGCACATCTCAAGGCCCTAGGTGAGTATATTAAAAGTGAATATACTAAACTGTTAGCATACTGGGCTAGAGAACATGTAAAACTTAAATGTGAGTGTGTTCCTGGAAATTACTACTGTTGGGGTTTTTTTTCCATCATCGCAACATAACTCTTCCAACCTGCCTCTTGTCAGAGGAGGAATGTGACTTTGTACACTGAACTTCATCATTTGGATAGGTCATCTCTAAAACAGTGCTCCACAGACCTGGTGTTATTGCCCTGATGACTAGTGAACTATATTGAATCTCTCATCTCTGGCAATCATTTACAAACATGTCAAATGGAACTTGCATTTCTTAAGTTATAGCTTGTTAAGTTACAACACAACACAAGCTTTCTTATTTTTATTTTTAAAATAAAATCCCCATATTACACAAATGTAGGAAGGACAATTTATAATCTCATGATTAATAACATAAAAAATATATGGACCTAGTACACGCTATTCTCATTTGCCATGCTAAAAGAGATTCTAAGAACCCATATCTAATCTGTTTTCACCAATGAGAAGAAATTCCTCTGCCTGTTTGTGCTACAAGACAGAAAAAAGAAAAACAAAACAAACAAACAAAAACCAAATAAAAAAACAAACCACACACACAAAAAGATGATGACAATCTCTTTGCTTATATAGCAATCACAGTTTCAAAAATTTAAGATAAATTCAGTGCAATGACCAAAGGGTATCAGGAGTATTAAAGTGCAATGTGTTCCTTTTCCACAAGTGATTAGGAAGAAGAATGAAGAATGGCTCAAATTGAGTGAATTTCTAAAAATATATGGGAAGTGATTTCATAAATCAGTATCAAAGGTCTTATGATCCACACCCAACCAAGTGGCACAATTGATTTTTACAGCAGCATCAGGAATGCAAAGAACTAATCTGTCAGGGAGTATAAACCCCATAATCAGATATCACAGAAAGGTATCAAAAAATAAAGCTATTGCTGCTCATTTTTTACATGTGAAACATGCAATCAGTTGCAGGAACAGCATTTGAAGACATGTATTTAAAAAAGAACAGACTCAGCCCCTGGATAAGCACATACACAAAAAGATGGTGATTTAAATTAATATGAACATTACTTAGATTCAAGTAAATAGCTAAAAAAATGAGGGGCCCAAGTCACAACAGATGGAAAAAAAATGATAGTATGACAATAATGTTTATGGCTAGCCTTGGAAAAGCTGATCTTTATTGTCCTCTACCAGTTTAAAAGTGCAAATAAATGTTAAAGCAGCTCAGATAATTCATCTAACTGACATAGCTGATTGTGTGCACAATGCTAACATGGAGAATAACAAAAAACTTTGCAAGCATCAAATATTATTTAGAATAATTATTTTGAATTAGAATGATAAGTAAAATTAAGCACATGACATAGGAAGGGTAGGGAAAAATGCAGCAAAAGAAACAATTTCTTTTGAAATATTCTCTTTCCCTTGAATTAAATCAAAGGAAACAGCAGCTCTCCGAGTTGTCCTCTTACAATCAGAAAAATAGTTGCATTAGATGAAATACTATTTATTTTCTCTTTTACTCTGCTGTAGCATTCATTTACACCAAATAATTACATTATTTCCATACTTACCATGGATTTTGAATGCTCAGGCTCTGTTGGAGTTCCAATTTCTGCAGTAGATGCAAGTGAAAGAGAATCAGGAGGAATGCCATACGTGGTTTTAAGAATACTGCTTCCAACATCTTGGTCTTGGGATTTTACAGGTAATGCCGAAGTAGGAGGAGGTGTTGACTGAACATCATCTTTTTCCTCCTCTTCCTTCTCACCTCTGCTTCTGAATGTACTAGTGGAGAGAGAGTGTGCAGAGTCTGGTTGTGAAAAGGAGATGCTGGTGAACAAAGTTTGGGTTCTTTTAGCTTTTTCTACTTCTCCGTTGTATTTCTGAGTATCATCCATCTAGGACAAAAAACACAGCTTGGTAAATATGTTTTTTTTTTTTAAATCTTTAAATCTTTCAGTGATTTTAATATTTAACAAAACCACTTTTTCCTTTCAAGCAAATTCTGGTTATGGTACCCATTATCAAATAAGAGAAACATATGTTTTTTTCTTGAAATTCTTTCAGATTTAAAAGTCATCTGCTTAGAATTATTTGCATTTCTACTATTTTTAAATTGAGACAAATAAGGATTTAGGAGAAAGCTATAAAAATCAACATAGTAACACAATGGGGGAAAGCCAATTTCATTTTTTCGGTGCTTTACTGAGCAGACAAATTTTAGGTTAGCATAAAATTTCAATTTCAACAAAGTCAACAGAGGAAACATATCACCTGAAAGATTTGTCTTTAACACTTAATTATGTTAATTCAGCTCTAGCTAGTTATCTCCAACAGTGGCAGTCTTTTTGTAAGGCACACTGAGGAGACCTGCAAGTCATGAAAAGAATATTCTACAAAATATAGTTACTAACTTCAATTCCAGAAGTGTGCTTAAACACAGAAACATGAGTAAACACTCAAAACCACGACAGGACTGCCTGCTCTATTAACACAGCCTTCATCACACAGCAGACTATTCTTTACAAGGCAACAAAACATTAAAACTCTACTGTTCCCCCAGGTACTCAAGGCCACACATTTACACAAACTTCAGGAATGAAGCAGAATTTTACCGTGAACGACCGTGGAAGTGATGAGATTCCTCTTGAGTGGACACCAAAGGGTCTTGGTGTAACCACAGATGTTAACCTAGAGGTATCAGTTTTCTGGTAAGTTCTCGGAAGAGAAGCTGAAACCTGAGCTGACCCAGTTTGAGCATTCACTGAGTAGCGAGTGGACAAAAGAGGTGAACTCTGCTCCTCTGCCAGGCTCTGTGGCGGAGCGGGAGCTTCTCCAGCAGTCAAGTTCTCTGGCAGGTTCTCCTTCGGCAGTTGTGAGCCATATTCAGTTTTGCTGTCCTTAGTGCTGTAAGAAGTATCTTCTTCCAAAAGGTAATCTTTTGCTGCTGACCATGTGGAAGGTGCTTTTTCTTCACTGAACACATCATCGTTCAGTGAATATGTCCAGCTGCGTTCCTGTTTTTGCTGCTCATAGGAGTCTTCATCTCTCTCCACCCTATGGGGACAGAGCCTGTTAGAATACCAAAGTGAACTGAAAAACAGTCTTTTAGCTACTGAATGTTAAAGGCAGAGCATAAAATGAAAAATACATCTCCAGTAATTGAAATGAATGGCATAATTTAAAAACATTATTATTTTCATGTATTTTTAAATCTACCTTCTTCCCCTTCCTCCCCATTTCAACACTCTCATAATACTCAGGCATACTATTGTCACATTTTCAGGCTGCTGCCATGACAGAAGTATCTTTGCCAAGAAAATTATATAGCCATTCAAGTTACATATCCTCAGAAATTCAGATTTAATTTAGGAAAGAATGGAAAGAAGATACTCCCATAACGCTACCTAAACCATGTAACTCTGCTTGACATTACTGCTCTATGAAAATACATTATGCTGAATTTTCAAAACTAAGATGGTGTTCTGAAGTTCAGATTATTATTTTTTTTCTGCTATTTATTCTTTTCTCATAAAGGAACATCCAGTACCTGGATAATCTTTACCACATCACTTTTAAGATTCTGATTATGCCAGATATTCAATACAATTAGCATCCGTATTTCTATTCAAGTAGCTCATGTTTGCCTCCATATAAATAAAAAAACCACAGAAATCCAAGACATTCTGGATTTAGACTTACTAAAATTTCTTTTATGAATACATGCCACATGCACATTCCCTTCAACTCAGTCATACATACATTTTAAATAAATCAATACCTGAATAAGAGTCACCAGTAGAAATGGTACTGTGCAGTTTACACTTTTTACTCTTCAGAGATTAAATACCCAGAGGAATAATTAGGGATAAAGGGAGAATCAAGTAAAAGTTTACAGCACTGTAGCATACATTAAAAATCTGGCTGTAATTATCCAGAGTGGCTAAAAGATCAACAAATGCAGTGGTAGAAAAATGAGTAGTTAAGCTTATCCAAGAATAAAAAAGGCAACTATCCAGTTTAACACTATTGTTTTAAGCAATTTCAAGAGAATGCAAATATTAACTTCTCAATACATTTATTTGTGGGTAGCAGAGCAAAATATCATTTATGGAGCAAAGTTCTAACATTCTGTGCAAACACTGCATTAGCAAACCATATTCAGTTCTCCAATTGCCTAGATTTCTACACTGTATTTTGCAACTTAAATTGTCAAGATCTCTGCAGAATTAATTGCAACTTGCCAGTAAAAGCTGCTCAAGAATTCAAAGGAGTAAAAATGCTCAGGTTTAAGTTCATCAACATAATACTCCCATTAGGACCATTACCTCTCCTGCTGCATGTCTTTCAGTGACTTGGTACTCCTTCCAGACACTTCAGAGGCCCTCCTTTCAATTTCTTCTCTCTCTTCCTTTTTCTTTTGCAATTCTGAAGTGTAGCTCTTTCTACGATTCTTCCATTTTGCTAGATCCTATTAAAATAACATGAATGGATACCATCAGATTTTTTCAAGACATCACAGACCTGCAGAGGCATCCCATTACATGCTACTTATTACCCTTATTTTATTTGCAAGTCTGCACTGAAACCACATTGTCATGTACCTTCTCCCTAAATGATAAAGGGGTTCTCATTTTTCAGTTGGGATTGCAGGCTCACTGCCTTCTTAAGTTAATAATTTAAATTATTAGACTATATGTGGAAAAGCACATAATTTTGCCCTTCTTTTTCCATCCCTTAGAATTTTCAGTTTTATTCTAGAATATTTCACCCAATGACACATACTTGAAAACTGACACAAATGCCATCTGTACTTCTTTGTTGAAGGCTTTGGAGTTTTGCCTTAAATTCTAAATTGAAAACATGCATTTCTATATTTTCCTCATTTCTGTAAAAGCATGACATGAACTGTCAATATTGTTCATGAAATTCCAGAGCTGAGTTAAGGGAAGTACTGAATACAATACTAAGACCAAGACGGCTGAGATGCATTAAACAAAAAACTATGAACTTCTTTTTCAGTGCTTTGTTCTTAATTTCAGCTTCTTGTTGATACTCATTGTCAAGCACAGACTTAAATCAGGTCTTCAGATACCCTTACGATACTATGGAAACTTACCATACAGTTTACAAGGTGGATTTAGGACAGAATTATTAGGGGATAGGAGCCTCAAGAATTTGCAAATGAAGTATAATTTCCTCCTTCTTTTCCCAAAGGATCAAATACTAGACATTTCAATCATTTCATTAAAAAAAATTACAAAAATTTCAGATAACACATGAAGCTATGCCCTAAATTTTCTTTATGTCCACAGAAAAGAAGTCTGAAGGTTTTATTATAATACACACTAGTATTATCCTACAGCATTAATCAGAAATTTATGGCAACATTTAAAATAATTTCATTTCTGCGCTAAAAGACATCCCCAGAACCACTGGTAATTGGACTAGATGGATCGTTTTAGAAGACAGCCCCATGAGTTGCTGCACACATGCCAAAGCTTGTTTACTAGGGACACTGAAGGCAGTTCTTCAAGTAGGACACACAAGGAGATATGAAAAGGAGTCCTTACTTCTTGCCACTTCAGATCCTGTTCTTGTAACTGTTCTTTTATCTTTTGCAGCTCTTCATAACGGATTTTGCGCAATGACTGCAGCTCCTCTGCACTGACATCATTCAAAGATTTACTCCTACAAAGAAAAAACAGCACTCAGCTTTGTAACACCTTAGCCATCATTTATGCACGTGAAACCTTCAGAGAGGGAGAGATTTCTATTAGTAGAACTGAGTGCTCATGAGTGTTATTTCAAATAGAGCAGGAAACACATGGGCAGCTGAATGAGCAAGGCTGGTACATGCTCTAGTGCCAGCACTCAGATCATTAGTTGCACATTTGAGCAAATAAAATCAGGTTAAGGGAACAAGCAGCTCCTGTAGCAGCTCAACGCTGATCATTCACATTATGCTCCTTATACCCAACTGCTACTTCTGTTTAAACTTACTATCTTTATTGATCTTGCTCCGTTCTTTGACATAAAAGGCTTCCTCCCTCCCTGAGTCCAAATTCTCATCCTTTACCTTCTCTCCTCTAACAGACTATCATCTCCCACTCTTTCCTTCCTTAGGCTAATCATAAAATCAAATCAGTTATTGATGCATGTTTCCAAAGGATTAGAGTGATTCACTGCTAGATGCTCAGTTCATGCATCCCACAGGCCCTGCTAGCTTATGTTAGGCCTCCCCATGCCTCCCTGATGCTTTCCATCCAAGTCAGGATGGCTAACACAGCCAGCTTCTCACTAATTTCTTCAACACAGCTACAAGTTTCCCCCATGAGTTCCTACTCATTAGTTCTCTTTAACCTAAATTCTTCACAGCTACCCACTTTATGCTGGTTTTCCCTTTATTCTTTTGCACTACAGTGATAAACATAACAAGACATTTATTTTAATGTAGGACAAGACTCCTGTTCAGATTTGATCACAAGCCTCTGGGACACTAAATCAAATGCAGGTGTTTCATCATAAGGTTCAATGCTGGGGTTTGATCTTTAAGTTGTTTGTTTTGCTGAAGGGGTTTTGTTTGTTTTCAAAAATACTTTTGTTTTCATTTACCGAAAGTATGAACAACAGAGGGATGTAATCAAGCTCTAACAGAACTTGAAAATATGGCACCTCTTGATAGGATGGAAAAATCAGATTAAAACCCACATTGATTCCATACAGAGCCTTGCTCTAATCTGTTACATTCCAAGAGAGCTCTGAACTAACAAACCAGACTCTCACTTCCTCCCAAGAGGCCCAATTCACTTTCATTGGTAACATAAGATGTTGGACTTTGGCCTCTAGAAATAAAGGCTAGGACATTAACTCATTCTATCTGCTTGCTCGTCTATTTTCTGAATGGGAAGAGTGCCAAATTTAGCAAAAATCTTCTGGTCACTATTGCAGAAACTCTTTTCTTGTACAATTCTTTTCCTCATTTTTTATGCTTAAGTTAGACCACATGTAGAAATGGTTTGGGGTAACCAAACTCTACATAGAAGTTCTATCAAATTTGTTACAGATGAATTCAAGAAAACTTATGCAACTACAGTTTCCACATCTTTGTCTTGAGTTACTATATCTGCCTGGAGCAAAACAGGAAAATCTAGACCTAAATGCAATGTACGCTAAGTACAGGTATATTCATACCAAGGAACAGGATGTTAGTTTTAATTTAGTCTAGACTTAAAAGAAATCTAACTAGTGGCTTAAGTCTTCCGAGTCTCCCTCCCTTAACATCTAACTTCTTCTGAGACATTTCTTGTTTCTTCTGGAAGTGTTTAGTCATTTACCAAGTTTGCCTCAGGGTAAAAATATAGAAGTAAACAAATAAATATATTTACATTAAAAAAGGTAATTAGAACATCATGCATAATCAAATAATTAACATACCATCAAAAAGTAAGTGAAAAAATATTTCTCTTTGACTCACAGTACAAAATATCTAAGTTCACATGACACTAACCAATACATTTACCATTGAGGATTCAGTAACCCTGAGGATTTAAAATAACCACAGACCATTCACCAATCCCATGATAAATACTGTGTTGTTAATTATTTTCAAGTTCTAGGCATACTGCTTTCAAAATAAAATATTTACTAATCTTCCTTTTCACTTTTGAATGTTTTAAAGCCGAATTTAAACATACCACACGAAATACTTCACTTCAGCAGGAATAAAATATTAGAGCTGATTTTCAGCCTGATTTTAAGTGCCTGATAACTGTAACTTGAATACACTAGACCTCAGAGAGAACTTGTGTCATACACATACGTTTTAGTCTCCTACATTTGTTACATAAATTGCCAAAGCACAGAACAACAAAGCATCATGCACAAGTTGTTTTCAGCATGAGTTTTTAGCTACTGTGCATGCATGAAGATGTAAAGAGGTAAAAAAAAAAAAGGTATAATGATCTTTTGTAAAACTTACCCTTGCTCATCAGAAAGCTTTTGAAACAGTCTGAGAAATCAGAAACCAAAGAAGAAAAGATTCAGTGTCTTGATATTGATAACACCATTCATACCATTAGTATACCAGCACTTTCACTAAGTGAAGGGGAAACTGAAAGCTTGGGAACCAGCCAGCATGGAACAGCACACTGGGAATTGGACACTAGTCAAAAAACACACCAGGGCTTGCATGATACGCAAGTTCGGCAGAAATGACAGAACAAGGCTGCCTTCAAGTTTCCAATGTTTCTGATTTAGCAATACTACAAGAATAGAGCTTTGTATTAATTCTGAACCACTTATTCCAGTGCTGCTGAACAGCATGATGCTCAAAAGAGAGTCATTTCAAGAAATTTAAATTAATCCCAATCTGAGTCCCAAAGAGAAGTATGTCTTACAGAGGCTGTCTTCTTGTTACTTTCACCATTTTTAATACTAAATGAAAGTAATACTTGGCATGGACAAGAATAAAAGGCCTTATATAGAAATTTAGCAAATTAAGTTGTGAATGTAATCAATCCAGAGTAATTACAGAAGACTTTTAGTATTCCTGAATATGAGTATTTTATAATATGGGTATTTTATTATATTGAATGAATTTTTAAAACGTGCAATATTTTCAAGCACTTTAAAAATAATCCTCAGTGAAGCTTGCACGTTGTTACAGTATTAGGCTTAAAAATTAAATGCAGCAACATCAAACTATCAACTGGAACATGGAAGTGTCTTAGTCACGAAGTAATGATGCACAGCTGGAAGAACTGCAACTTGCAATGCCGTATTTTCAGAGCCAAGGAAACACTTGGAGCCCCAGTCTCCCCCAGTAAGTACAAAATTCAAGGGAGAGCTAGGAAGTAGTTAAGAAATAGCATTCAGTAAGACAAGAGAAATTTTGAGGATATCAGGAAAGAATTAGGGGAAAGTATGAATCAGAACTATATGAAAGGAGGGAGAAAATATTGGCAGAATAAAATATGCCACAGTGGAATTTAATATTACATAGACACACAACTTGCATGCACCATGAGTTCGGGCAGGTAAAACTATTTTTTTTTCACCTCATCTAATCATCTCAGAACTGTGGCAGGACAGTTTACAAGAATTTTCATACTTAGGTGCAAGCAAGAATATCAGAATGCCTATTTCCAGAATTTGTCATTAAAGAATTCACATGTGTCAGAAAGGTTTTTACCTATTAACTTTCAGAAAAAAAAAAAAAGAAAATATTTCTAGCCTTCATAGTCTTTTCAATAATCACTGCTCCTGTTCAGCTATGGAAAGAAACTTATGCAGAACTTTGAGCTTGAAGGAATGATATTTTCTCTAAAGTGGCAGCCTAAAATTAGAAAACTTTTTTTTTCTGTTGTTGAAAATATGGTATTGCAGTCATAGGCTTTTATTCAAAGCAAATAAAAAGCTTGTTCCAGGATGACACAAACAAATAGCAGATTGGCACTCTGAATGGTTCAGCACAAGACAAGGCTTTTCTGAATGGAAAGGGTTCAACGGCACTCAAGCGCAATCTGTGCAGGACACAACCTGACCTCTCCACCATCTGCCGTTTCTTGTGTCTAACTTTGCTGGCCTCCCTGATCGCTTCCCACTTCTTCCAGTCTTCTTCACTGCATGGACCTGGGATAAAATTGACTGGTTGGATGTTGCTTCCCACCTTCCAAGATTCAATCTTGCGGGCCAGCATATCATCCTTCTTATGGTGGGAAGATGGTGACAGCACTCTGCCATTGCTCTTTCTTTCCTCCAGTGTCGTGTTTTTTTCAAGTAAACACAGAAATTTGGATCGGATCTCTTCTGGAAGACTCCACGGATCAGGAAACAGTGCTGGGTGATACTTGTCGGGAGCACCCGATAAAGGCACCTCTTTTTTCTGAAAGAGGACTTTACGGAAAATCATGTCATCCTTTTCCAGATCTGGAATCACAGGTTGGCCCTCTCTGGGTTGCAGGATTATCTCACCCTCTAGAGAAGGCTCTTGATCAGAGAATTTTTGTAAATACCGAGGGTCTTGAAGAACAACTTGATTCACATGGAAAGCACCGGTTTTCCGAACAAACAAGTCATCATTTTCCAAATCTGGATATGGATACCCATTTTCCTCATCTCCTTGCTTGCATCCTGGTATAAAGGAAACATTCTTTCTACATTTTATGAGCCTAGGGCCAGAAGTGGGATCAATTTTGGTCTCCGTTTCAGAAGACACGTAGTCAGAGTATTTTTGCAGGGCCTGAAGTAACGAAAACTGACTGAAGCATATAAAACAAAAGGAAGGAAGTAAAAATATCATTAACTAGCAAGAGACAAGCAGATCACAATGTATTGCAATATACATTTGGTTTAGACTTGCAGTATCTGATGCAGTACAACTACACCAGTTGGCATTCACCACCATAGATCGTAGCACAGCACACGTTAACCAACGTAAAGGTATCACAGTATACTAACCTGCTCAGAAACATCACACTTACATGCTCACACAAAAAGCCAGTAGCCCTACGTAGCATGTTATACCTTCACATTTACATGTTTCAGAAGACCAGCAACTTATAGCTACATTAAGAGGAAAATACCCAACAACAACAGCAAAAGAGTAATAACCAAAAAAGCGCGACATCATGGGACGTGGTTTAATTTCATTTAGCCGTTCCATATCCAGCCATTTCTTTTTGATGCAGCAAAAGAACAGCTCATGCAGCAGTATCAACCTGGGCTGATCAGGAGACTCCAAGATTTTTCCTTCTGCAATCTGTGACAATGAGCTTCCCACATATTCAGCAGTTGGCTTATAGCTCTGATCCCTTCTGCAACTACTGTTCCACTCAAAACTTGGTCTTGGTTGATTAGCAATAAAGCTTTGTTTGTAAGCAAATTCCTCATCTTCAGAATCTGATTTCTTTCTACTGTACAGTAGCAAAAAGAATGAGCAGAGGGAAAGGAAAAAAACGCATGAAGTGTACTCACTGAGTAAAATTCACAGTGGCAACAGTGCAACAGTATAACAAAAATAGTATTTCAATTATTTCCTTAAAAAAAAAAAAGAAAAAGAATAAAGAATAAAATATATCCTGCTGCTACACTGCCAATGAAAATGAAAAATAAAAATAAAGTCATAGAACTATATTTATAGGCTTTGCACACAGCAGAGAAACAGGCATGCATGAAAACGCACCTGAACCCTTGAATCTCTTTATACCAGGGTTTAAAAGAGGATTTCTTGACTTTTTTCCATAGCAATTCTTCTTCTGGAGTCCAAAACTTGGGAAGAAATTTGTCAAAAGCAACAACTGTATTTGATGCTGAAGAACTTAGCTTGCGAAAATAGAAATCATCTTTTTCAATGTTTGGGATGCCTACTTCTTCCTCGTCCTCATCAAAATACCCAGATAATTCTGAAGGATTGTTAACTCTTGGCTTGCTTTCCTCTTTAGTATCCAACTGCCTCTGCCTCCTCTGGTTACTGTTCAAAATATCCAACCAGTTAAGATATTTTAGGAGCAACTTGACATAAAGAATGCAAAAAGACATGCTTTTTGGCTTGGGAGTTCAGCCTTGTGAATGAAGCGTATTAGTTCTCAATTCCATCACTGCAGCACCAGAAATAATAAGATATATTAAATAGAAAATAAAATAAAAAAACAGTTAAATGGTTACATCGGCATCCTATCTCCACCGACAAAAATACAACGCTTGACACAAAAGGCGTATCAAATTATCAGCTGTGTTAAAATGCCGATTAGCAGACTAACTTTACAGAGTTATTTATGGACTGCAATTTAGGTAATGCAATAGTTACTGCATCTTGGATTAGTATCTCTGACCTCAGTGGTTCAAGCATTGCAGCTAGTGGACCAGCTGGATAACTGTCTTGAGAGCAAGATTTAGGAGATTCATTGCGCAACACAAAATGATGTCCAGGTGCAGCAGAGCTTACAGGGCTCTTTTTGACTAGAAATCTACGATTTGCTAAGTCATCCAAAACAACGTCAGGCAGCCTTCTTTCATCTTCTGAATCAGAGCCACTGTCATACTCATAGATCATCTGGAGGGAAGCTGGATTTGTGAGCCCACATTCTGCTCTGCTATTTTGGCAGGAAGCTACAGGATTCGTTTCATGTCCACTGAGGTTGACCAAAACAGGAATAGAATGAAGACAGTGAAGTCACGAAGGTAACTATGAAACCCAAGAACTGCCCACTATTCTCATCTGTACACATCAAGAAGCCGGACAACTGAAATTCATCATCATATTTTGAAAGGCTTTGGTCAGAAACTAAAACCATAGGTCTATCTCTCATGAAAGTGCATTTAAGATCATTTAAATATATTCTATCTGGAGTCCGACCAGCTTCAAAACATTACTTAAACAACAACAACCAACATAAAAAAAAAACCAACACCAAAAACCAACCACACAAGCACACCAAAACTTTCCCCTGATTAAAATACAGAAAATCAAAGGCTTGACTTCGTATTGCAGCAACTGCAGTTGAAAATCATTTCCTTAAAAAAATTGTAAAGCAAAGCCCACTTTACTAGGACCACACACCAGTACCTTGAAAATGTTCCATCTGACTCAGTGAAGACTGGACTCGCCCAGCTCCTCCTGTTGTCCTCATTCTTCTCTGTCCTCTTTTTCCTTAAAGGTGCTGGCACATACGCTGTCTGCTTGTTTTTGTTGGGTAAGAAGCGATTGAAGTCAGTGGTAGGTTTTGGTTCAATCACAGAAATCCTGCGGTAAGACCTGTCATCTTTATGGGAGTCATGCATTTTGAAAGGCAGTTCCGAGTCTGTGTCACTGTCACAACCTTAGAAGAAAGGGGAGAAAAGGGGAGGCACAAACATTATTCTCTTGACAAAAGCTTCTAGCTACAACTTGGATCGAAATCTTCTAAAATAAATTTAGCTCCATATTTGAGATGTTTTGGCTGCAAATTTGCTGAACTACTAACAGGACAGTAGAAGAGGTATTTTTAGAAGTCTGTGGGAAAGCTGTGATAAGATCCATTAAGCTCAATTAGGTTTGCATGACCCTGCTACATTTGTTCCATTCTTTCATTATCACATTCTTTCATTATCACAGGAAACAAAGCACTAACCTCTAGACTAAAGACATAAAACAGCACAGAAGTTTTTAATTAAATAATATTTGCCAGGTAAATCTACTAACAAAACCAACTTAACAGAAAATAGTATAGCAACATGCTCATCTCACCAGATTAATGCCCAGTAGAAGACCAGCATGTGTCACACATGTAACACGGCAACACGTTGTTTTGCTCAGATCAGAAATGCTTCACGTGGCCTCTGCCCAGTGATTTTATTTTATTCACATGAAACAAAACCCAAAAGCTCACAATCTTCATTACTTGAATTTAGACTACAAGTTCATATTAAACTTCAAAACTGGCAGAGAAACACAGGTTAGAATAGAGCTTTAGGGAATCAATGTCACAATCTGTCTTCTTGTTATCTTTACTTTCATGATAAACTAGCAAAAGTAACAAATACTATCCAGTTTTCAACCTGGTGGGAAGACCCCATTGAATATTCAATATTCACAAATGAAGTGAAGACATAGAAGTTTGACACAAGCACCCTAGGAACAAGGCAGGAGACTTTTGCAACTGGTTAACTGATGAATTTTAGGTCAACCCATCAAGATCTGTTTTCTACCAATTTCCCTTATGGAACCCTGCACATACACACACCCGAATGCAGCCATGAGAGCAAGAGTTCCAGCAAACCCTCCCAGGAAGATTTGTGTGAGCAGTCCTTTGTTTCTACCAACTGCTAAAGGCTGATATTTGTATAAGCAAAATGCAGCTGCAGCAGTTACAAAACTAAAGTTGACTTGCCAGCCAATTTAAGTATGGGACATCCAAGTATTAGGTTCACACAGTGTCTTCTCGTACACTCATATAACACATGTCAAGACAAGAATTTTAAAGAGGAAAACATACCTTCACTGCCACCTTTCAAGGTTATATCTGATGAAAAGCTTGTGGAGGATCTTGAACCAAGAGAGTCCAAGCTATCGAAGGAATCGTCTCTTTTATGGCTGGCTGAAGACGAAAAGGGCTCTCCCCGGTCAGTGTACCAAATATCACCGTATCCACTATCCCTGCCACTTCTGTTCAGGTGGCTGGACTCTTCAAGTGCCTATGAGAGTAAGTTTTTAAAGGTCTTTTACAATAATTTAAGATGCAAATGGTTTTAACTCAAAATTTTTTAAAATGCATTTTGAGTTCATGAACAAACTTCAGCAAAGACTAATGCAACCCCCTAAAAACAACACAAATCTTGGATAGGAGATTCAATACAAGGTCTTAAATTTCTCGTATCTCAGTCAAAGGGAATCGAGACTGGGCTCTTCACAATCTACCACATCAATCACAGCAGGTGTAATCATATGGGTAGCAGAAGAACCAATGTAAGCTAAAAATCATTCCTTTCACATGGACCTTGATAGCAAACAAACAAATAAAATACATTACTATATTGTCCAAACTAAGAATAAAATTAAACTCCCAAGAGACTGTTTAGAATCGATGCTGTAATGTTTAACTACAAAATTCAGACTATTTGTTTAGTGTCCTTTTTTGGATTCCTTACCTTAGTCAATGCTTGTCCTAATAACTTCTCAAACGCTTTAAGATTGAGGTATGGACCATTATAATGGGGGCTACTTTGGGCTTTTCTTCCAAGCCAGTATAATGTAATCAAAACCTAAAAAGAAACAAACAAAACTAAATACAAACTTAATTACTTTCCTCTCATACAATGTACCAGTATCAAAGAATCTCAGCATGCTGCTAGAGATGTTTACACAATGAAATCTTGCTTACAGTCTTAGTTATGAGCACCAGCAAAACCAATTAGAGAGTGTTACAATTCATCTCATCTATTACGTAAAGTAAGCGGATGTAAGTACTGTTTCCAATTATTACACTGATTTGGCAAAGTAAGCCACAGAGATCATCATAAAATGGCACTAATTTGTGCAAGATAAATGAATAGGTGAAGAATAACGTAAACATAATATTACCATAAACAGAAGTATTTAAAAATAATGAATCAGCATTAGTGTGAAATTGTTTCAGAAAACATCAAAGTAGACGTGTCTTACATTTTTCACTCTTCTGTTGGTTTCCTCTGGTCTGCAGCAGGGCAGGGAGTGAGAAAAAGAAAAGAAAGGAAAATGTTTTAAAATAGCTGACTTAAAATTTAATTATTCAAGATTTAAAAAGTTTCAAGACCAATCAGCGGTCAATATAAAATATGCAACTATGACTGTTCCAAAAGAAATAAAAACATTTTGCTTTGAATACATAGTCAAAATTCTGTACTATTTCAATGGTTACATACAGAGTGAGCAACTAGCCAATCTACTACAGATTCTGTTTTGAGAAGTACACAGAAAGGCTCTAAGCTTTTTTAATAGCTTTAATTTAGTTATTAACAAAATAGAAGGGGAAAACAAGTTGACGACTTTGGGAAATAAAACCCCTATTAGCCAGGAAGATCATACAATGATTTGGGTTGGAAGGGATCTTAAAAATCATCTAGTTTCAACCTCTCCACCATGGGCAAGGACACCTTCCACTAGATCACTTTACTCAAAGCACCACCCAACCCCGTCTTGAACACTTCCAGGGATGAGCATCCAAAACTTCTCTGGACAACCCATGCCAGTGCCTCACCACCCTCAAAGTAAAGAATTTCTTTCCAATATCTAATCTAAACCTACACTCTCTTTTAGTTTAGTCATTTAAACTTGTCCTATCACTACATGTCCCCATAAAAAGTCCCTCTCTGGCTTTCCTGTAGGCTCCCTTTAGGTGATGCAAGGCTGCTGTAAGGTCTCCCTGAAACATCCTTCTCTCCCACTGAACAACCTCAGATCTCCAATTCCAGGCAAAAGAAGATTGAATTGTAACTTTTTCCCTGATTGTAGTGTTTTCTAAGGTATTTGCCTCAAACACAGAGAACACTTTAGACTAAAGAAAACTTTTCAGACAAAAAAAGGAGAAACTGAAAGTGAGACATCTGGAAAGTGATACTGTAGGGTGGGAAGGAGAGGTTTGTTTCTTTTTTATAAACACGTGGGTTTCAAAAAATACTGAAAACATATGCAATCACTATTAGTAAGCTTTTATATATACATCCACAGTCTGTAGCACACCTTGGAAATGTACCAAGGCATACTCATTGTGGTCCTGTTGTCCTCCTGCTCATTTTAAGAACAAGAAGAAAAAAACCTTTTGAATGGGAGGTTCACAAAGGTGGGGTAACACAAACCTAGTCATCAGGTGAAAATACTCAGGGGTTGAACTGCAGACAAAGGCTGAACAACACTCCTGCCTGCAGTGCCAGCAGTTATGGAAGTACAAATGGCTTAAATACTGAGAAACAACTTTTCACCTGCTCCAAATGTTGGTTTGGACCTGGTTCAGCTGTAAGCTTTACACGCAGCACAGTGAAGAGGTTCAAACAAAAAAGCAAAGACTTCACATACAGCAGCAGAAAGGCTTGTGCAGTCCCATAACAGGGTAACAATTTACCAGAGTACCTATCCTGTTGCTGCCTGTTTAGGAACAAGCTAGTCAAAGGTTACAGAAAAAAAGGTAGAATAAGCCATTCGCGAGACAGTTATGAGTTAGTGAAATGATGCCAGGGCTTGGTTAGTGCAAGCAGCGCTCTTCACGGAAATGTAATACTCAATGCGATGTGACAACCATCAGGGACATAGATCGTCCCTCCTTCTTTCTTCCTAGTTTGAGAGCTGTAATTGCCTTGCCCATCCCCACATCGTAAAGAAATCAGGCTACCAGGCATACAAAGTCCTGAGGTGGATCTGACCCGTACAGTCCTTGCCTGGAGCTTCCTTAATGTTATATGCCAGAGATGCCTCTGGTTCTGTACTCAGTGACTTCTTTTTCACAGACAAGGAAGAACCCTTCTTCTTTAATGTGAAATAACTGCACATTTGGTTTTGTTTAGTCCCTTCCAAAACACATTGCTATTCTTTTTTCATTGCAGACTAATTTTTCAGTAGGCTGACTTCTTGTCCAATGTCCATATTGCAGGACACACTATGGCTGTGACCTAAGGTGCAATGGCAGGTTGATTTCCCAACACTACACTTCTCATACCCAATAGAGAGCATTTTAAAGTTTTACATTCTTTACCTTCAAAACCTTTCATTAGGAGAATTTCTGTCTTTGTTTGCACTTAGAAAGCAGAGACCATGCATGCCCTTGCTAAAGATGCTTTAAAGCTTGCTCCCAAACTTCAGCAGCCCAGTAAGGAGTGAGAAATCTGCCTTCAACCAGTTGGAGCCCATATCATAAAGGATGCCAAGCTTCCTGTAGACCAAAAAGCTAGGTGACTGAACATGATGGCGTTCACTTCTGCTTTCCTTGAGATCTCGGATAATAATATTCAGTTGTCTTTATATTTCATAGAATCATAGAATTGATTCGGTTGGAAAAGACCTCTGAGATCATCGAGTCCAACCCTTGGTCCAACTCCAGTCCATTTACTAGATCATGGCATTCAGCGTCACGTCCAATCTGCGTTTAAAAATCTCTAGGGATGGTGAATCCACCACCTCTCTGGGCAGACCATTCCAATGCCTGAGCACTCTCTCTGGAAAGAATTTTTTTCTGATAACCAATTTCAATTTCCCCTGGCAGAGCTTAAGCCCGTGCCCCCTTGTCCTATTGCTGAGTGCCTGGGAGAAGAGACCAGCCCCAACCTGGCTAGAACTTCCCTTCAGGTAGTTCTAGACAGTGATGAGGTCACTTCTGAGCTTCCTCTTCTCCAGGCTAAACAACCCCAGCTCCCTCAGCCTCTCCCCATAGGACTTGTGCTCCAGTCCCTTCACCAGCCTTGTTCCTCTTCTCTGGACTCGCTCCAGCACCTCAGTTTTCTTTTCTGAACTGAGGGGCCCAGAACTGAACACAGTACTCAAGGTGTGGCCTCACCAATGCAGAGTACAGGGGAAGGATCACTTCCCTGGTCCTGCTGGCCATGCTATTTTTGATACAGGCCAGGATCCCATTGGCCTTCTTGGCCACACTGTTGGCTCACGTTGAGCTTCCTGTCAATTAGTATTCCAAGGTCCCTTTCTGCCTGGCTGCTCTCCAGCCACTCTGTGCCCAGCCTGTAGTGCTGCAGGGGGTTGTTGTGGCCAAAGTGCAGGACCCGGCACTTGGCCTTGTTGAACTTCATCCCATTGGAATCAGCCCATCTCTCAAGTCTATCCAGATCCCTCTGCAGAGCCCTCCTGCCTTCCAGCAGGTCGACACTCCCTCCCAGCTTGGTGTCATCAGCAAATTTGCTGATGATGGACTCAATCCCCTCATCTAAATCATCAATAAAGATGTTAAACAGGACTGGACCCAACACAGACCCCTGGGGAACACCACTAGTGACCAGCCGACAGCTGGATGCAGCTCTGTTCACCAGCACTCTCTGGGCCCGACCCTCCAGCCAGCTCCTAATCCAGGAGAGGCTACACTTGTCCAGGCTATGGGCTACCAGCTTTTCCAGGAGTATATTATGGGAGACAGTGTCAAAGGCCTTGCTGAAGTACAGACAGACCACATCCACAGCCATCCCCTCATCCACCAGGTGGGTCACCTGATCGTAAAAAGAGATCAGGTTGGTCAGACAGGACCTGCCCCTCCTAAACCCATGCAAAGAATTCAACTGGGGTCTTATGTGTATCTCTGAACATCTACAGTTCATAGTAGGGGACCAGATAGAGGTACCAATCGCAAGCATAGCAAGTTCTTCACTGCTGGGAGAGGAGGCATGGCACTTTAAGTTCTCCGACAACCTGTTTTATTCAAAAGCAAGCTCCTGCTCTCGCCTCCACTCCCTTTTGCAGGTCTGGCTCTAAACACACAGAGCTGAAACACTCAGTTTCTCACACTGTATTTCAATAAACCGTTCAGAAGATGGAGCACAAGAACTTCCGCAATGTAGCTTCTAAGCTTTTTAAATACTTTTGGACAGTTACCACCCTATTTTGAACATAAGGCTATAGCATTGAATCACACACAAACTGCTTGCAGAGATATTTGTCCTATGAAAGCTATTCTAGGAACCAAAGGGGTAGTCTAATTGCTAAAGTATTTTCATCAACGCAAATAAATGCCAATCCTACATTTGGCTACTGTGAAAGAAGTCTGCTAAACCCTAATACCAAATTCCAGCTAAGAGATTTCAAAATTGTAAAAGTAGAACTCTTGATTCACAAAATGTGAACCTCAGCTGGTTTCAGCAAAAGTTTACAACTTTAAGATTAGCCATCCTGGAAAAGATCTCCCAAACATAGCACAGAAGTCTAAAGGGCAATAGAAAACACGTGGGCGATATTATAATTGTGAACCACAACTGCATAAATCCAAGTTGAACAGTGACAAAAAAAGATGTGAAATAACCACATGTGGAGAAATAACACCTTCCGTGTAAATCATATCATCTACATTAATCCTTCAGCAAACAGAAAAGAGACAAATGGGACAGAAATAGTTCTCACTTGTTCCTCTGTTATATACTTAGAGACAAAATACCTCCATTATATTTCAACACAACACATACTGACAAACACCACTTACTCACAGACAGCATGAACCCACAGATGTTTCTCTAAAGAAGACCACTCTCCAAGAATAAAGCAAAGTGGCACAGCAGATCAGCATGCTGAGCCACAGCTCAAGGAATTTATTCTCAGCTCCACTGTTTGCTCAAGGTTAAATAGCAGAATTAGTCACCAAGGCCCTAGCCTGACAATACAAAGGCTTTGGCAGCAGCTTGCGTTTAAGGATTTCCTGATCTCCCTTTCCCTTCCAGCCGCTCCTGTTTGCTGCTCCCGTGGTTATGCCAACACACCTCTGAATCACTCTACAGTTCCATGCTGCCCATCAGGACCAGAGGGCTGTACCCATTTCTTTGTTTGGGTTTTTCCTAATATACATTTTCAAACCCCAAATTACCATGCTGGTCTGTTTCAGAGCATGATCATACAACTGCACTAGCACCCTGGCAAGAGGACAGAGGAGTGGGCAGGGGGCTGGTGGAGGAGGACTCTGCTCCACACACCAGTATCATGACAGTCCCCATGTGATGACCTCAGCCAAATGTGCTCCGTGCTTTCTGTTTCTGAGGACTAAGGAAAGTTCGCAAGTATTTGTTTTTACTCACTATGGCAAATTTAAGGGGTTTTTTTAACTGTAGATAATCAAAAACCTTACAGGAGCTAGCAGACCACAGTAATATAAGAAATGATCCTTACAAAATAGCAGTGCATTTTAAAGAGCTACTTTTATTTCTGACTTATTCCAAAACTTTTAAACAATGAACACGGTAGTCTGGATTTTATATTTCTAACACACTATATGGTTTGGTTTCCCCACATCCTAACATGTATTAAATTCTAGCCACTAGCAACTCATGATGTCAAATCCACTTTGACACTTCACTTTTATTATTTTCCAGGAAGAACAACAAGGTGGAGCTCAAGACCAAAACCAAAACACCCAGAAGTCTGTGCAAAATTCTGGAAGATTATTTTACAGCATCCCATTCAGAGAATGTGGTTTTCTACATGTCTGTTTCTTATATAGAAACACATCTAAATACAGGTATCAAACAACAATTAAAAAAAAAAAAGCAAGTTTGAACAGAGTATCCTCCTCCCCTAAATGAGGGTTAGCTGCCAAGACTACATGTGGTCATGTCCAAAGAGATAAGACAAATCTCAACCCATTTACGGGAAGAAAGAAAGGACAGGGACACTCCCACTGACAGAAAGGAATGTGCCAGTGACAAATGCACCCTGCCCAATGCCAAACCCACTCCTTGGTGACAAATACTTCAGAAACCCCAACAGCTGCCAATCTGTTTTTCTGTCCCTTCCTCTGTATGTACCACAGATCTCACAAACACAGGACTTGAATATATTCCTGTTTAAAAAGAAGTATTGGTGCTCTCCCTTTGAATTTCCATCCACCAAGGCAGCAGTTGCCCCTTCAAGATGCCATTTGAAAGATTTGGAAGAGCCATACCCTGGCCCAGGAGCTGGAGCAGATCAGCACACTGAAGACAAGACCACTCCCGAGCTCCTTGCCAAGCTCCAGGCACTCCAGCTTTACACCGACCAGCTTCACTTACGATTCAGAGGAAGACGTCGTAGGACTTAAAGGATTTCTCCACCCTCGGCGAGGTATGCTGCGAAGGAGACAGATGCTGCCTGTCCAACCAGCAGCGAGCTTGTGCTAAATTTCAGTCTCTTTGGCCACCTACTCAACTGCTATTAATATTGCTGCTATCGGATTTCAATGAATTCCCACATGCTGCTGAGAATAGAAAGGCTCCAGTGGAAGATGTGGTTGCTGCATGGGTACAGAAACATGAGGACATTCCTCCAGCACTTAGATCCATAGCAAATTGATATTCAACCCCGAGAGCTCCAGCTCACTGCTGAGAACACTGGAAATACCAGTTGGGTTAAGGCTGCTGAGTTTGAGAACAGCTTTTGGAAATGCACCTTTCTACTTGATTATAAAAAGCATGTGCATTTTCCATAGCAACAGATCCACTGGACCCAATGTGCTTAGAAGAGCACACAGAGTCAGGTATAAAATGACAGCAGAAAGCCTTTTTCTGTGTCCCCACAAAACCCCTGGCTGACAGTAAGAAGTTCAATAGGCCTCAACGACTGAGCAGCCAGTCCCCACCCTGTGCCCTCACCTACTAATGAAAGGGCTGAGGGGTGGAGAAGAGATGCCCGGGAACGGAAAGGCAGAGAGGGAACACAGCCAACACCCTCCACGGGAATGCATCAACTCCCATCACTTCAGAGCCTGTCCTCTCACACTGCCCCTTGAGCATAGCTCTTCCTTGTTGATCTCACAGATTATGTTTCCACACCATTCTTAAATACCTTATCAAAACAAAAACAGGCACTTCTAGAAAAGTGCATCAACCCCAGCAAGACACCAGAGGATAACATTATCCATTTCCTCATGCTCTTTTCCGACCCCTCCCTGGGTGGTCCATCTCTGCCAGCTTCCTCATATCCCAGTCTAATCCAGAGGTTTTCCTAAAGAGAAAACTAGTATTTTGTAGGGAAGAATGCTTGCCTGTCAAATAAAAAATAAAAATAAGTCCCACAGAAGAACAAGCCTATGCAGAGGAGCCTGGATGATATCCTGAGCTGTCCTTGGCCTTTGTCTGAGGGGTGGGCAGAGGAAACAGAATGGGGCATTCTCTGCAAGTTGTTGCTGCATCTAAGAGGAGACTGATAGGATCCTGCATCTTCCTGCTCAAGTATTAAGCTATTTTAAGAAAACTCAAGTTGGACTCGATCTTAGAGGTCTTTTCCCACATAAATGATTCTAAAGATTTATAATTAGTGTAGCTTTGTTGACTGGTCCCTTTTTGTGTCTTTTTCTTATTCCATTCCTAAAACCTCCTAAAACTCAGCAGCTTCACTAATTCCAGGCAATTAAACCATGTACCTAGTACTTTTTTGTTTGCTTGGTTTCTCCAGCACAAATCTAGAATGTTTCTCCTGCCTGCACTGGTGTCTATAAATTTCAGGTCTGGGCTAGTACCTATGCAAAAATAAATAGCAGGGTTTTTATTTCTGAAGACTAGTGATCACGTGCCATAACCTTTGGCCAAGGAGCATGAGAACATCCATTGACTTTTATGAAAAATTATTAAGTATTAGAAGTTGTGCAGTTGACTCCCAGCTCACATGAAGTGATACAACTTCTCAAAGGAAATCAGTGTGTTCATATTCTAGAGGACTTTTTAATTTCATAAGTGAAATGAATTGCTTCTCAAGAAAAAACTACTTTAATAAACACAGTAATTTAGATAAATTGATAGATAGCCATCATATCTCTCTATTTATCTGAATCTCTCTGTCTCCCTGATGCTTTTTTTTTCTTATAACCTGTACACAATTCAGTTGACCTTTGCACAATGATTATATTAAATTTTACCCCACTTCTACCTTCTTCCTTTCTTGTATCTTCTCAAAATGTTGAAATTTTATACTTCCTCCTCCCTTGATCTCATCCTGTTTATCACCAGGGTCACCACTTACGTTAACTTCTCTTGCATTTAGTTTTGAAGATCCCTTACCTTCATTCTCCCACACTAATCTAGACCATGTTGTGTAAATTTTGTAGACTAATTTGAAAAGAAATCAACATGGGGAACACACAATTGTGCCAGAAATCTTTCCAAAATAAACTGTTGGTATATCTGGGGAGTATCAAAATAGGCAATTAAGTGCAATTGTGTAAGTTTTTAGATATATATGCAAACCCACAAAAACGAGCAGCTGTTAGTTTGCTCAAAAATAGTTCAACAGCATTATTTAAAAAAAAAGGTATGGAGTCTATTATTTCCTTTAGCTAAGCTGCAGCAACCATGGCAACTCACAGTTAGCATTTTTTCAAGACAAAACCAAAATTTACTTTCTCTACTGCCTGATGCTTCTTTGCCATTACTAAATATTTCCAAAAGTGTTGTCCTTTTTACTCCCAACTCTTGCACCTAACTGGAGTATTTCAACATCCCCTCTTCCCACACACAGATGATAGAGGTAATTTTTTAGAACAGCACCCCAATACTGACCCATTTATTCCCACAATACATTGCTCAGACACCTCTGCACCCACTCCAGGTATGGGTAAACAAGTTATTGCAAGGGAAGTTAAGGTGAAAAATTTTTCACCTACCAACTACTCCATAGCAACTGCCTCTGTGCACTCTCTTACACTCAACCCCCTGGATTAATACAATGTTCAATTTGGATAAATTCAGATGTGGTCCCCTGGGAAGTGCTAGGATGTGGCAGTCAAATTTGCTTGTTCAGAGAGACAAAGCGATTTTTATAACCTCTGTATACAGGGAGGAGTTAAAAAACACCCCAACCACCACCTTCACTGAACCTCCTCCCTTGGTCCATGCCCAGGGAAAGATCTAGTAAATGTAATTCTTTGTTATTTTTCTGTCAAGCAAAAACAGGTGGTGATATATAAGTGCCTTGTGTATAAGTGAAACAGTTTACCACCACGGCTTATAACACTCAAAAGCAAGGTTTATTTTATATCTCAGACTGTGCAAAGTAGATAAAAAACAAGAACTCAAGTCTATACTCTATAAATTATATCAGATATTTGGCAATGAACATATGCTCTGATAAAGCAAACATGTGACTGACAGTAACTTACAATGGGTATTGTTAAGTTTGTGCCTGTGCTAACATCCAGTTTCACCCATCCAAACAGGTATCTGCTCAGTTGCTGTTGTTATAACACATGCAGGGAAAACAATTCAGGGCAAAGGTGACTCAGAGTTAGCAGCAGAAGCTACAGATGTCCTATTCAGGGCCCAAGAACAGGAAGTAATCTGGAATTCAGTCGACTCCAGTGCCATCTCCACAGGAAAGCCAAATGCTAGGTATATGCATGAGGATAGATAACCTCTGGAGAAGAGGCAGACCTCCTGCATTTTGGGGCTACATGAGATTTGCAGCACCTGGGAGTCACTTCACAGATTTTTAATGGCTCACTTTTTCCTCCAGAGCAATTCCCCAATGCAGGTATGGCCAAATTGTTGCACAGGAGGACATAGAATATGGGCAGTGTGAATGCCAGCCCCTCTTTTTATTCTCAACTTTTGCCATATTATTAAAGAAATAATGTTCTTTTTGTTCTTCTGCAATTTAACAGGGGATTACTAAAAGCACAGCTTTGGGGAAAGAGCCATAAAACTAGGACTTTGGAAAAAATTTAGATTTATTTCTAGAGATGGACAAAGCAAAAATGAAAAAAAAAGAAGGTACAAGGTAAGAGCAGCTTATTCCATAATATATATTATGGAAACAAAGTGACACTGGAATCTTTCCTTAAGTAAATTAATACTGCACGACTGAATCATGTAGTTTAGTGTCTACATTTGGAATAAAAACTTTAAAGAACTACTGGGTTTTCTCAGTAATATTTTGGCAAAATATTTCATGAGCAAGTAAGAAGCACTGAAAAAAATTACAATGCTTCCTCTTTGGAATTTTGCCATATTTTCTCTGTGTTTCTTTGTGTTACCATAGCAACACAGAGCACATCATCATCACTCATCACACAGAGCACAACAGCATGAAACACGGACTAAACCTGACTTCTCTCTATTTAAGTCAGTTCTCTACTAACATAGGATGAGCAAATATGCCCAAAAGGAGTGAGGCAAAAAAATGCAACTGAACTTTATTATTTCCTATCTTTTGCTGATCTGTCTGCATTTGCAAAATCGTATTTAGAGTCAGGAGAGAGCTCTTCAACTAATGCAAAGTCAAATATTAATCTATGCAAGCTTTGAGAAAAGAATAATGGAAGAGGATGTATTCCCTTGAACCAGCTCTCCCAGAAGACATGGCATGAAGAAGCAACAGAATTTAAAACAAAACCAAGATATAACAATCAAGTAAAATTCACAAAGTGTAGTACTCTAAGCAAAAATGTGTCATTTTCTTTTAGGGAGCAGACAAGATGTGAGAAAAGTACATATTATTTTCCATATTTGCTATAACTCCCACCTCCCATCCTCAGCTCCTGCAACATCCACAACTAAGGTAGCTCCTTAAAGATGCAACTATTCTGGTTCAGATTCTTTATGGCATCAGATTTATTTATCTAACATATGAAATGTCTAAATTCAATTTGTTACTATCAGTAATACTGTATAACTATTAGCATTTTGAATTACATTTTTTGGGGGGGAAAAGAATTTGTCCATCCCAAAAGAAAACAGTGCTTTAAAGCTACTTAGAACAGCCAAGTCAGAGGGTATTTTTAAACATTTGCTCAAAACATTAAGGTTTTTGGGCCAGGTTTCCTGGCCAAGTTTTTAATGTTGGAAAAATGAATGCTTCTTTACTGTAAAGTGAGAGAATGGGTACAAATCCAAATACTTGCTTTGCCAGAATGTTAGAAAGCCTGTGTGGGAGGCAAAGAAGAATGGGTGAGGGGAGGAGAAAAGTTAAGCTAGTCTTATACCATATACATATACTAGACCATATACTTCTCAAGTTAAAGAATTAACATCCGTTCTGAGGATCCCAACCTACTGAAACCAAATGTGCTATTAGTCACTTAGGAGTTTCTGTTGTAAAGTTAGAGGAGTCTGAGAATAAAAGCTTGAACAAAATTAATGATATGGGAAAACAACTCTAGCCAAGGAACTACAGATGATCTCACACCTCTCTTTCACCAGTACTCATGAAGTATGTAATTTGTATCACAAAACTGATGACTGAGGGGAAAAAAAAAGCTTAATACACCAATTAAGACATCACCAAAATGCTCCAACAAGCTATTACAACTAAGTCTGGTGGTAGGGAGGGAGTGGAACAAAATGATGCGATTCTGCTCCAAGTGAGGCCATGGCAGTATTCCCAACATCTTTAATGAGTGCATGAGTAACTGCTAAATTAGGAATCTTCCTTCTCATGAGAAAGAAGATACTACTTGCATGAACTCTTGGAAATTACAGTTAGCCATCTGCAGAATTTCACCAACTCTCTAGCCAGATGAAGCACTGGAGAATTAGGCTCCTTAAAACACACATGGTGGTTGTAAGCTATCCTTCCCAGAAGTCAATCAAACTTCAGAGCCAATATAACACATAAGTAACCCTGGGGCTCTTGAAGAGTTTATTCTACAAATTCTTCTTCCAACAACCCTCCTCCACAGAGAGCAGGCACTCCTTTTGACTCAAGTAAGGCTAAAAAAACCTAGACTCCCATCTAGGAATCCACAGTGCCTGAAAACTAAGGGTGTCTCAAGACCCTGTGAATTTAATCCTTGCAAAGATTATCAAACTAATGGTTAAACTGCAAACTATGTCAATGGCACCAGTTTGCTACAAGTCTCAGCTTCCCAATGGACAGTAGGCACATGCTGCATCAGCAATTGCTAAATTCAGAACTGTTACATTGGAATTGTTTATGAGTAGCCCTCTTGATCTCAATTTTTTGGCCTTGTTTGATTAAGAAATCCCAACAGCAACAGTGCAGTCACTATATTCATTGTTCTACAATTTGGTGAAAAGCCGACTTTATCATCCCCCAATAAAGACTGATAATCCAGACATGATGAAAAATTAAAAGGCAGTTCAGTAAAACTAATCAGATGTTTCTCCTCTTGATTATACTTAATTAGACCTGAAACAAATTACAGCTGGGGAAGAAGCACAGAGCAAGTCATCTCAGATGTCTCATCACCAACATGTACCTTGCAACAGTGAGACTCAGAAGAATTTCCAAGGTCTCCCCTCCTTCTTTGCAACTCCAGGCTAACAGAGCTACAAGAGGAAATTAAGTCAGAGCAGTGCAAGAATATCCAGTAGTATTTCTAATAAGGAGAGGATATATCAGTCTCTGCCACTGCCTTAGGAATAGGTTGTCAAACCTCAGCAAAACCCAGCTGTTCCTTGACAGGAAGGTAACCACTATAAAGGACAGGAGAAAAGAATGGGATGAACATACCTTTGACCCACAGATAACAAACATGGATGATAAGCTTGAGCATTATCAAGTTTCATTGCCAGATGGCAAACTGTTGACCATGTTATCCACACAACACTGAAAATGTTTCGCAATGTACTTTCACTTTCTTGCTGCATAGTGCTAGAGGTGAAAGTGGCCATGAAAAAATAGCTGGAGTGCTCAATATATTATCCTTTCCACATTTCAGTGTGGATGCAATTAGTGGCCCACTTAACCTGCCAGACTATATATTTTTAAGATAAATTTAATAAAAGTCCCTGTCATAGATGCGGTTTTTTAGCAAGTGAAGGTACAAAGACATAAAACAGTCTTCATCATCAAGGAAATACATTTATGGCAGAGTAGCACAGTGTACAAGTTTTCTAAGATACTAAGAAAATAGCTTATACTGCAGTGTGAGTTAGGCAAGCCTCATCAGTACTATCAAAACCAGCTCATGATATAACCAATCAGCCATGTTTGACACTAATTTTTTAAAAGGCACTGATTCAGAACCAGTCCAATAGACATATATACTTAATTTTCAAAGAGAAAGAAGATAAATATGAAGTCTTCTGCCACTCTGCATTTAAATCTCTTTGCTTGAAAAACAGCGCATTGAATACATGTAGAAATATGCAGCCCAATTTTTTTTTTTTTTTTTAGATAGGAAAGAATCTGCGGAAGCTTCTTCTAGGGAAAGAGATCCAGAAATGTTGCATGAACTCTGGACAGAATGTCAAGTATGTAATTACTTGAAATATTATTAAAAGTAACATAGTTATTACTTAAAGCCCTGAAGGAAAAACCCTGACACAGGATAGGTACACAGTGAATATATTTGAACTTTTTTTGCATAATGAAATTACCAACAAAAATAATGCGATGCTTCTAAACAGGAAGGCACCAGGAAAAGAATAATAAATTAAAAGCACAGAGGTATTATTCTTTGCAAAAGAAAAAATGGACTGTTGTCAAATGCACTCCCAAATTTATTCTTGTGTTAAGCACTGACATGGAAATATTAGCATTGACAAATGCTGATAGCATAGAAATCAACTGACTGGATGTGAAGTAAACAGGCTGTTTAAAATACATAAATGCACATTTAAATTAATGCTTGTGCTGATTTTCAATTTGTAAAATCTTGCATGCACTCATTTTGACTGTCATACCAATTCCTCTCAAAAATACATTCACCAGCACAATCATGATTCCAGAGCAACTTACAGGAATAAAAACTCTTTTGAAATTCTACTTCCTTCACAAAGGCTTTTATTTTTGCTAATTTTAGCTTGCATAGAGGATCCTGTGCTTCATGAACACAACAAAACCTTGCAAAGTGCTTTCAGAAGTTGAAGACTGGTCAGGGAGCACCACCATAGGTAAGAGAGCTTTAGTTAAACCAAATAGCAATTCCCTATGAAAAGATAAACATGTAATTATCCAATGAACACAACAGCACAGTATTGACTTTCTTGAATAATTATTAATTTTATTACAGATACAAAGATTAGAATAGACTGCAACTCACTTTATTTAATGAGACAATTTCTTTTTCTGCCCTCTCTCTTCTACAAGTCTTAAGTTGATAATTTATACCCAGTTTGTCTTACATTCTTCTCTTTGTTCCTGTATCTTGCTGTATTGACAATCACTTAAAGAGCTACATGCTTTCAAATTCTGACTATGAATTCATCTCTGCTGTATTCTCCACCACCAAGGGAGGTATAAGGTAATTTTTTCTTATAATTACCCACTAATTATTTTTTTGTATGTAATGATCAGGGCATTACACACCTTAATAAGCAAATGCATGGAAACCTTTACAACTACCTCTTGTAATTCCATCAAAGACTAACCTCTTACAACCGTCATCTGCCCCCTACTTCAAAGTGTGCACTCTTTGACGCTGACCTGGTGTTGCTGTTTGTTTTCCAGGTTGCCTGGCAGAGACATCTGAGCAATAGAGAATGAAAACAGCGAGAAAGCATCTTTACCGGGTATCCCAAATTAGCTAAAGAGTTACCAGAAGGCTATTCCAAACAACAGTGGCAGTGGCATGAAGACCACCTACAACCAAGGAACTAGAAACTAAGATTGTACCCCTCTCCATTTACAATTAAAGCAGATTCCATAATTTTTTTACAGGTAAAGTAAAAAAAAAAGAAATCTCAATACACTTGTTCTGAAACTGAAGGGAATCTTCATAATTTAAAATTGCACAAACAAAAATGTCACATTATCAAGAGCCGAAATAACCTGAACTAATTAGCTGGAGTACTCTCTCATGGCCAAAAGTAGGAAAAACTCCACAGTTTAGTAGTTTTCTTCCACTGTTTCCACTGCTTCTTACTTCAGCTTTTTAAGGAGGACAGTCTCTCCTGCAACTACAGATGCACGAATAATAAGAATGCTTCATTAAACGTTGCATGCCAAAATCTACATGCAATTAAGCCTGACCAAACAGTTTACAGGAGCTTGAACATATTTGCTTTCCCAACAAAAAGTCTGCAAACAAAAGCTCCTTCTGTAAGTAATGTTCATGTGCCTTCAGTACACATCCACCAAAAATATTCCTTCCCCAGGAGATAAAAGCAGGCTCCTCTGTCTCTCTTGCTCTCTCTCCCTCTCTCTCCACCCTGACTTGATCAGACAGTAATATGTCTTAAATGATGGAAACTACACAGATACATTCCTGGGCAAGGGGTGACAAAAAGAAATTTCCACTGTTTACTGCTTCTCCACCCCTCCTGCACCATAATTAAGCCAGAATCATTGAGTTGTTTAGGTGAGAAAAGACCTTAAGATCACTGAGTCCAACCATAAATCTCGTACTGCCAAGTCCACCACTAAGCCATGTTCCTGAGTGCCACATCTACAATGTTTTAAAGGTCTCCAGGGGTGGGGACTCCACTACTTCTTTGGACAGCCTGTTCCAATGTTTCTCAACCCTTTCACTGAGATATTTTTTCTAATATCCAATCTAAACCTCCCCAGACATAACTTGAGGCCACTTCTTAGCTTGTCACTTGTTACTTTGGAGAAGAGACTGACCTCCACCTTGCTACAGCCTCCTTTCAGGTAGTTGTGGAGAGCAATACAGTCCCTGCTGAGCTTCCTTTTCTCCAGGCTAAACCACCCCCTTCCCTCAAGCCACTCCTCATCAGACTCATGATACAGACACTTCATAAGCTTTGTTGCCCCTCTCTGGACACACTCCAGGACCTCAACTTTGCCAGACATTTGTCACAGTATAAGCAGAGAGTACCTGCCTTAGTCCTCCTATGCTGGCAGCCCAGTGCACAGCTGAGAGCAGTGACTAAGCAACCATCACTCACATGGTACCCAATCAAGCAAAGCTCAGACACCCAGACTCGTGCTGTTTGGTGCCACCCACCCCAGATTCAGAGATTTAAAATCTTATCCAATTACTGAAATAGTAGATTGAATAAAAAAAAATAGAAGTCGTCATTTATAAATGCAGTCACATCATTGTATCATGATCACCACACTAGACTGACTACATTACCTGGATAACAGGAGATTTCTATACAGGTTATTTATCAAACTAGCTAATTGAATATATTCTCAAATTATTCAAATGGTATTAGAGAAAACTGAAATTTAACTAAGGAATTTGTTTACAGCTGAAAGAGGAAAATGTTTCAGGAAAGACAAATTGTTTATATAAAAAAAGCATCCTTTTGCAACAGATTATTTCCTTATTTAAAGGATGAAAATATCGCAGTGAAATGGCAAATACTAGTAAATCACCAGTGACTTTTGTATGATTTCTTATCAGCAGCTAACATTCGAAACCAGAGGAGAGCTCAGATTTCAAAGAATAAAATGTTCTGCACAGAGAGAGAGAGGGTTTTGCAGGACAAGCATAGCAGAGGAATATCATCACCAATACATCTTATTCTGTGCTTATTCAACCCGTGTGGGCGTGCCTTCTACATAACCATCTGATGTGTGATCTTACAGTTATATTTCCAGTGCCAAAATCAGTAACAAAAACCTCTTAAATTAACTGATCTTTTTAGAGCAAAAGTAGGTTTTAAGTAATGATGCTGAATATAGTATATGCAAATACACGTACCAGCTTATTACAAGAGACTTTCAGCCATTCTTATTATTCTTATGCAACTTTTACTGAAATTTCAAATGGATCAATGAAAAACTCATATGTTAAATTACTAATAATTCATTATAATCTTTTTCCCTGGGATTGCACAACCTGGTCAGGTATAGAAGTAGTCAGATTCTGGCCTAGATTAAGAGACCTAACATGATTTTATTAATCTTTTCAGACAGCTCTGCATAAAATGTTCCATACTTGCTAAAACTTAACACTTATAGATTGCTTGACTGAATTATCAAATGGGTTTTTGTTTGGGGTTTTTTGTTTGTTTCTTTGGGGTTTTGGGTTGTTTTGATTGGTTATTGTTTTCATTGTTTTTTGACTGGCACTGAACACTGAATAGATGGATTTACAAACTCCTGACCTCTTTATCTTAGCCCTGAGCAGTCCCTGTTATTCCAGAACTCATCATTTTGTGTATAAAATTGGAATTGTTCAGATTTTCCTGTTCTCACTTAAGTAATCCAAGTTTTCTTCTATTTCATAAAGGAGTATAATTTCTGAAAAAAAATTAACCTGAAAACAACTACTAAAAGCTGTTTACTACAGCAGTCAACACAGGTAAATTTGGACAGATTAGGATTAGTTTGTGTAATTGTACAGTAATTCCCAAGAACTGTGTTTAAAATACATCACATCTTCAGTCAAACCATAAATATACTGTGCCTTCTGTTAGCTCAGGCATTTTTAGCTAGTGTTTTACCAAGTACAGCCCTCACCTAGAAAATTATCACAGTTGAGGGCATCTTACAAACATCAGGTCACAGAGTTAAAAAGAATATGTACTGCATCATAAATCTGACAAGCGTATTTCAGTGGTTATTCACAGGGAACAAGTGGCTGTCTGTAATTTAATAGCCTTTGCAAAAGCAGAAGTATTTTGAACTAAGACTCCCTTTCCCCACCCCAGTCAAATATTTTATCATATAACGCATTGGAATCTACGTCAGTTGATGCCTATCTGAACATACTGGGTTCAAAGGTGTGTACGTGTTTACATTTGCAGGACATTTTTTCTAGAAGGTAAAGGAAAGAGGAAATATCATCTGCATTAGTCAACCTTCTTACTCTAGTCCCAGCAATGGGCTGCAGCAGCTTTCAGAATTTTTCTTTCTGAGTCAGTTTGCGATACTGCACTCCCTCCCTGGGCAGACAGGAACGCAGGGAGGAGATACATATGCCAGAGGGCAGGGATGGCAGGAGGACTGGCTCTACAGGAACCTCATATGACATTCAACAAGGACAAAGACCAAGTCCTGCTCCCGGGATGGACCTAATTCCTGTGACTGCAGAGTGGGGCAGGACGTGGGCCCGGACGTCCTGCTGGGCTGAACATCAGCCAGCAGCAAACCTTGGCAACACTGGCCAACAGCATCCAGGGCTGTACAAAACCATGTGTGGCCATACAAAATGGAGCATGGCCAGAAGGCTGACAGATTTAATCACTCCCCCTTTCCTTTATCACTTATTACACCATGTCTATAATGCTGCTGTTCCCAGTTTGGTGTCCTGTAGTACAGGAAAGATGTTAATTAACTGGAGCAAGCAGAGTGGAAATCAATATAATGGTCAGAGCTGGAGATCCTGAGCTTGATCATCCAGCTTGTTCAGTGTGGAAAACAATTCTCCAGTCAGATTTTCTTTTGCTGTTGGTATTTTTTCCCTTTTGTTTCTTAAAGACAACATCTCTATCATTTAAAAGAAACACGAAGAGAACATGCCTTTGTGTGGTTAAGTTTGGCTGCTATCTAGCACTCTTTTCCATCCCTCCTTCCTTTCTTATCATCTAACCATGTTGTGGTGAGACATTATTTTATTTAACTGATTTTAGTGACAACACGAAAACAACCCTGCAACCCTGTGGAAATGTGCTTTATAAGAATACTTGAATTTGTTATTGCATTACCAATTGCATTCTGTAGTATTTATAGCAGAAAACCTGCTAATGCCACTTTTACTACAAGTGCTTCAATTAAGCAGTAATAATAATTAAAATTGAAATATCTGAAAGCTCAGGAATAAAAATGGCCAAAAGTAGGGCTTTGTATGAAGTAGGATCGAGAAGTGTTAATAAATACACTGTTCAGCTTTACTTTCTCTATTTACAGAGTATGGTTCACTGGCAAACTCCTGTATCCATGGAAAACTTCAAGTCAGCTTCCCCCACTATTTAAATATAGAAGTTCTTTCTGTTGAGCTGTCTGCAGAAAAACTAACTAATCTTCAGCAATTTAGCAGTAAAATACAATTAAAAATAATAAGATAGCAAGCTTGCATATGTGCTTCTGTTTAATTGATATTTACTAACACAAGCTTATTCTTTTCGTAAGTCCTTCAACTTCCAACAGACACAAGAACATTCCTGTATGAAAGAAAAAAGAACAACTATCAAAAAAATTCAGATTTTCTCTACCTTCTTTTGTAACTCACTGTTTCTCATCCAAAATCCTTTCCTCTCTATTCTGTAATGTTTTATAAACTGCTTTTAATACTGGGATGTTAGGGGATTAAAATGAATGCAGATGCCTAAGGTTTAAATGGATTCCCATGGGAATCCTAAAAGATTAGAGAAACTTCTCTTAACACAAACAAACATTGAAAATGTATTGTAAAGGCTTTTACTAATAATGGTTTCATACCCTCACCCCCCAAAAAAAATTATCCCAGAAATACTTTTAAAATGTAATAGGATTAAAAATGAGGACTTTGAACAAAACAACATCATTCAGCAGACTGCTACTGTAATCTAATAATAGTATTTGAATTTCATTATAAGGCTATGAATCAGTGTCACTGGAGATACCTGAATTGCTTTCAATACAACTAATGCAAAATAATTTTTTTTTTCAAATTTGTTCAGACTCCTCCTGTGTACTTCTAAGTACAAGTATAGAGGTTTTTCATGCTTACAGCAGAATCATCTTCACAAAACAGATAAATGGCAAAATCAAACACCATCAAAAGTATAATCTCATAAAGGAAGTATAAATTATTAACTGTTAAATCACTCAACAGCAAAAATTATCAATCTTAAACATTTTTCATAATGGTCAGAAAATTCACAGATAAAGCAGAAAGGTTAAATAGCACCACACCCAACAGTTTATAGACTTTACACTGAAGAGTTGGAGGGAAATTTCTAGCAGGCATAGTCCAAAGTCTGGAACATATTTTATTACCTACAACAGTTTTACTAGAGTGACTTACAGCTTACGCAGAGTAATAACATGAGCATGAATATTTTACATTTAAGCACAACGGTTTCGCTAAACTGATAAAACACACTCTTTTCATTCTCTTTATCTCTGCATATTGTCCTTATTAATAAAAGCTAAAATTGTGAAATGAATGATCATGAAATTAGTCATATCATGAACAAAATAAATATAGCAATTTCAAGGTTTAGAATATGGTTATGCCCAGGAAGTTAATACATTTCTATGACAATGCCAATAGCCAAAAGAAAATTTACACACTTACAAAGTTGTAGGAACATTTCTAGAGTCATTCTGAAGTGAGGGTGCTGTACTTTTCCATTTCAAAGGAACTGTCACTAGGAAACTGTCACCACAATAAAGGCCTATTACAACCACATGTGCAAAAAATGTTATTTTTCCTGGATATAAATGGGGGAAAAGCATCATTCATTGTTCTAATTAAGTTTTGGTTTAATGGCTTGCATTTCAGCTTTCAAGAACCGCAAAAAGCTTTCTTTTACTCTTTTCATCTCAACATGAATTCAAAGATAGTTTCTAAAATGCCCAAGCCTTTGGGGTGATTGACTTTTCAGTCACATAGGCATCAGCTGGAGATTTTATGTAGGTACAAGTTTTGGGCTAAGTATTATCATCCTTCTTGTACTGAAGTACTTGGCTTTCACCCAATTCACAACTTTCTATTCTACACAAAAAAAAAGGCAGGAAAGGGTGGTTCCATGTTGTGTGTTTGAGTGTTTTGATTGTTTTTTTTTATTTTGAAGCCAAATTAAAAATAAGTTTTTCAACTCACTAAAATGCATGTTTCTTGGAAAAATCAGCACAGCATATTTAGGTTTGGCTCCATCATGCATTTTTATTATAAGCACTAACTTCTTGAGAAAAAAATAAATTTCAACATGATGCAGTAATTTTGTAATATATTAGATATGGCAGAAGACCTAAGTATGAATTCAGTATTATCAACAGCAAACACCAGTTCTGAGCTACCTGTCCACAAATTGACTTTCATTCTTTCTCTGCCTTCATTGTTGTGTTTTTTTAGTTTCAGGATGTTTGATGCTGTTTCCTTTGAACAATATATGGCAGATCTTCCTGAAGGACAAGATAGAATACAAGAACTAAAGCGTGTCATCAACACAGCTTCCAGGCAGGTCACTTGCCAGACACTTTAAAGAGCTGAGTGATATTGGTATAGCAAAAAATTCCTCTCCAAAACACAAATTTCTAAGGCCACTGATGACAGTTCTCCACTCAAAAAGACCATATTTCAGGGGCTGCTATGAAGATTACTTTCTTCAGTGGTCTACTCAACAGCACTAACATTGATCCCATAGAACAGAAATTTCACTTTGCCTTTTTTGACCCTGCAAAAGAAAGCACTCTGAGCAGGAAACACAAGTGGAATCAGGAAACACAGCATATTGCCCAGGACTACACAGGAAGAACAATCAAGTAATGAGAAACATCAACTTCTATGAAAAAAAATCTTTTCTAATTAAAATCTAGTATCTACCATAGAGTGAAATACTTTTCTTCTGTGTTATCAACACAAGATCAGGAACTTGCTAAGGGACTAAACTTAGCACTGGAAGGAGTTACATCTGCATTCAACTCCCCTCTGCTACTCCTTCACTCTTACTTTTAGGAATGCTATTAGACCTGCACATTTAGTGGTTGCACCCAAAAGAACAAGTGAGGCAATTTCATCACTGAAAGGAGGCAGTGGTGGTATTGTAAATTAAATTATGGGATAAAGAAGATAGGTACTAGAGGATGCTTTGTGTTTAGATTAACTCCCTGCTAGAAGGCTTCCTTTCTGACAACCCCTAAAAGGAGAGAGTTGCTTAGTAAGGGACAAAAGCAGTGATGTGCAAGGTAGTGGTACATATGCTGTAATAGTTGACTCTTATATAATCAGAAGAAAACCTGATGAAATGCATCCTGCTCCAAATGAAACAGGAGATGCAGAGTATGTGCTTGCAGCCACATTACACAAGGAACAATTTCATTTTTTCAGGCTCTATTTTGAAAGCATCTCTTCTCTGAACAACTAGTTTTTGGTGGTATTTTAAATTCAGAAAGTATTCTCTCTGAACTGAAATAAAGAGGCTGTCTCAAAAACTCAGCTGAAATACAGGAACACAAGGATGAACATGAAACATAACAGTTGTTACTTCTCTCCAGTTGGCTTTAGTTATATAGAGCTTTATGCTACAAAAAGTACAGCATTCACATTTTTCCAGGATTGCTTTCTGCTTTAGAAAATCGGGGAAAAAATTGTTCTAAAGAAACATTAAATGGATAAGTTAAAAGCTACTCTGAATTTTGAAATACCAGGACCAAAATCAGAGATTTGTTATTCTCTCTCATGTAGGCACTCAGTCCCACTTCAGCAATACTTCTGCAACAGGGTTTTATTTTTGTCTTTATACAATTTACACTTCATTTAGTGTACAAGACTGATAATGAATACATGAAAAAGTACAGAGCAGCAAAATACGAAGGTCTTATCAAACTACCAAGTTCTGCAAGGCAATGGGATACCTTCAGCTATCCTTAGAAAGAATCACAGAATGGTTGGGTTGGAAGGAACCTTAAAGATCATCTAGTTCTATCCCCTCTGTCATGGGAAGGGACACATTCCACCAGACCAGATTGCTCAAAGCCCCATCCAGCCTGGCCTCAAACACTTCCAGGGATGGTGCATCCACAGCTTCTCTGAGAAACCTGTTCCAGTGTCTCACCACCCTCACAGGAAGAATTTCTTCCCAATATCTCAATCTAAATCTACACTCGTTCACTTTAAAGCCATTACCCCTTGTCCCATCCCATGTGCCCTTGTGAAAAATCCCTCTCCCTCTTTCTTGCAGCCCCCTTTAGGTACCAGAAGGCTGCTCTGAGGTCTCCCTGAAGCCTTCACTTCTCCAGGATGAACAAACCCAATTCCCTCAGCCTGTCTTCACAGGAGAGGTGCTGCAGCCCTCTGATCATCTTCATGGCCTCCTCTGGACTCACTCCAGCAGGTCCACATCCTTCTTATGTTGGGGGCCTTAGAGCTGGACACAGTGTTCCAGGTGGGGTCTCAGTTTTTGAGTTTAATTCAAGACATGCTTTAAATATAACTGTAGTTATAATACTAATGGATGCCAAGTATTTTAATTTGCTCTTGTATTGAAGAATTAAATCAGTATGGTAAAACTTCAACATCAGAACTCAGGGGCTGGACCTTTAAAAAAGTATGATATTTTGGATTTTGCAGTGAATTGTTTCTTTGGGTTTGTTTGGGTTTTTTGGTGTTTTGGTTTGGGGGTTTATTTTGGGGGGGCATGGTGGTGGTGGTTGGTTTCGTTTGGTTAGTTTAATATCTTAATCTGTTAACACACCATTGTTTTGATTTATTATTGGAATTTAATGAGATTTTTAGCTGGATACCTCATTTTACAGAATTGTATTTTTTTTCAGGTAGGAGAATTAATTTATTTGAAAGAAATACAAATATGAGTTTACACTCAATCTGATTGTTCAGGCTGCCTCCTTTAAAACTGATAATTGGAATAATAAACTCCATCAATATTAAAGTTTATAGTGTCTCTCTATGAGAACTCTCACTTTTAACTCCATAGTGTGATTTTACTAGGAACCCTTCAACAGCTGGGAACAACTGGGTGTGTCACCCCTAAAGAGCTGGTTAAGGAAGTGCTTAACATTTTTAAATAGTAACCATGCTGACAACTGAGAGTCACTAAGCTCATATTACATTCTTATTTGACAGAACTAAAAAAGAATCAAATGAACTGTTAAGACAATCTTGCATTAGTACAAATAAAGAATAAACTTAAAAACCATTGGGTTGTAAAATAACACCTCCTTCAATTAGAAATAATAAAATCTGAGGCTAAAAAGAAAAATTAAAAAATCAAATATACTGAATGAATTGAAGAGGGACACACATGCATTTACACAAATAAGTAGCCATTGAACAAGATGATGTGCATATGACTGCCAAGCATAATATGTGAGGAGTAAGTCCATCTGGATGATTTTTTTTTGAAACACATGACATATGACTGTACTATACCATTGAACAATAACTTCTGCAGATTTACAGAAAGACTGAACTATAAATCTCAGACGTTAATCCCCACTCCAATTTTCACAGGCAGAAAAGAAACCATCCATGCCAGTATACTTCTTCCACATCACCCAACTACTAATCTTGCTGATCTGGCAAAGCATAAAGTTTGCAAGGCTTGGATGGCAACCAGTAATTTTAGCCAGTCCTCTTCACACAAACTTCTAAACAATAAAATTTTAAGGAGCTTTTTCTTTGCAAAAAGGATAATCACATAATCACTTGGAACTGAGAGTCTGGGTATATAAGAGGATTCTTGCTTCTCCTGTCCCAGATTACTTCTAGCAATTATAGAGGAGGGTTTTTCATCACGGCAGTGCATCATCTCAGTTGCAATAGCAAACAAAATGCAAGTAAAAGTTGTAGCCTCCTTACCAGATAAGAAAGATTATTTTCTCAGAACAGATTCTGTTCATGAGGAACAATGGGGGTCTTCACCTCAAGTCAGATGTCACAAGAACACTGCATCACACACAAATAAAGAGTTTGGTATCTCTGAATGGCTTTGTGATGTTGATTAGAGGGAGTGCTATCAGCAAAGGTACAGAAGGCAGCAAGCACACTCAGAAAAAAGTACCAGAACAAAATAACTTTTCCTGCTGGGAAGGACAGGATGGCAGTCTGAGACTGGCCAGGTAGGACAGGATGGCAGTCTGAGATGCCAACTGCCTAAGGGTTTATGGCTTCCCACAAGGTAAAAAGGAGAAGATACCACACTTAACTGCCAGGTGGCAGAGACAAGAGAAGCAGATGGAACACCTCTTCACAGAGCTCATTCCCCTTAAAAGGGCAGGTGTTCCTCCTGAGGACCTCCCCAGCACCAGGAGTGTCAGATAAGCCAAACAAGTCTACAGAACATCAAAATGCAACAAGGACAGAGCTGCAACAACATCCCAGCCAGTGTGAGAGACTGGTTTTTCTCTGACATAAGAAGACAAGTCTCATGTCCTTCTTGGAAACAGAAGTGGACCCGCCCTTTTAATAGCACTTTCGTCTTACCTATTTTCCACATCCAAGGCAAATCAGGCACTGACCATATATACATGTATTCTACCACTGCTCTCTTCGCTGCCATCCCAGCCTGTCAAGCTTTTTATTTAATCTATTTTAGGTACATAAAAAGCATGTGCTAATGCTGGTGTAACAGCAGAACACAGCAGTCCTGCTACAATGTCAAAATACACACAGCTTCAGGCACACGTTAATGTTATCCCATACAACATATTGCAGCTGTTTTAAGATGTGGGCAATTAGCCTCAGGTAATGGCAGCAAAATGAATTTGCTTAGGAATGTCAGAAAGCCAAAAGTTAAATGCAGTATTTTAGAAAGAGTTTACCTTCTTTGTGACAAAAAATTATTTACTTCTAATTATGAAAACAACAAAGGATAACACAAAAGCAAGACATGAAACAGTATCCCTTTTCTGAGCCCTGGGATCCTACAAATTTTGAAGACATTTGTTATTCAGATTGAATGTAAGAAACTACTTATTTCTATTAAATAATAAAAAGACACATCAGATAAAATTCCTGATCAGACAGCATTTCTCTCCTGACACACATATATAGCTCTCTTTGAAAATCCTCTGAAGACTAGCTTGCCCTCTGGGTAGCCAAATTATTTCTATAATTAACTTTTCAGTGGACAGAGTTATCTTTGTGTAACTTATTTCCTTCATCTCTTGGAATAAAACTTCCCTCCTGTCTCTCTTCTACTTCCTAAAAATGTCAAAAAGTTAGGGTACCATTTTACAGTGTGCTCAGATACAGAAGTTTTGAATTACTCTGTAAGCATTTCACACACACTGTGGGACTGTCATATGATATATAATGTGTGGAGAATCAAACTTACACTGAAACAAATTAAAAGAGCATGGTTATGTGGCTGGCAGCTCTTTTGACTAACCCAGACCCCCTGCATTGCTGTCTCTAAGAAGTACTCAATAGTGAAATCTCCTTTTTTGAAACACACTAATTAGACCATTGCTGAATAGATATGATGTAAAACCTCTGTTGCCTAATGACAACTTCAAATTCCAGCCTTACTCTCTGCTCACAGAGCTGGGAAGGGAACTGGTGGTGCTGAAAGGACCTAAAAACCTCTTGGTTACAGTTACATTTTATGAATTTCATGGCTGACCTCACTTGGGTGCACGGTTTAATGTAGGGAGGAGTTGGACAACATACCTTGCACAACAGTTTGCTAAAGTCGACCTCCCCAAGGTTTTGGTTTGTCACTGTTGACTCTGTTGAAGACCAACTCCTAACCACCTCCAACCCTCCCCAGCTATACCCTCCAAGCAAACTTCCACCAAAATAACTTTAGCAAGGGCTTTGTGGATAATTTAATCATGGCAGAGGTTACCAACCCTCCGGCTTTTGGCATGACGTAGGAACGGGCAGAGAGAATACCAACATCCTGGAAAGATGCCAAGTCCCTAAACACCAGATTAGTGAGAAATTACGTTTTGGGTATGAGTCAAAGACTGGAAAACACATCGCCATCTCAAATATCAGACCTCAAAACAGTATGAATTTTCATTCTGAAACCAGGAAGAGAGCATGTCAACATGCTACTGCCCAATCCACCTACAAGAGACTTCTTTCTAATTAAAGCAGTCATTTCACAATATTTTTTTCATTGTATTTACAGAAGGATTACTGACCGTTCCTCTTTAATAAAACTGGTAATTTAAGACAGGAATCAATACTTAACATTTAACCTGACAGGTTTCCAGCTCACTAAAGCTTTTTTTTTTTTTTTTGAGAAAATAAATTCACCCTTTGTAACAATAAAAACAGTTCATACTGTAACAAAACAAGATGCCCCAGAATGATTTTTGCCATGACACATTTATATTAAAACACTAACTATAACTATAATATTCAGAACCAAACCACTGCTATTTCACAAGAAAACTCTTTTTTTCCATAAACATAACAGTTACCCTCTGTGCAACTCAGTGTGTAGTTTCTAGGCACATACACACATATCGCCCCTGACACAGGACACAGCATATGGTGACAAACACCTGATTAATATTTGGAGTGGCAAGACCAGCGCTCCTTTAGGAACACTGTCCCTAAGCCCCAAATTCACTCAGCTAAGTACCAGAGGTACTATCTCAGTCTTTCAGATTTTACATGGGAAACCACAGAGCATATAGAGAAGTCAATTTTGCTCCAAGTCTAAAATAATGTGAACAGTTTCCACCTCATATTGAATGTTGTAAATATTCATTAACAATTAGTTTGCTTGTAAGGTATTATAATAATACTTAATTTTTAAAATTACACTTCTGCAAATCTTAACTGCTGCTCTTAACAAGGCTTAAACCTTCACTACAGTATTCAGAACTGCTCATACCAGATTAAAAGAATTTTCCATAGGCAAATATTAAAAAAAAAGACTGTAATAAAGCTCCGAGAAGAAGGGAAAGAAGAAAACAAAAAACTAAAACTCACTTGACTGTAACTCGATTGGACAAATCCTGAAGATCTCCTGGGTGGAAAAGCTGAGCTTCTTTCAGTCCAATATTTTCGCACGCTTTCAGAAAAACATTTATATTATCCTGCAAAGAGAAGTAGAAAGCAGTTGCTCAGTTAAAAGCACTAAGCAGGTTTTGCAAGATGATTAGTGCGAGCCTTTAAATGTCAAAGTCCAGCTCACGAAAATAATACTGAAAAAGCAATCTTCTGGATCATAAACGCTGGTCGTTTCCACATGCACACAGGCAGGCTGGGCTGTGAGCACGGGCACTGAGGGGTATGTTAAAGATTACCTGGCATAAGGCAGCTGTGAGCCAGTAGGCAGCAATCTCCACTTTGATGTCAGCTCTGCTCAGCAAACAAACGCCCTCTTCCTAGCTTTGCACGGCAAGCCTCACCTCTTGCCTTTAAAAATAACTCCAGCTACTGACATTCACCACCCAGAAACTCTTGGCAGGGGAGGAAGAAGAGGAGGGACACGCCGTTTCTATGCTCACAGACTGATGAGGGAATACTGCACCTGGAGTCTGGGTTTGGTTGCTGAGCAAAGCTCCGGAGAGACAGAAACCAAACTGTACTCAGGGCTGCTGCTACTGCCTTTTTGGGGGGGTTGCTCTCCTTACAGTTCCTCCTCTTCCTGCCCTTCCCCCTCCTCCCCCAACCTCACACCAATCTGTAACAAAATAGAGGTGCAGCACCCACTCACTGCACCTGCTGCAGGATCCACTGACTCACAAGGGAAATGTTGAAAAGTAATTATTCCAACGATATAGAGAGAGAGATTACAGAACTTGTGATCCCTTTCCACTTCATAAACAATAGGCAATAAGCAAGAAATTCCTTCTCGTTAAGGCGGAATGCTATCAACAACAAAAGAATGTGCCCTCTGCGCACTTGCTCCCTTCAGCTGGAAGCCAAAGGAAAACGTACACAAAGTTACTTAATTCATAAACTACGCACAGCCCTGTCATTAAGGGTTTGCAAGTCAGGGTAGTGGGATCAGGGTTTCACAGTATGGAAAAGTTCCACTTTAACAATTTAATACACTTTAAACTTCTTTTTCTTTTTTGGACATTATCACTGGATGTAACAATTACTCCTTCATTAAAAATTTATTTTAAAAAATAGTCACAAAAACCACAGCTGCTTCTAATATAGACTTTAGAAAGTAAAACAAACCCAAGAATCCTCACAACCTTCTGTTTTGAAGGTCCCTGGGATTCTAGTATTCCTTATCAGTCTGTAAATACGTCTTTATTCAAGGAAAATATTTGAGCAAGGTATTCCCCATGCTGGCTGCAGGCTCCGTGTTACCACATCTGAAAAATCCCGAATATCTCACACCATGAAGGTTATGCCTCAAAGCCTGATGCACAATGTGCCATTGTGGGGCTGCTGTTCTGCAGGGGCATGCAACACTATGACAGTGATGGGGCACATGATGTGGTGGCAGATGAGAGGAGGGGGCTGGGAAGGAGGGAGGACAGGCCACTTCACTTTGCACTTGCACTAGTCCCTGCAGTGCCCAGGGGGCTGCCTGCACATATGGCCAAGGTAGCACTTCATGCTGCGGGATGCACCCTCAGAAGCAGTATTTACTTTTCCTTTCCATGCAGTGCCCCTTTTTCCCTTTTCATGCATCATGAGGAAAGCTGGCTATATGTGTCAGCTTTATTCAGTTAATATTTGAAGGTCATGTTAGTACCAAAACCCCGAGGACTTGAAAAGGCATCATTTCATCTGCATGGAAGAGGCCACAAGCTACAGTCTCAGTGCAAGAAGAACTACTTGTTAAACAACAACTATCAGGTCAGTGTTCCAGGGTCTAGGGAGTCCAAGAAACTGGCAAATAATGTACAAGAAGAAAGCAGTAGAACAGATGGAATGAATAGCTGCATGGTAACACACTGAGATGACACCAACGCTGGTGAAGGCAACATGGTCTGATTGGTCTGACCTGTAGCCAAAACTCAGAGCAAACTCCCAAACTGATGGGTTATGTCAACTGAAGTGCAGAAAATGAGCACATTGTGCAGGTAAACAAGGAAGAGTCAGATTTAGAGAAATAGATGCTGCCTACACCCTGAGAGCAATGAAAACAAGCAGAGGAGTTGCTGTTCAGTGGATGCTTGCTGGCACATGAGAGAAATAATTTTGAAGGTGACTCAATGATTAAACCTATCAAGCAACAACCTCCTGACAAATAACACTTACAGCCGAAGAATATCATCACTGACAGGAGTCGAGACCTTCAGAAATGGTTTCAGAAGCAGGGGGAGATAAAACAGGAGGCAGAACACAGCTAGTCATGGCACTCACATGCAGGGTAAAACATGGTTCAAAATCTCCCTCCCCCAGCTCCCAAGCCAGAAGTTTGATCATGTTGGCCATCTCGCAGGTTACTGCCCCAACACCAGCTTTTCTCCAGTCAGGGCCTGGAAATGACCCTCAGAGCCCCAAGAGACGATACACAATAGGCTGTTCCTCAGGCTGGAATATTGATGCAAAAATATATTATTTCAACAGATCAGCACTTCTAAATACTGTCCTTGCCAAGTTATTCTGGACCATTCCTAATCATTGAAGTAAATCAGCAAAGCTACAGGTCTCAAAATAGCTAGCAGCCATTTTAAACTCTACCAGAATAATGAATACGAAAATTAACCTTAAATAGCACCACAGAAATAAGTAGAAAAAAATGACAAGTTATCAACCTTGCAATTAGATTTATCATTAGAGATGTGAACAGGAACATTTTTCAGTGATTAATGCACTCAAATATAGAAGCCATTACACTATTCCGTTTTACCAATGTAACTGTACTTTAATAAGATTAATGGTTGCTACCACTTCAGCTTCAAAGGACATACTGCAATCTGAATCTCACCACACTTCACAACAGTGATTCTTTTTTAAACATTCAGAAGTCAAAAGCCTGGAAAAGCACAACACACAAGAGCTATCTCCAGATGACAAAAGTCAAAGTGATGCGCTTGAGGCAGAAAGCTTCATACTTGTGTCCGCCACTCTCCTCTGCCACCAAGGTGTTCCTGATCTCTGTAAACGAGGACAGGCCATTTTAAATTTAAGAAAGATTCAAATTAGTGGAGTTGCAACAAAAAAGGATTATGATGATGAGGGAATACAAGGGACAATACAATGAAAACTGGAGAATTTGATTCTATTATACCAATAAAATGAAGCACAAGAGGCAGTACTGGTGCCACCTATCAGCACAAGAGAAGAAAAACCAGAAGGAGAAAGTTACCCAGTCCAAAAAGCAAGGATTCATCATCAAGCAGATCAAATATATTTTTACAGGAAGCATAAGGTTCTGACCATTAATAGAGAAAGCTCTTGAACTAAGAGGGATAAAATAATCTGGTTTATTTTTGTTCATGTTATTAACAGAGATTGATCAGTGCATTTCCCTGAACATCTGAAGTTGGAACTAGCATCATACAATTACAGGTTTTAAATCACAACAAAAATAAAGCCTGAAGTCTAAACCACAAAATTCAAGTGTAATTAATTTCTGGTATGCTACTATTACTTCCAAGTGTTCTAGTGAGAGGGGGTGGGGAGGTTGAAATGAGACTGTGGGAAGGGCTGGTTTTTTCCCCAAATGATGTGCATGATGAAACAACAAGAGCATTTCAGATGTTCCTAACATGACTTAACTTTCCCACATGCTGTACAGATTTATAGTGAATACACAATGTAGAACGCTGACTAGGTAGAGCTATTACCATTCAGTATCTCATTTTTGTCTCAAACTTCAAAGTGAACCTCACCCAAAAGCTCTGCAAAGTCATAATGCAGGAGAGACAGAGCTGCCAGTAGGAAACAGGTCATCCATGAGCAGGAATTTAAATACTGCCATTTGGGGAAACGACAAACGATACTGCACACCTTCAGCAATGTTCCTGACTTTCTGACCCCCATGGTGCAGCACTAGGCACAAAACATTCCCTCTGTTTCTGAAGCATCTCCCTCTAAACAACGCTGAGAAGGAGCCAAGATGTAATGGCAATACTGAAAATGAGACTCTGGTCCATACCCTCTCTTCAGCATCCTAGCAGAGTAGGAGCCTTTCTCACTCCTGCAACCTCATGGACATGAGGAGGGGAAAGAGCTGAGTCTTTCCTGTCCTGCCTTGCTGTTCCTCAGTGCTGCCTCTGCTCCTAGGGAAAGGGGCTAGAGGGCTCAACCAGAGCTCTGCACCTCCAGCAGGTGAATGGGGTGGGAAGAGCAGGGCCACCACTGAATGGCTCCTCATTCCAATTACTATCCTCCAGACTGCAAAGATGAAAGAAGCCAGTCATTGTATGGGAAAACACTAGAATATGAACACTTTCCTTAAAACATAACACTTTTTAAGGAGTAAAAAGCAAGGCAGTGGACAGTAGTTCTGTGTTGCACCTGTAATCAGTGTATAATGTATGTCATCAGAGCAAGAGCTTGAAAATAAAGGCAAAGAGAGCACTGGTGAAGTGCTGGTGATGGGCAAGTACACAGGTTCCTCAAAACCTTAAAATACAGAGGAAAAAGAGCACTTTGAAAACAGGAAAAAAAGAATTAGCATGAGCAACAGGATAGTGAGAGAAAAGAAAAAAGCAAATATGCAAAGCAGGTCAAAAAAATTTGACCTTAAGTAAGAAAAAAACCCCAAACCACCAACCTAAGAAGGAATGTATTGTATGCAAAATAAAAAAAAAAAAAAAGAAAATCTCTAACGTGAAAGAGCATGGAGTTAACAGGTAATTAAAGGAGATCTCCACATAAATACCACCTTATTTTGACTACTTAAATGCAGTGCAACATCACATTCAGCTTGTCTATTCGAGCTGCAATTTTATTAAGAATAAATCCCTCATTATCATTATTATCTGGGTGAGACAGGAATATTAATTTAAACAAGTGTGTAAATACATTTGCCTTCTTTAAGGTGCAGTAATGCTGTGTGGTAAGCCTGTCTTCTCCCTAGTTAACTGTCTCTCTAAAGCCCTATATATGCACAAAAAACAGTGAGATCTCCTAGGCATACAAGTTATGGCACATCTTCCAAGTGACTTGGCAACTAGGAGAAAAACAATTTAATTAACATGATGTTTTTCTGTTCTTCCCGACTGCATTGGCCAATAAATGAAGACAGTCCTCCAAGTTGTCTCCTATTCTTCTGCAAATACCCACTGTTTCAGTCAAAGCCCTTATTTCTGCTATACTGCCACTCAAGCTCTAGGTAGGCTGGTGTGTTGTTTTAGTTTTGTTTGAGGATTTTTTTTTGTTTGGTGTTTTGGTTTGGGGTTTTTTGGGGGGAGGATTGTTGTGGTTTTTGGGGAAGGCTTTTAAGGTGGTGGCGTTTTTTTTCAGAGTATGAAGGGGCTTGCAGGACTATGAAACACATTTGCATGGAAGTATTAAACTACCATCCAGACCATGACTTGATGCCAAAAGTTGTTTTCAATTTTCAAAAGAAAAAAGACACCAAAGTACTTATAGAGCCTAGCAACAAAAACTTTTGACATTTTAGAGAGACTGATGCATTTTTTGGCTACAGCTGAAAATCATCTGAATACATCATATTTAACAGACATTTTTCTTAGTACTGCATTTATGAAGATATTTGGGTCATCTTGAAAGCTTACATTGTATCTCCTTCAGCTCTGCATCCATGACAAACCCTCTTTATTAGCATCCTCATTCCCTTAAGTTAGGACTATTTCTATTTTTAAAAAATGGTATTTTTTCAAAGTCAAAAATGTTTTTCATAGATACAGCATCATATTGACCACTCAAGTTAGCTCAAATCAGCTTAATAGAGAGTTTAGAGCTACATATTGCAGCAGCATCACTACACAGCTACACATTGTTTATATTCAGAGCTGGGGTAAGAGGAAGAAACCTACAGCAAGAGCTCGTTGAACAAGTTGGGTAACTTGCTCTTCCTTGGAGGTACGTTTCGGTTATTAGCTCTGGCTGCACTTGCAGGTGGGGGCAGAAGGGGTGAGAGGATAGGAGAGAATAGGGCTCAACACCAACCATGTGGCGTAACCACAGGCCTGAGAGCCAGGAACTCCCCATTACCACCTTGGCCTTGCACATCAGGATGTTTGGTGCCCATCACCCACTCATTCCATCTGTAGATTGCGATCCCAGCTCCTACAGCTCTCTAAAGGCTAGCGGGTTCAACCAACTGAAAGTAGAAGAAGTGGATATAGTACCTAAACTGCTTTTTTCCCCTCTATTTTGGGCTCAAAACTAAAAATAGTAATTAAAACAATCATCCTGCAGACATGATTTGACTTAGAGTGACCTCAGGGCTTCTGTTCAGTAAATTATCCCACCTATAACAGAGTGCACAGAGCACTGTGTTGGCCAAAGAACAGAAACTGTGCTAATTGCTTTGCCACTCCCCTCTGTGTGCCCTTCGTTGTTTTTCCACACTGGGTAAAATAATAAATTACTGTGATCTTTGGCACAGGGATTCCCTGCCCCCGCTCTATGAATGATTAAAGATACTAAATCTTTAGTGATTCACTTGCAGTTTTCCTCTCAAAAAGCAGGTGTTCCTGCTGCAAGAATGCAGGAATGAAACTTTAGTCACAAACTTTCCCGTTACCTTGGGGCTGTCAGTATCAATAACTGTAGATCAGCCAGGAAGAGGAACATTCCCTTTCACCATTGTAATTTGAGAGCCTCAAGGTTCAACCATTATGGAAACTACATTTTGGAGCAGCCTTAGTTAAAGAATCATTCTAGTTTGGGATAAAAAGGTCCAACTGGGCCCCAGACCCCAATTCCATCTGCAGTGACAGCAGCTGCATGGACCGCTACAAAACCAGGGTGTGTATTGAAGGATCCTCGCCCAAAATTTGTTCCCCAGCTCCTGGCACTGTCCACCACCATCTCTAAGGGCCAGCAGAAGACATGTCAGCGCAGCCTACCTCATTGCCTGCAATCTCTTGCAGCACTGAGCTCCACAGTGTCTGCAGCAAGAGTAACTGGATTAAGGAAAACACACAACATAAATTAACATGGCTTGTTTGTTGTTGTTTTTTTAAACAAGACTTCTGAATTGACAGCTTTTGAGGTGCTTAACACAAGAAAGGGCCAGCTGTCCTCAATGACTCAAAATCCCTCCCAGGCCTATATCTCTAACCATGCTACATATCTTCACTGTGACATTAAAGCAATATATTAAGGCAACGATGAGCCTTTTATTGATGAGAGAGTGAATAACACGTTATAAACCACAGGTGTGTTTCTGGGATGTCACTGCTACCAAATAAGGCCAGTTACAATGCAGAAGGGCAAAAGTACAGAACACTGGCAGACATGTCTCGTTAACAGAACTCACCCACTCACAGGCATTCTTACTGTAAAGAAAGTATAGGTTTGGAAAGCCAGTATGGAGGAACCATCCTGGGCCACTTCCTTGTTTAGATAAGCCTTAACCTTCCCACCAGCTAGGTGCATTTCAGTCAAAGTCAAGGGAAAAAAAAAAAAAACAAACCAAAACAGAAAAAAAAAAAGGTAGTGATGTGCCTTACACACCAAACAAGTTATACAAAACAGACTTTGGAAGAGAAGTGTGTTAAATACTCCAGGGCCAAGTAACCCCACTAGACAGAGCTGGAATGACAGTAATCCACTTAAAGGTGAAACTCCCCTGAAGCCTAATGAGTAATAAAAGCAAAGACCTCTTGTTCTTGAAACACAAAGTTTTGGCAGAGCTGGCTTTCTTCCTCCACCCTCTTTTTTTTCATTTTATTTGTATATGTAAGGTTTTTTTGTTTTGCTTACACAGGTAACAATTTGATACAGATGAAATTCAGCCCCTCTGTACACAGGGCTTGAAACAGAGCCTCAGATCCTCAGTTCATGTAGCCCCTGATGACTAGACTATCATTTAGTACTTCATTATTCCTAAAACAGAATTTGAAACTTTTTTCTAACTTTGCTTCCTTTAAGAGCCAGACATCTTTTGTTTCTTAAAGGGAGTAGCATCTTAGTACTGTATTTAATCCTTGCTGCCCTACATGGGAAAGCTTCTCCACAGCATAGGGTAAGCCCAGCACCCCAGATCAATGAGTGGGTTTGGAGATGACCTGCCTTGCAGCTCACTTGAACTCCTGCATCAGTTCCAGGCTTCCTCATGTCCCTCTCCATCCTCAGGCCCTCCAGAAAGCAAGCTTGGTCACCCCAGCTGCAGCAGCACAGCACCCTGCATTTGGCAGCATTTGGTGCTGGCATCACACTTAATAGTTCTTTTACATACATCACGGGAGGAGGGTGATTCAGCACAGGCACATGGGTGTGGAGGTGTTCAGACAGGTGTTAAAATATGTGGTATGAGGATTTTGTAGCAAACAGAGGGTAAATAGCATAGCTGTACAGTTCCACCACCAATACCACAGAAAAAGTTATCACCACTGCAATTAACTTTGAAAAATGCCATGAATTTTAAGTATTGCACATTGATAAATATCTGACAAGCTAGAAGGGAAAAAAACTACGATAGCATCCAGCTTATGAAGACTTAATACAAATAAACACTGACTGCCACAAGAAATCTCAAATCTACACTTCCGTAGCAAAGGCAGGAGAAATCAGATTATAAGCGTCACAAGTATGAGTTAAGGTGTGCACTTTTTCTACGTGGTTGACTTCTTTTTTCCAGTTCGGAAGGAATGTTTCTTTACAAACACAGAAAGAGTCATCAGTTACTTAAGAAAATAAAAATAGCACACAAATGACAGAGCATGCCACAGACTGACTGAGTTGATAAATGGAAATTATTTGCAGTTTATTTGGCAACCATATTTATGTATTTTGTTAAGTGCTGGCAAGCTGAGTCAAAAAGGGTCATACTTTCTCAGAGCTTTGGTTTAGAGCAGGAGGAGGAATAAAAATTTTCCATATTAAAAAGTTCTTGGTGCCAATCATTACTTTACAGTTAGTTGACAAGATTTTTTAAAATTTATTAATTTAGCATTTCGACATCTCATCACAGTAACACACTGAAAGCAGCAGTCTGGAAGACCTGATCTCATTTAAAGCATCCCAAAATACTGCTTTTGATTCATGGAGATCAACCAGCAGACACAGCATTTACTGTCCCCCAACAAGAGGCCAAGGTGAGTAGCTGAACCCCCTTTTCTGGTGTCTTCTGCACCCATATAATTTCTCCCTACTTATGCCTTGTAGATACATTTCACTTCATCATCACTAACCTAAAACCTGTCAAGTTCAACCCTTAGTCCGAGTTTCATTCTGCCTTATTGATGTCTTGAGCAGCTACTAAAAATGTCACAAAGAGTTTGCATCAACCTTCTCTTTCCCCACACCCTACATTTCAAAGTGTTTAGGCAGCAACAGAAAACAATTAAAGGAAATTCAGAGCTAAGGCTGAAATGTACCATATGTTTTCAAGCAGAAGGACACAAAACATCAGTAAACCACTGTCGAGATTACATACTCCCACTATCAGGCATTGAACGACGACAGAACAATGTCATCTCTAACTATTAATAAACATACTTCCTTTCTAGCACACAACTCTTTTTCTTAATTGTCTAATAGAGGTATTTCCATAAAAGCCACATTCCTCTTTCCCATGAGACAGCAGAAAGTGTACCAGAAGTGATTTATAGTTCCATATACATTCCTGTAAGGTCTTACATTATTTCTGACATTTGCTAATTTTCCTTTTTTTTTTCCCTTCACACTGTAAGTCTATGAGAGAAGTGGACTGAGAGTCAAAATTTAACCCCCACCCTGCTCTGACTTGCTGATTAAGTTCAGGAAAGTCAGAAAAACTCCCACTAACCACACTCTACTATCTTTACATATAGAACTGAAACAATGAGAGATCTTTGCGAAGCACTGAAAGATCTGACATATTAAAAACTTCTTGCATAAGAAGCCAGACTTCATTTAAATTCTTAAGCAAAACAATGAGGTTTCTAAAATGCTTCATACTACAGTTAGTTTGTCCACCATGTTCCAAAGCTTGAAGAAATTTCTGCTTAGGAGTTTGAAGTAATGCAAAATTCAGAACTTTCAGAAGCTGTCAATGGAAACAAATACTAATTTCCAGTTGCATTGTTCATAGCACTGACAAAATCCTACTAAAATTCATTAGGTACGCAATTTAATACTGTGATGGCTACATTTGAAATACCATGCTGTGTCAATTACCAGGTGAAAAGATATTTTCTTAGACTAATAACATAGGACCATACAACGATTTGGGTTGGAAGGGACCTTAAAGACAATCTAGTCCAACCCCCCTGCTATGAACAGGGATATCTTCAACTAGGTCAGGCTGATCAGAACCCCATTCAACTTGATCTTGAATGGGAAGCCTCCACTGCCTTGACATCCTCACAGTAAGCTAGAAGTATTCCTTATATCTAGTCTAAATCTATACTCTTTTTGTTTGAAAACATTACCCCTTGTCCTATCACAACAGACCCTGCTAAGAAGTTTGTTCTTATGTTTCTTATAATCTCTCCTTAAATATTGAAACCCAGAGCCTTCTCTTTCCAGGCTGAACAACCCCAACTCTCAGCCTGTCTTCACAGGAGAGGTGTTCCAACCTCTGATCAATTTTGTGGCCCTCCTCTGGACCTGCTCCAACAAGTCAATGTTCTTATAATTCTGAGGACCATAGAGCTGCATGCAGTACTCTGGGTGGGGTCTCACAAGAGCAGAGGGGCTCCCTTGATCTGCTGGTCAGCCTTCTTCTGATGCAGTCCAAGATACAATTGGCTTTCTGGGCTGCAACTGCACAATTGCTGACTCATGTTCAGCCTCTCATCCACTAGTATGTCCAAGCCTTTCTTGGCAGAGCTGTTCTCAATCCCTTCATGTTCTATCCTGTATTGACACTGCAGGGTTGCCCCAACCTAGGTCCAGTACCCTGAACTTGGTCTTATTAAAACTCATTAAAACTTCTCAAGCCTGTCTGGGTTCTTCTGGATGGCATCCTGTCCTTCAGGAATGTCAACCACACCACTCAGCTTGTCATCTGCAAACTTGCTGAGGTTGTACTTGGTCCCTTTGTCTGTGGCCTTGAGGAAGACATTCAACAGTACTGGCCCAAATAAGAACCTCTGAGGGACATCACTTATCACTAATTCCCATCTGGACATGAGCTATTGACCACTACCTGCTCTGTGCCACTATCCAACCAATTCCTAAACCACCAAACAGTCCATGCACGAAATGCATCTCTCTCCAGTTTAAAGAGAAGGATACCTTGGAAGACCATGTCAAAGGTTTTGCAAAAGTCCAGATAAATGACATTGGTAGCTTTTCCCTTGTCCACTGATGTAGTCACTCCATGACAGAAAGCCAGTAGGTTGGTCAGGCAGGACTTGCCCTTGGTGAAGCTGCACCAGTGGTCCCAAAGCACCTCCCTGTCCTCCATGTGTCTTTGCACAGTGAGGATCTCATCCATGATTTACCCAGGCAGAGAGGTGGGGCTGACAGGTTGATCATTCACAGGATCCTCCTTTCTACCCTTATCAAAAATGGGTACAATGGTTCTCTTTTCCCACAAATCTCTTGCTTCCCAAAGAAAAAGAACAAGAACAGTTCTGGGAAGTTTTGTTACCTGTAGCATTAAAAGGAGATATTAAACAAGAAGAACCTGGCCTCATTTCTGTCATCCAAAATGCTCCTGAGCCTGCATTAAGTGTATAGACGTATAAAGGAAAGCATGTTTGATGCAGGGCAGGAGTTTGGTCAGACTATACCCACTTTTACTTTTTCCTTCTTCCTCTTAGTTTTAGATATATTGAAGTTCAGTTGTAAGAAACATCAACTGCAATTGCAAAACAAGAATTTCGACTCATGTAAGTAAGGATTATGTCAAGTAATAAGCCTTTTAAAAGACTTGTCTTTCTGAAATCCCCAACAACTTGCTGAGCAAACTCATCCAGAAAATGGTCAATGATGCTTCTGTATGTTTGTTTACATGTTGAAATTACCAGCTTTTCAGAAAAATACACCTATCATCTTGTGCCTTGCCTTATGAAAAGCAATACCAGACTAATCAGCTTCCAGGTGAAAATGCAGCTTCACTCTTAGCAGTAGGGTTGCATATGCACTCACCCTGTACCTCTGAATGTACTGACAAATCAAAATCACATGACCCAGTAAGGCAAAGGAGAGGGCAACAGAGGCAGGACTCAAGGCAGAGCTCACGGCCACTCCATTAGCTGTTACATGTTCTGTTACTTTTCAAAAAGGTGACTTAAACTTCCAGAAAAAATAGCAACACTCCACATCAAGTAATACTGCCTCATCACTGGAGGGTTAAAAAAAACAGTTGGACAAGCAAACATCACATCAAATGCTTATCAGCTCATTAGTTTGATCTTGACCAAAATTTATGAGGCTATTTCTTACAAGCATTTTTGGACACTGTTCGTTGCTGCACAACCAGAAGGTTTAAGTCTGTATTTTTTGGTGTTTGGTAGCAAAGCAAAGCAAACAACAGCAACTTTTATGTAACTTAGTCCATGTATTTGTGTATTTGCCCTTCCTTGTTTTTCAAGAGGAACATGAAGTTCTCTTACAGTCAATTTCTCAGACAAGCTACTATTATATTACTAATGTAGCCTATACTGGTCAAATTCAAAGAGAAGGAGCTTAAGATTAAAAAATAATTATTTTTAAAATATACGTGTAATACAGGAAGCAGAAAGCATGGGCCAATATAAAGGCCATACTGAAGACAAGGATGTGAACAGCAAGAGAAAATAGTGAGGATATTCAGCATGAAGGAATGAGCTTTGGAAGTATGTGTGCTTTGAAAAACAGGGAATTAATTTTAAATAGTATTAAAGCCTCTCATATACCATCAAATTCTTTAAATATAAACCACAAACAATTTGATTCTAAATCATCCAGAGAAGGAACATTGTATCTAAGTCCTAAACAAAACATACAACTGAAATAATCTGTACAAGTAAGAATTTTACCAGAAAAATTGTTTTGAAAGTGTCCTAAAAAAAGTCAAAATGTCATCTGCATGCCATTCCCCTGCAACACAAGAAAAAAAAAGAGGGGAAAAAAAGCACCAAAAAGCCCTCACCACCCTGTCAAGAAAATTTTCCCACAGAAAAAAAAATTTGGCCAGCTCTCCCTGATGCCAAGAGATAAGGAAGTACCAGGGTGGTTCCAGGGTTTGCAAAGTGTTAGGCACAAAGGAATAGACATTTTTTTATTTTTTATGTTCTCCACCCCTTTCTTTATCTCCCTGTTCATTTTAGTGTAGCTTTCTTTGATATTTCTCTCTTCTTACCTTTATTATTCCCTACTTCCCTTGTTGACAAGGTACATGCCACTGATCTAAGTAGCACTGTTGGAGGTTGTTGACTCAGTGTAAGTGGTATTAATACCTACTGACACATTAAATAAGTACATTATAGAATACAGTGATGTTATATTACATTGCATTAAAGGGAAGCCATGATGTTTGAGTATCAGTTGTCAGAAGGATGTTTCCTGTTGATGGAAAACCATTAAGACACTCTTCACCCTAAGGGAACCCTAATTCCCAAAATCCCACTCCACAATATTTCAGATAAACATGTTCAAATCTGGAACTGCCTAGAGATATGAAGTTTTATTCTCTTGTGTGAAAGTGAAACAAATATTCCAAAAAAACCCCTCTCTGTCAAAGCTGATGAACTTTATGAAGGTGACATTTTCTGCTGATACTCATCCAGCCCTCACACCGAGACAGTCTGAGTTAGCAACATCTTGACTTGTTTGAAATCATGGACCAACTTGAAACAAAAGTGCTAATGACATTTCATTTACAATTCTGAAAACCCAACAGCTTTTTATTCTTCCCTGTCCTATGATCACAGCCCTCACATCTCTGATGTGAGAAAAGGCTTCCCAACCACAGTGCAAAGCACTGCAGTTCCACTTCACTCACAGAAACTGCAAGCAAAGATAGATAGTCTTAGAAGACCAAATTGGTATATTGCAAAGCAGCAAGACTTCCACTCGCTACCCCTCTTCAGAAGACATACTCTTTGCTTCACCACCTGGTCTCAGTTGGGAACATACTTAAACTAAAACTCTGCCTTGCTGAAGAGCATACACTTATTCCACATGAGCAATATATTATTCTGACAGATATGGTGAGCTTGCATAAACTATACATATCTCATTCATCTTCTCGCTGTCTCATGATGTCTTGTGAGTTTCACTCCAGTTTATCATTCTCTGTGTTTAGTCAACTAAGTTACAAACAGAAGGCTCCTGGGGAACAACGGCGCTGCAGCCAGAAATGCACCTCTGAAATTCTCAGCAGAGCCTTGTTGGATATGTTGTCGAACCACAATGTCCTCCCCAACATGCGATTGTAAACAAACCATCTCACATGCTGGGATTCAAACTGAAAACTGTATTTTTTGAGAAAGTAGGGTTTTTGGGGGGTTTGCTTTTTAAGCATTCATTTTATTTTCACCATCCATATTGCCCAAGAACTCTAAGCAAAAACATTTTGCAGACTCTGAATATAGTGACATTTATCAATGAGAGTAATTTTCTTTAAACAACATCTCTTTCACACATGTGTGGACCAGAAAAAGTGGATTTTAAGTGACAAAGTGCAATCTGCACTACTGTTCATAATGAAATCTCAGCTTCCACAATCCTCTGACCTTTCTGTTACCCTTCCCATATCCCCTTAGAGATGCTTGAGGAACTGCTACTCTGTACCAGTTTGCTTGTCTCTCTGCTGTACTGGGGAAAATATATGCCTTGCTCTTTACACAAGGTGTGTATTTTAGACAGTTGGAAATATAGTCAGAAACTAAATTTTAATTTTCTAGCAACTATTGTAGTGCAAAGGTTTAAAACTGCATTTTTTAAAAATGGTCAAAATTAAAGAAAACAACAGCAACCTCCCAAGTCAATCCCTTCAGGACACTTATGGGAACATCACTGTCTCCAAAAATCTGCCACATGCTGTTAAAAATGAACCTACTGCAAGTGGCAACTCTCTACAGCTACTGCTGGAGTTACTCCTTTGCACCCTGCAGTTGGCACACCTCACTGTCCAGGAAACCACTGTAAGAGCCCACCTTTGATCACCTCTTCCCTGCAACCACTCTGGGACCTGCCTTACCCCCAGCAGCTCCATTTTTCCCCAATTGGAACAAAAGTGAATAGGCAAATACAGCTAAGACGATAGCTAGATCTCACCCAAACCATGGGAGGTATGTGCCTCAGAAGGGACTAGAGCAGTAAGTTTCTAAATGGATACCAAGTTATGGCCAGATCCAACCCTCCTTCCAAAGAGTTCTTACAAACCCTCCCACACAAGCTACAGCACAGATTTCCCATGCCATGCCAAAATGGAGAGAAGATGACTAACTTTTTTTTTATCCTTCCTGGTACCAATTGAGCATTTTTTGTTAACTGAATGCCAAGTTTCATTTGAGTACTTAATCATCAAAACATGTGTATTTATTTTTCCATTCCATCATGATTTTATCTGAACGACTGCAATTCACACCTGAAAAATCACTACGCAGCAGTATAATCAAACTAAAGATGAAAGCTAAGACTTACTTTCAGTCATCTAAAATGTGCTTGGATTTGAGGTAATACTGCTAATATAAAGCCCCTACTGGATTTTATGATAAGTAAGGTGTCATAAAAGTAAATAAGACATAAAAAATCAGTAATGCATTTACTTCATTAAAAGCAGCACCTCATCCTAACTCAATACAAAACCAAAAGTATGGCACACAATATTCCACATAAAACAGAATGTTTCATTATTCCTATAGGCTTTCACTTAGTATATAACTGAAACAATTTGTTTTCAAAATAACCATGAAATCAAAGAAACAATATAATGAAACCCTTCTGGAGATTCAACCAAAACCAGCTATTCAACACTGTATTTCTCTACTGCTGAAAAAACCCTGTCAAATAGTTGACATGAACACAATGCCTAAATGACATACTTATATGGAAGTAAAATATACTAACTCCCTAGGGACAAAAACCAAAACTGAAGAAATTCATGGAGGGTAAAGAAAAACAAAAGGGGGGGAAGGGGGAAGGGAAACAAGATGTCTTTCAAAGCATTTGTTTCCTTCTGATAATCAGCCTGCCACAAAACTGTCAAGAACACAGGGGGGTTGTTTTCTTTTAACCAGAAAAATCAGGAGAAAAATGCATGGTAATTACCCAGAGATAAATGCATAAAATGTTTTGAAAATGGACTTCAGGACCTGAGTCTAGAGGACCATGAAGAAGCTGTAGAAAGAACATGATCAGAAGATATTCAGATTATAGTATTTGCTGGACTCAAATTGAAAGTTTCAGCATCTCTTTGTACTTTACAAAAAAATCCCCTGCTGTCTCTTGATGTTAAAATTTCCATCTGGGTTAAAAAAAAATGAAAAAATGAAAGGAGAAAAATAAAGAAGTCCCCCTACCAAGTGTGATTTCTAGGTCTCACTAAGGCTTCCTAGGGAGCAATCAGTGCAAGACTGAAAGATCCTGAAAACAGAAGTGAGAGCCACAGAAGTATATAGAATACGTACGAAGCCACAGAAAACACTGGAAGCATGTTTGTAAGAGAAGCAACCTACAAGCAATGAAAATATTCCCAGAACATGGCAAGCAATCCTACTGGTTAATTCCCTAGCAAGCTCTTTCCATCTCTAAATCCTATGGTTCATTAACCACAGTATCCTGAGCCTGTCAGGTATCAATGTTCACTTTTTTATAAATGCAAACTCCCATAATTTTGAGTTTGAGTTTTATATGCCAGGATGAAAGCTGGACTCTTCAAAGCTGGTTTAACTGAGTAGGTTCCTCAAGTCTGGGAAAACCAGACTTCCCACTATTGTCACCATAAGCACCATCTCCTGAAACCACCCCAATAATCATCCTCATAATCACCATCTCCTGAAACTGAAATATTTATGTAAAACCTTTTCCATAGGTTAACACATCAGCTCTCTCAAATACAAGCTTTAAGCCATATTTTATCAACAATAACACTGAGTGATCTTGTAAATCAACAATCATTCACCTTTACTCCCTTTTCCTTTCTTTTTGAAGACTTGTAGCAAACAGCAACAACTTGAAGAAACAATAATACGCTACAAGTAAGATATAAACTACACACTAAATGAATACTCCACATTTTTGCATCTGCAAATAAACAAAAAATTGCATATAAAAACAAGTTCTTACAGTTATGACTCAAGACGATGCTCAAATCACCACAAAAATGAAATCTAGCCTATGGTTTTCTGGTTTGAATCTAATAACTACTTTAGAGGCCATTTAGGCAATCCAACTGCTGATCAAATAACTGTACTGTCCTCCCAAGAATTATTTTGGCTTCATTTGAATTTCTTTCTGTATGCTTCACAAGAAAAGAACGTGCAACAGTCTCATTTGCAAGCCTACTACCTTAGCTTTTCCTGGGACAAAAGCAACCAATACTTTCTACGTTCATTTGATGCGGAAATGTGTGTTCTCAGCTTGTGCAATAATATATGGCAATTTAACCCAATCTTATGACCTCCAGCCAAGTTAACTACACTTATTCTCCAAAGAGCTACATGGTCGACCAGCAAAAGCTAATGTTCTGTTGGCTCATCCCATTAAAACATATAAACAAAAGTAGCTAGAGAAGTTTTGTATTCTACTCCTACCAAGAAACCAGGTAACTCTGAGTTGCATGTTTATCATAAGGTGGGATCTTCCATTTGTTTCAGGAATCATGCATATGTCCCTGTTCACCTCAGATCTTTTAATATGAGACCAGTAGTTCCAGTGACAGGACTGAGTAACCTAGACCCCCTAGTGACATGAATAGCCAATAAAGTGTCTGTAGTAAAAAAAAAAATTATGAAGAAAGAATTTGTCTACCCACAAAAGTTTCTGATGTTAAATGGCTACAAAATTTATCCTGCAGCAAATTTTCCAAACACCATAAAGAAAACCTTTGAAATTTCCCATAAGAATTACTACATACATCCCACCCCCATCCCCCAAAAATATGTGATTTACAGCCCAAACATTGGCAAATATCTCAACTGAAGACTAAAGAGAGATCTTTGCATCAGAGTTATTTTAATGTAACTGGAGCTTTGCTGTGGGTGGAGTGAAACAGGTTCTAAAAATATTTTAACTGCACGTAACATTTCCTACTCTGCCCATTCCCTAAGAAGGGGACATCTGAAGTCACTTGGGAATATAAGATAGGATGGTGGCCTTTAAATAGAGACAAATAATACTGCAGAGGTTTGCGCACAGAAGCCAGTGCTTGATACATTTGGGGATGATGAAGTTTCACACAATTACAGGATGACTGAAGTTACAGATATGAATTACAGATCAGGTAACCTTTGTGGTTTAAGACAACATATAAATGGTAAAATTTTAAACCAAAAAAAATAAAATGGAGCTAAAATTTTTAGAAATTCATAGGGGTTTTTTCTCAAGACAATGTAAGAACAGTAGGCAAAAGTGCTCCTTAAAAACGGAAAGCACTTTGTGTCACACCCCAGACAGGAGATTTGATGTCATTACTTACCAAGCCAGCAATTGGAGTTGACAGACGATTTATCTTCTTAACAATGCCAGGTTTGATCTTGTTAATCAAACTAAAAAAAAAAAGTCATATGATTTTTCTGTTACATAATCAACTGTACTTGATGATGCATGAGCATCAACGCTTACTAAGAAATATTTTGCATATGGTCCTAACTTAACATGATTTGAACCAATTAGATCTGAACGTATTAACACTCTCAAGAAGTGACAACCCACAACAGATTGTAGAAGGAAAAATGAGACAAGTTGCACACACACATACACAAAGCGATTTCTGAGAAAGAAGAAAAGAAGGTGCCTGGGTAGGTGTGGGCAGAAGTGGATCTATGTTTCTGCTACATGGGTGGTGATGATAATCAGACTCAAATTTCCTGTTTAAAGATTTTCTTCACATAAAAGTTCTGATGTAGATGTCAAAAATGTATCAGAATAGTGATGTTCAGAGTTTGGTGTGAAAGCACTAATATTCTTGTGAGGGCAAGAAATAAACTCAGTTTTCATAATGCTATCAAGTTCAGTATACTGTGGGCAACAATCAGTTTTGGCACATACACTTTACATGTACAAGTAATTTTCAGTCTCAGAATTCTGCTGATATCAGTCTTTATATAAAGTTCATAATAAAACTGAGAAGATAGGACAGACTAATACAACACTGTTGAATACACAAGTCCAAATGCATACCTTGTCCCGCAGTGAGGATGAGGCACAGGATTCCTTGCACCTTTTTACTCAGGTTTTCAGTTACAGAGATAGGGAAGTATTGTCATTCACCAAATTAGAGACCACAGGGTCAACAGAGAACAGGGACCTCAGGACACCCTGCAGACTTCATCTGCCTATATCTTGGAGGATTTTTGACTTACTCCCTCTTGTTGCTGCTTGTCTGGCCAGAGCCTTGACCCCACACAAAGCATCAGCAAGGTTTTGTGATCTATCCACACCAATGCAGAGACAAGACCTGAAAGTTAAAACTCTATGTGGGGAAAAAGTATTTTTATCTCAAGCAGCAAAAATAATTGGAAAATAAACACAAAGAACAGTTCACCCCTACACACTGGAATGGAGGATACATTTCTAAGTGCCTGTTGAACAAAAAAATAAGGGCTGCAAGTCCTGAGACTTTTCAATTGAACTAAGTTATTTAGTAAACAAAACACATTTGATGACTTCCACAAAAAAAAAATAGTGATCTGTTGGGATAGAATTGAAAAAAAAAAGTCTGAGTCCCTTCCCTTTCTTATTTTTAATCTTCCAAATGCATAATTGTTATTTGCTTTATTTTATTGAAGAACAGATATGATCAGAAAAACTTTAGTGCGTTTCTTCCTCTAATGCATGCACATGAGATTTGGTAAAATGTAAAAGGCTTTATTTTGTCAACTATTGATCATTCAGTCCACGTGTGTACTTGGTCACTAAGACAAACAAACCAGCTGGACTGCTATAGGTCTATGTGGTGCAAGTATAGGTCTTACATGCTATAGTTTAAGTCAAATATACAATCTCCAGAGATAATACATCCATGAACACTAAATTAGCCATGCCACAGGTGAACCAAGGAAAAGGGCAATGTAATTCCTAGTTTGTCTCAATTATTTAAGACCTTGCACTTTCTTCTTGGGAGAAAATTGGACATCTGAAAGCTTTGCCATCTGCTCTTTTTTGTTTCTACAGAATTTCTATGAAAATCACTCCTCTTTGTACTTCAAGTACGTCACATTTAAAATTATCAGGAGAATTTAATATAACAGCTATGTGATTTAGTACAACATAATGAGACATCTTTGGCTTTAAACAAAGTTGCATGCCTCCTAAGGCAAGCTGCTCAGCTGAAGAAATTACAGGATGTTTCTCTTGCATTACTATTAATTACAGATAAATTTAACTGATTTGCATTTGGCAGATGGAGGCTCATATTCTTTTGCCAACTAAGTGTCAGCAATTAAGATATCAGAAGATTAGGATGTATCAGTTAACTGTCAATTCTTAAGCACGCTATTTCAAAGTCACATCTGAATACAATATACGAATTCCACTGAACACATATTTGAAGAAATACTTTCTTATTAAAAGTATAAGCTATTTTTATTACATTCACACTCAATAACATTTAATCACATAAGTAATGAAGATACAGCATCCACCTCTACAATATTATTGGAAGTTAATTAACTCCTCATATCACAAAGTTAAATTCAGAAGTAACTAGCAAGATAAGACTGGATAGGCAAAGGGCCCAACGAAAAACAAAGCAAGGACAGAAAACACAGTAATATTCATAGAAGGAAAAAAATTATATATAGGAAAAAAAGTTCAGAGAACTGAACCTTGGTCAGTAATTTCTGAAAGTTGGCTTGGCTGAACTGATTTTTAGAGAGGCTCCGAGATTCGTGGTATTTTTTCTAGCATCCCAGGTAGTTCTCTACCTGAGACTTCTCTTTCACTGGTGTTCTGATGACATTTACACCTGCTGTTCCTTAAAATACTATGGGATTAGCACCACTTCCAATCCTGGAAACCTATTCCAGTAAGTACAAAACCAATTACAGATATGTGGATGAGACCTGACGAGTGGACATTTTACACCTCTCACTCAGTCTAGCAATGAAACCAGACAAGTCCCATTCTTGCCAAGCCTACAGTATATAAAAGCACAAGGACGCTTCTTGCAGAAAGTGCTCCAAAACAAGCCAAGATCAGAGTTTACTGTTGAAAACAATAATTCAGTCCAGAAAGTATTGCAATCTGGACTGAAAATTCACATATATGACAACATAGTTCTGCATTATGCAGAGACCCAGTATTTTTATTTTTATCATGCTATAGACTTTCTGGGATTTTTTTTAAGTATATTTTTATAAAGGAGGTCAAATGACATTCAACAGATTCAATACTATTGAATAGTTGGATGCAACCATGAAAGCAATAAGTAATAGACACATGAAATTAAATGCCTGTTATCTTTAATTTACAATTTTGCAAAGTTCACTTCTGCAATGTAGTACATTTAAAAAGAAAAATTCTGAGTATAAAGTTCTCTGATAGGCACAGACAGCTTTCAGGATTTACAGAACGACACTCAAGGGCTGGGGAGGGAGGACAAAAAAAGCAAACCCAAACAGTGGGTACAGGGGTAACCGAGTGCTTTGATCCCAGCTGTGGCCACACCACTTTGCACAAGCCAAAGAGAAAGTCCAGTGATATCATGGACATTATACCCAATAAAATCAATCAGCTGGTCAGAGGATCAACATGATCCTCTCAGTATCACACAAAGAAGTGTGTGGGACAACACATGTAGATCGAGAAAGACAATGTCCAAAAGCTGTTTTTACTTCTCATGTGAAAAACAACAGGTATTAAAAAAAAAGTATTTTTGGTATTTCAAAAAAAATTCAGAGGCCAGGAAGGAGAGAGGCCAGCTGATGTTAACCTGAAGAATGTTTATATAGGTAAGTCCATACTCACTCGCACAACAGGACTCCATTTTCTAGAGCTGCTCGAAAATCCTTGGCTCCAAAGCTTTTCCCAGTAACTGCCTATAAGAATAACAATTGAGAGTTAATTGCACAAAATCAGGACTAGCAAGAGTACCTAAGTAGCATCAAAAAAACCCCCAAAACAAAACAAAAAAAAATCTAAACAAAACAATAAACCAAGAAACTGATTCAGCATTTAGTTCATACTATTATTTTCTTATATTAATTTCAAAAGAAATAAGTATTTAAAAGGCAGTTCTTCATGTGTCAAAAGATGTCAGATCCAACACCTTAAAGCAGTTTCCTCTAGTGTAGATCAATCTTCAGCTATATTCTGTGGGAATACTTACTATTTTCTAAAGCAATACCAATTACACTGAAAAGCATAAAAAAATATCACAGAAGTGCAAAAGACAGAGCTCTTTTTATCTCCTACTTCATGTTACAGCATGGATACTCATGGTATCTGGCACAAAGTACTTTAATAGGAGTTTTTCTCATGCCACTTGCACCTAAGGCAGTGTGACTAAAGAACCACTCCGTCAAGTCTGCACTACCATGTTCACATCAATTCCCATTACTTGGCAAATGGCAGGACTGTACTAATGGGACTACTTTTATATTCAGAGTGAAAAAGTGATGAACAAGAACAGTATCTTATAAAAGACTTGAGACGCTCAATGTCAAAAGCATTGCCTACATATTTTCAGTACTCCTAGCATTAACTCTCTCTCTTCTCAAAGATGATCATCAACACAGCTCTTACTCAAGTCTATATTCCCTTGGAGTCACTGCTAAATTCTCCCGCTGCCCACATTCCTTTAAGAGACCAAATTTGGCAGATTTCTTCTAAACACTCAGATTAATAACCCACATGCAAGTCAGAAAAAGAGACAATATTCTACAAACAGTCCAAAAGAAAGGTTTTATCCCAGTTAAGTACAGAAATCAAACACTACAAAGTGTATTTATTTGAGCTTAGACGTCACCAGGTTCAGTCACCAGCTGATTATGAGCCTCCTTTTGGGGATCCTGACCATCCTCAATACTGTGCAGAACTTCAGACACACAATTAAACATGCTATGGAACCTGTGCATCCAGAGCAAAGCTACTGGTTACCACAGTAATTAAGGAAATTAGTAATGAAACAAATGAGCAGTGCTTGGTAAAAAGAGCAACAAAGAGGATGCAGCTCTTTTATGATCTGTTACATTATGACCCTATTACTCTTTTCTAAATTGCAAAAGGGATATATACTAAACACCAGAAATCCTACAATTTAAGTAATAGGGGTTTTTTTCATTCAAATGCTGCAAGTTCAAGCTCTCTACTGAGGACAAAATTAGATGTTACAAAAATCTTCATTTGACTTTAAGGCTTTTTCCTAGGATTTAACAAATAATAACAGAGGTTGAATGATGGCACACCAACTCAAGATAAGAAAAAAATCAAAATTAAGGGAAAGAAAAAAACCACACACACCAACTTTCAACAACAAAGGATGACAATGATTCCCCTGGGAAAACTGCATTTTATACAATATTCCTGTAACAATGGTCTATTCTTACAGAAAAGTAGAGGTATCTAGGTAATACAATTTTCAATAATTGCTTAAAAACATAGAACATGAATATTACCCTTATCTCAAATATAATATGTCATTTTGCTTCCAAATTAATGTATTCAGTGATAATATTTTTAAGGAAACTAGCCAATGTAACATAACAGCACTGAAAGTTTAAATATAAATATTTATACTTCCTAGGTAATAGGGAATACAGATTCTAAGTTACACCCCTCATTCTGCAAGTTACACACTTTACATTTGCATGTCATACAGCTGTATGTAAGTACTGTATATAAGGGCTGTAGAACTGAGGTCAAGCTTTATGGTTATGTTTCAAATACCAGTCAGTGCTTAGAGTCCAAAAGTTATTCTCCTTTTGGAGTTGTCACTGACATCTACAGGACTAGAGGGTCCAAAGGTTTCTGCTTATGGGGAGTTTGATGGTAAGTCATTCATGCAATAGATGATAAGTTTCCTTCAACTAGAGTTCAAACCATCCCAAAGCTGCAACGCCTTCTATCCACAAACTGCCTTCAAGCAGAAATTCCTCTTCTTTTTTTTTTTTTTTAAACAGGAAAAAAGTCCTAGAACTGCAGCATGTAGCTAAGGCCTACACTCCTGAAAAATTATTCCCAAGAAATCAAGGAGCATGTGTCACTGAAGACAAGTTAAACTTCAGCATAGCCCATCCAGAAGAACACAAGAGTGCCATGCTGCAGTGCATATTCACGTTTTCATGAGGCATCTTGTGGTCTTTTCCACAGGAAAAGCCCAATACCTCCGTTTCCAAAATGGTATGGGGAACATTTGTGACTACCACAAAGTCTTCAGGCACATGACCTCAGGTAACTAGAAGCCATCCTTGAACATCAAGGGAGTCCAAGTTGAGTACAAGGTTGTAAAATGCCTCTATTAGACTTGCAGACCTCTTCAAATTACATTAGATGATGTTACACTGGAAGCATTTTGACCAAGTTATTTGTGCAGCCACTGCAGCAATCAACACTGATTTGATATACAGGATGGAGCTGTCAGACCAATCTTGTGACCCACAGATGCTGACGACTACGTGCTTTGTTGATATTAAAATAAAAGCGTCGGTACTGCCAAGTTAGGTTTCACGAATATTGACTTTCAAAGGATAACTAATAATTAAGTAATTAAAAGATATTCTCAAAGACCAATTTAACACTGGCACTTGAAACCGAAACATTTTCCAAATTGCACAACATGTTAAATTTGTTGATGTCTCAAAAATAAGTACTCCATTTTAAAACCTGCTTTTGTACAGAGGCTGAAAACTTTTCTTAGCTTGAACTTTCACCTGGCTTATACCCAGTGCAGGGCATCAAGGTCAGTTGTAACAATTAAAGCCTACAGAGGAAATAGGTATCATTCAAAATAATGGAAATACATGGATTAGCTCAGAGTTCCCTCACTTTTAAGAACCTAAGACAAAATGAATCCCACCCTAACATATTACATCTTCAAACTAGGTCTATGATTTCTGAGTCACTGTTTATTCATTAAAACTAGTTATACTGGGTGTGGTACTCTTATGTAATAAGCATAATTGATTTTGGACAATTTTTCAACCACTTAGGCCACATGAGCCACCAAATAATAGAGAAAATATCTTGCAAAAGTGATTTTTATCCATGTTTGAACAACATTTCTTTTCAAATTATGTCTCTTCTTTCCTTCATTTAGCTGAATGCATTAGTTTTCTTTCACTGCTTTTTTATATAAAGAGAGCAATGACATAATTAAAGTCTGAATCATAAAATCACATTTAATTGCTGCTATAAAACAGTTTGATTTTGTTTTTGAAGGACAGTGTCCCTTAATACTTTGGTAACTCACAGTTGCCAGGTCCAACCAGTTGACTTCAAACTGTATGCAAATCAAGTCTTTACTTAAATTCAGACATTTCAAAAATGCTTACACAGAGGGCTAGTTTATTTTCACGTTTGCTGATTCCTGTAGGAGGAGATAAATCAAGAAGAAATAACCAAAGATCAACTCTTTTGAGGATGGCACGACATCAACATCATCACAGACTGAACAAAATGCACATAGCACAGAAGAATACATACAATTATACGCCTCAGTACCAAAATTAATATTAAGTACATTTCTTCGCCTTGTCATACTAGAGGACAAATGTAGGTGATCATAAAACAGACCTTCTTTGCATTAAAAGCTATCCAAACTAGAAAGACTATTCAGTCAATAAAAAAATACTAAGGGATTTCATGTCAAGTTGCTTCCATGGCTTACACTGGTTTAAATGCCTTTGGCAAAAAGGCATCTCTGGCACAGTCCAGTAGATGTTTACCATCATATGAAACTCAAAGTGCAAGCGTCTGGTAGGTTTCTCAATCTAATGTTGCAGTGATGGAAACAACAAAGCTAGACTCTCCCCATCCAATTCAAGAATCATACCACATATGCAGGTATGCTGGTTGACCAGTTCTCCATCACAGAAGTGTTAGCTGCTCAGAAACAAGCAGCACTGTGTCATGCTCAGCCTGTAATCTGAATGATGCCTTGGTACAGGCACTCACCCTTCAGTCTGCTCTCTCGGCCTCATTCAGAACTCCCCTGCCCCCAACTCCATGTAGACTACACCATTTCAAACCATGCAAGGACCCCATGCATCAATTTGAGAGAAATGCTACCTGCGTCAGCATGAAGCACACCTAGGGATGGAAGATTCAAGAAAGATACTGAACCACACATGGTAGTGACAGCCTGAAGGCAGGCTTAGGCCAGGATCTCACAGGGCAAGCAATTAATCTGATGGCAACCTCAAGGACAGTACACTGATTTATCAACTTCAGGTCCCCAGCAGAGCCTGCAGCAAGAAAAGCCAAGTTTATCATGCTGCAGAGAGAACTGCCTGTGTTCCCTGGGGAACTGGGACACTGATAAAAGTGTGATGCAATGGTTCCACCCACCAGCACAGAATTTTGGCTATGCTTGCCAGTTGCTGCCACAGTGCCTGCCGCAGCTGATCACCTCACATATCCTGTCTGCGTTACTACCTTTCCAATGGCCTCTCCTCCCCCTACCCATTACCACAAATCAGGATGAGACTACATGGCAAATGGCTCCATCCTTACATAATTCCAGCATTATGTACGTCCATTTACAATACTGGTTTGGCTCTAACCACCCTCATTCAGTGTACCACTCCAGAACAGCAGTGCTACTGTAAGATGCACAAGTTGATACATAGGCTACACCCCAGCCAACAAGCAAGCAGGCAGGCAACTCCCAACCTGCTGGCATCTGTACAGTTTGGCCAGGCTTGGAAGCAGATTTACAACACATCTACTTATGGTATTTTAAGTCCACTGCATTTTATATACAGTTTTCAGAAACATGCCATACCTCAGCTTGACAGATTTTATCTTTTGTGTCTACCACAAAAGAAAACAACAACATAAAAAAATAAAAAAGGCAGTTAGAATGTTTCCCTCTCCTGCATTCAGACATACTACCCAAGGTTCTGCCTCCCCCTTTCATGGCTGTTTGTAGCCCCATTTAAATGCCATGCAAAATATGGTCTTGTCTTTGAATGGCATATGCAGTAGCTGCCAGGAAATGCTCCCATCATGTTTTGAAGTTGTCTTGGTTTGAGATAGCTTTGAAATAGCTTGTGCTGTCTGGCTTTTGCAGACTTCCCATTCAGTTTTCTGTTCCCAACTGGGTCTTCCTCTTTTTTAGAAACCCAAACCAAAAAAACATTAACATTGCCACATTTTTCTCCTGCAGTAATTTGCTTTATCCAAATACCTCCCAAAGAGCAGGTGGTAGAAGCCATATTTAGAGTATTGCTGCACACAATCTTAAACATAAATGGTAAAATCAGCCATTTGCATAGAAAAATGTCAGCATTGCAGCAAACAGCCCAGCCAAAGTGATGAATAAATTTCTCAAGGTCAAGTAGTACAAAAGAGCAGCTCATATTTGAGGCAAGGAGGATCTGCCTCCCTGAATTTTGAGCCCCAGGAGGATATACAGAAAGAGCAGGCATTCATTTCTTCCTTCCATGGGAAAATACTGTTGGCATTTCCCTTCAGGTAGCAGCAGGGATGCCAGGTCCAAAGCAGTTAAGGTCACTGTGGAATATGGAACCATGCTGCTATCTTCCCTTTCTATCAACAATTTAATTCACAGTCCAACAAACTCCTGAGAGGTCAGTCAAGGAGTGCTCGGGAAGCTGATGCCCACAGAGACTTTCCTAGTCAGCTCTCCAGCAATGAAATGATGACATTACCCAATCTAACAACTGCATAAGAGTAAAGAGTAAAGCTTAGATTTCTACAAAAGAAAGCTCCTAACTTCAAATCCTCACACCTCATTACTAAAATCCATGACAGGCATGATTCCACTGAGGAGAAGAACTAGGGTGGCCGAAGATAAGAAGAAAAAGATCTATGAATAAATCTGTCATATAACTTAACTGCAGAGCAAAAGTAAGAAGGCTGAAGAAAATTACTATTTTGCCATCGATCACTTATGCTGGACCATGTGAATGTTCCCCTTTATATCCACAATACTAATGTTTTTCAGTTGGAGCAATTCCCACTCTATTGCTCAATGGAAAGCTGTATTCCCCTGTTTAGCCCCGTCCCCCAAAATCCCCAAGTATTATTACATTTCAGAAAATGTGGAAATTTTTCAGTCTTAGCCCAAAATGCCTTTGATAACAAAACAGAACAGATATTTATAAAAGGAAATGGTTGATTATTGAAAAAGTCTTAACTGTTATTTTCCATCATCAACATAATGATGGGATCTTATTGTGGTATGCCTGCTGGACAAACATGCCAAGACTCCTGAAATAACATACAGCTACATTTTTGCAAAAGATGAAAAAAAACAATGAATAAGGGGTAAGCAAGAAGGGACATGATTACTGGTGTAATAGGTATGAGAAGCATAGATCTCTGCTCATAAGCTGCTTATACTTTGTCCTCTTCAGCCTTTCTGTCAAATCACATACAGAAACACAACCTAAAGGAGAGAAGTGAAGTTTCTCTTCCAAGAGTTCAGGGAATCCCTGACTTAGGGAAACAATGCTACAGAAAGAGCAAGGATAAACATGTGGGGTCAATAAAAATCAGTCAAGCTTTCCCCTTTCCCCCACAAACAAGATCATCCCACAAAGAAAAACAAGATGAATAAGCCCACTCTAGTTTATGCTGATGACTATACTGACAGGTATCAAACTAGGAGAATCAACAGACAATACCTTGTGTGATAAAATTATCACAATATGTGCAGATATGGGCAGCATAAGCTAGATGGAGGTAGTTTTACCAGTAAGACATAAGATTTGCAAATGCAAAGTGAAATTCAAATGACTAGGCATCTCTGAAAAAAAGAAATCATTGACATTTTATTGTAATTCTATAGATACATCTGATTTACTGGGAAACTACTAATTCTATAAACAATTTAAATGCACACAATCTCTAAAGCCACCATCTTCAGTGGCACACGCCGATTTCAACTTTAACCATTTACTTTCTCATATGTATTTAAAACTAAATTTAGTTAAATAAAAGTGGATATTTATGCATCTTCCCAAGAGAACAGAAGACCAACATTATTATTTTAAAATTTGACAGTTGAGCTCCATGGTATTTCTGTGGGTTGTGGTAAAAGAATGGTGGCATTTGGCTTCTTAGCCATAAATGTTCCTTATTAAATAGAGAAAAGGATAAAGTCATGAAAAAACATTCAAACATTCTGTTCACCCCTGAAACAAGCAGAGAGCAGCCACTGAATTCCATAAGTATGAAAAAACATTTTAGTGAAAGTTGTCTTTTTCAAGTAATTTACAGTAAAATGGTGGCATACAACACTTTGATGTTTGCTTCTGCCATAGAAAATAGTTAAGCATACCCAAGGAACAAGAATGATGAAGGAATGGTTTCCAGAAAAGTCATCAACTGAGATAACAGAAGAAATGACAAGCAGATTCCAGTTTCACTGCTTAGGTATCTTTTAATGACCACGTTTTGTAATATATGAATTCTCATGCTAGCCAATTTTTGAACTTGGCCGTTGTTAAAGTCAGTCACTCCATACACCATTTCTTACTCTTTTTTCTGAAATAGCGACATCATCTGCACTGCACTGTTTGTTACCTGACCTAAAGTTATTAACAGTTTTCCAAGCTGGGGAATAAGCACTCAAGAAATAAATGAATCCATGCAGAGCTGTCACAGCTGGACTTCTATGTAGTGTCCACCTGAAGCATACCAAAAGATTGTCCTGGACAGAATGTCAGTACGTTCTAAATACCTCCTTCAAGATGTTGAAATAAAAAGACTAGAAAAATACCAGCAACAACACAGCTTAGAAAAGAGGACTTGGAAGAAGACTTAAGACACAGAAGGCTTTGTAAGGCTGGCTGAGTAGTCCAGGAGAAAACCATGATCTTCCTGCTGTCCATTTCTGAACTGGCATCAAAGCCTTCTTTCCCACTCTCTTCCTCATGCCCATGCATTTATAAAGTGTCCTGCAATCATCCAGACTATTTGTGCTTTAATATAGTACTAAACATATATATATATAAAACCCCAAACCAACCCCATCTCCATATAACTCCCTCACACATCCTACTATCTATCCTCTGAACCAAAATGACCATGTGAACTCAAACAGGGGTTCCAAGCATCAGAGAAAGACAAAGGGCTGGAGCCACAGCATGCTGGAGATAGAAGGATAACATGTGGACTTCTGTGCAGATTCTTGAGAGGCTTAGCATACCCAAAGATCCAGTGATGCAGCACCCTGGCATCCAGGCAGTACGTGACCCATGGGATGGATGGCCACATGCCCTCAGAAAGAACTTCAAGTTCAGACAGAAATAATAAAAAAGCTCCACCCCAAAAACCTCTGTATAAAATCTGTCCATATAATTTTTTTGCTAAAGCAGGAAAACAAAGTCTATGACAATTGCAGCATTTTTGTTTCAGGTGAACAAGAAAGAAAATCAATTTTTTTTACAAGTTTAGTTCAAATAGAGGCATTACTCGCAGTATTACCAGATAAAATATTAGTGATAATAGAAATCACATTTGTCTGGGGCAAACATAAAAAAAGTATTAAAGCAAATACAAGCTTGGACTTTCAGCTGTAGATGTACTAAAATCACATTTGTCTATCATTTTCATCTGTTATTTTATATTTACTATTTTAAATGTTTCCATTTCACTGTAATTGAATCTCTAAATGTTTTTATTTTGTTCATTTATAACAAAAGATAAATGCAAACTATAAAAAGCTTTTTGATGTTTGTATTTCTGAAGTTCGGTTTTACTACTAATATCATTCCTGGTCTGTGTACATGCTGCAAGTTTCATTACAGGCTGTCAGTTCACTAGCATCTATTTTTACAGGAAGGTTCCTAAAGAAAACAGTGTATTTGCTTATGCTGATTAACAAAAACATGCTAAAAATCTGCTATTTGCAAGCAGGTCCCTGTTGGGATTATTTATGTAAGTGGCAGAGAGATACAGAGATACCAGATGAAATGGCCAAGAGCAGAGCATGCTTCTTCCCTAAATTACAATTGTCTTACAAATCCACTGCCTTGATCCTGGATGCATTTACTACTTTGATTTTCCATATATTTTAAATACATGTGCTTCTGCAGCGGGCAGTGCCGGTGCCATGAGCGAACCAGGGAGCTAACCACGAGGTCTTGCAATGACATTCAGCAAGAGCAGAAAAAAGGCATCAGATAAAAGAAAGTGCACACAAAAGGGAAATGCTTTAGATACAATTGCTTTTGCGTGTTTAGTGAGGTTATTCATGCATGGAAGTAATTTTTTGTTATTACTGGAGACTTGTCAATCTTTTCAAATTTTTCAGCCTTTTCTGGAAATGGTACTTAGAGCAATATACATACTGAGATGTGGATTGAGTCTGCTTCAGCCAAAAGTACTGACCAACAATCCCCCTTTCTCTCTCCCAAATACACCCATTTGTGTGCCCATGGGGTTTGCGAAACAAACAGCCTTGTCATCACATCTTCCCTCCTGTCCCCACATCTCCTGACTTTTACATATATCTCTCTCCTACACCTACTGGCTTTCAAGCCAGTTCACCATATTTTCTTAGCTCATTAACAAGGCAACAGACGGACGGTAAGCAAAGAAATGGTGCGGAAATGAACATTTAACAGGGTCAAAAGACACCATAAAGCCAATTAGTGTCATGACAGAGTCTGGAAAAAAGTCACAACCTCACTTCCCAGTAAACTGTGACACTTGGCATTAATTGCGGTGCTTAAACAATGTAATTTAGAAATTTCAATATTATCTAGCGACAGTTACGTACAAGTAAAACAGGTCAAAGTCACTGAAAATACTGAACTTCAGTTGAAGAAATATTATGCTCTACTCTAGAGTTTGAATAATTCAGGGAAAGGATTAGTTTAGAAGAACTCCACAGATCTGACCTGTTTAAATAAAAAACCCCATGAGATTATAAAGCTCTTGTTCAGTAGTTGTGGATTTTCTAAACTATGTTTACGTTTCAAGACGTGAGAGTGGGTAAGCAACAAAAGAAGCTATATAGAACAGTGACACTAATAAAAATTGTATTTTGAGCTTTTTCTGGATGTTTATGAGGAATTTTTAAAATATGAAGTTGAATATAAACACATACAAATAATTACATTGGGATATCTGAAAAACTAATTACATTGGGATATCAGAGTGAACTAAGTTACTATGCTGGGAGCAAGAGTTTCAAAGGCTCCCTTTCCCACGGCTTGCAGCGATACAGTGCATTACAGATCCTGTGCCACACTGCTGGACGGCAGAGGCCATTGCCACTGCTTCACAGCACCATCTAATGAGAGACAGCAGGTACAACATATGACCAGAAGTTCTGTGCTTATATGCAGTCCTTCTCCTTGGCAGGAGATGAAAGAAATTGCCTCTGGCAAAGAAATTAAATAATTGCAGTCAGAGGAGGAAGAATGGCTATGGAGGAAATTGAAGTTCAAGGGAGCCACAAAAGGATGGCGTGCATTTGAAAAGATGACAGGAGAACAACTAGAGGAGTCAAAATATCAGTCTGGGCAAAGGAATAAAGAAGTTTAGGCTCAGGAAATTCTGCTGACCAACATTTGTCCCTGATTAGGTGTTTGAACAATTCCAAAATGTGAATGCTGCCCTTTTAGAATATTTAAATATAAAGGAATACTTCAGGAACATGTAGCAAGTATGTCAAGAGTCTTTATGCTTTGAGAACTCTGAAATTAATATGCCCTTGTGCTTGACCACACAGCTTTCAGATTTTCAGAGGATCCTATTCTAGCTACACCTTCTTCAAGACCCTTCTATCATCTCACAGCAGACACAGTGCCATCCTGAACAGCACTCAACATTTATTTATAATTATATATGTATTTCCCTGCAAGATCTAACTCCTAGGCTGTTTGAGATACATGTGCCTTTACAAAAATGAAATTTCATTGCTAGCAGAAGTCAGAGATCAGGCTACCGTCAACCTCAAAAATCAGGACTTCACCCTACTTAAGAATTTACAGGAAATGAAAAGTTCTGTCTTTATGCACCACACTGCCCAGTCATATGTCTTTTCTATCAAAACATTTTGGCCTTGTCATTTGAGTATTTATTAAGCCAAATACATTTACTAGCCAACTGTTATTCTGCAACGAACACAGGGATAACTGCTGCACTACAATTAAAGAATTAAGGTGAAGAGTATGGAGGTCCAGAAGGGAAGCCATGAGTGACAACTGCTGCTCTTTCAAACTCTTAACATTTCCCCCTTCAACATCACCACTCATCACTTCTGATCCAGGCTCAGCATTGCATATGACCCAAGCATTACTCAACCACCTCCAGCATGGCACTTCCTCCAGCCATTTTATTGCTCCTCTGCAAATGCAGTTGCATTTATTTAATTATTTAAGGAGCCAAACAGGTTTGACAGAGTGCTTGCCTCCTTGCCTGGGTGTGTTTAGACGAACCCAAGATAAGATTGACTGTCATAGCAGCTACACAGAGTTGCTACATACACTGCCCAGAGGTGGGATTTAATTACAAGTCAAACGCAGCCTATCTCTCCCTTATTATGGAAGATAATTATAATTTGCTTGTATTTATTATGACATCCTTGAAGAAATGTTTCTGACTATTTGTAAACAATTCCATATTCTGCAAGGGAGAGGCAAAAATTTATATCAGTTTCCATATTCAGCCCATTAAGCATTTAAAATGTGAACCCTCAAAGTCCAGTTTTTTATATCATTAGAAAACTCAATGTTACTGGCAAAAAATTGTTTTCCTCTGAACAACAACAACAAAAAAAGTCAGTAATGTATTAAAGAACTTACCTGCATATGGCTGATATATCCTTTCTCAGAGACACACACTGACTGTAAGTCCTGTGTATCAAAAACAGAGTTTCCAATCTGTACTGGGTTTGTTCACATATATTCATATAATTGCCCCTAAAGATACAGCTACAGTAATTAAAAAAGTCCCAGAAAATACACACAAGGCAACTCGTACTAGAAAATCTACCCAGAGCTATAAAAAGTCTTGAAAGACTACTCTCTTCTATTCATTTAGTAGGATTATACTGGTATCTTGTAACCACAGAAAAGACACACTTTCTGGATTATAAACAGATGCATGTACTTTGGGCATTTTTTGTCTCTAGTTTAACTTTGTCTTGCCTTTAAAAATAACAATGCATTAAACAGAGAAATACTATCAGTAATCCATGCAGTTTTTCATAGACAGAGAATATCTACGCACGAGAAGACTGAGATTTTCTTCCACCATAGGCAAGATGCTTCAGGCATTTCGGGTTTGAGCCACAATGGTTTCTGTGACCAGCTGTCTTCTAGGGTATGCAGATTTCAAGAATGTCTGAAGTTTTGCCTAGCAACGGACAAAGCATAGACTGCCCCCAATTTAAACATTTTCCTCCATACATATTGCATGAAGTTATGCCAATTTCTGCTACTTGATCTACGTGATTACCATTTCTACATGAAATTTTTTACCATGTTATTTACAGCTCAGTAGAGCAGTTGAAGACACTTTCCCTATCATAACAAAACCAAAACTGAGATGTGCTTTTAACATTAAGTCCCTGCTTTATCAAAGCAGGATGATGTCTTTGGTGTTTTTCTAATTCAAAATTCCAGAGAGAAAGGAATGGTACTTTGTATTGTCAATGCTATTTCCAATGCAAGATTTGATCTTGTTTGAGGGCATCACAAAAGTATGTGTTTCACTGGGCACATGTCCTCTTAAATATTTTCAATTAGAACAAGAAGTTGGTTGTAACTTCAGCTTGAAGCACTCAAACATGACTTGCATAATATTTACAGACTAACAAAGGAATTATCCCTATGAGTTAAACTAGTTGTCCATCTCACCCAACATCCTCGGTCTGACAATGACCCATACCAGGTATGTCAGCACATTTGCAGGGTGGGGAGGGAGGATACCAGTACTTTCACATTTAGAGCAGAGGTGTTCTAGCCTTCTCTATAATTAAATGGTAAAAAATACAGATAGAGAGAGCAACACATCTTTTCATAAACAGTTCTCTTGCATCAGAAATCATTACAGAAAAGAAAAATATCACCCACCACTTCCTCCTGTCCCCACATAACAATTTTTTTAGATACTTGCTTGCTTAAGCATTTGTTTGTACTATACAACATATACACCTGTATCCAGATGAACCTGAACCCAAGTCCAACCTGTGCTAAGTCCACAGTGTTAAATCCATACAATGACTTTTTAACTAAGGCATGTAACCATGAATATGCTACTAAAAACTCATGTATCTTATGCTGGCCAATATCCTCTAAGCCTGGTGCCTCAGTCTGAAAGTCTGCACTGCTAAAAAGTGTGAATTCATACAGAATCTGGGTGCCACTGCAAAACTGATCTCCTATCTCTTGACATATTCTGACCTCTACTGTTATAAAATGGAATTTATTTTGACAATTTTTTTCTTTTAAACACTGCCCTCAGCTGAATAAAAATGTTCAGTATCTGAAATTATCTGGGGCGAAGAAATTATTCAATTTTATTTTACACCATGAAACACAACACTGAAGTGCCCAAGCTTCTTTCCCCTTCATGTTCCTACCATCCTGACATTATAAGCATCATCATTTATTACATTAATACACATACTTTGCTACACACACTGTATGCTACCAAATTGTGCCAACATCACCTTTCTCTCTCAATGCATTGTTTTAGGCTCTTATGACAGATACCAGGAAATCCACCCAGCACATACCAATATACAGACTATCACTAATCTGAAATTATTCATTCAACTAGTTTTAGGCAGCATTTTTTTTCCAGTTTAAGTTGCATTTTCACTACAACAACATTCTGTGGTAGACTATCAAGGTCTCAATTACGTACCAGTCTACTGAATTTTGATAGTACTAGTTAGCAAAGAAATCATATTCTAAACATGCTGTATACTAACATGAGTTGAAGTGTAAATCTGAATGAACAGTGGCAGTATCAGTTTGTAAAATTCTGAAGACAGAAACACACTGCACTTTTTAAGTGATAGGTACACACCGAGGGGAAAAGAAACAGAGGGTGTCTCCATCATGATGCTCTGCTTCCAAAATTCTCTTTCCCTTCTGGATAAGAAGTCTTCTCTTAGACCCTGATCTTGAAAATTACTTTGTGAACCTGTACTATACTTATCACAAATGCTAAAACAACATTTGCTCTTCCTTTCCCATCCTAACGCCTGTCACATTTCAAAATAAAATTGCATGTACAGCTTGTATTATTTCTGCCAGCCTTGCTGATTTCCCCTGGCTTGGGAGATGATAAAGTACTTGATCAAATATTTATAAGCAGTATGAATTTAAGAATTTCTCCCTGTCAGAAAACATTTTTGGTTAAGGAATAGAAAGACAGCAGCATAGTGCAAAATAAGTGTTTCAGAATCTTCATGTTTAACTAGGAAAGAGACCATAATTTAAAATCAGCTAGTTCACCTTTATGCCAAGAACCTACCTCTTTTAGAGCTACAGGTAGGAAATAGTCTTACTCAGCTCTTTTCAGTATGTTTTCACCCTCAACTGTGTTCTTTCTGAGCAATACTAAAATTAATTGAGATTTCATTGTTCTGCATGCAACAACTTTATTTTTACCTTCATGCATACAGTTAAATGTTGGGCGTGTTTTTTAAACCATTAAAGATTTTGCTTACGTTGAGACAAATATGGAAATTTATTGAAGTAAAAGCAGGAAACGCAACAGCATAATACACATAAAACCAGTGAACCTTAAAGGATCCTCAGTTGCAACTACAAAACAAACAGCCAACAAAGCTCAGCACAGCACCTTACTCCCTTGCAAAGATGTCCTGAGGACAGTCTGTTAGTTTACTCCCCCAACAACCTCTTTACTTGTTTTAATAACCATCCTCACACATTTTCCTTTGCCTTCAGTTGCAACCATCATCTGCTTGAAACTGAACCAAAATGGACTCTCAAAAAGTTACTGCACATCCAGTAACAAACACCTAGACTGTCAGCAAGGATACCAAACAGTGAGTTATACAGATTACCACAAGTGTCCTGTTGGTTTTAGCACTACAATTGCTTTTTTAAAAATATGGAACTACTTCAAATAAAGCGTGTTTAGACAGTTCAGTTTCCTCCTCTAAAATTTTATTAATAAAGACAACAGTTTGGGACAATATAAGGAGGAAGCCTTAGTTGTGCTTTCTTTATACCGAGATCACCAGCAGTATCCTGCAAGTGGTCTCAAAACTTTATTTATTGTTTTCAAGGGTATTATAGAATCTGGCAAGTGTTCAATGAAACCAGTAAAGTACTAGCATTAGTGCACTTTTGTATTCTATGATGAGAAACTTAATACCCTAAACCAAAGGCTTGATTAAACAGGAAGTTTGAGAAACCAATACACAAAAGTAGAAGCAAACAAAATTCTCACAACTAGCATAATAAAAGGAGTCAGACAAGTTTAGCTAAAAAAAGTAGCCATAGTGGAAGAAACAGAAAGGACAGATCAGGCATGATGAAGCTGGAAAAATAGATAATGAAAAGATGGTTGTGATGGCAGATGCTTCAGAGAACCATGGACTAGGAAAACAATCACTGAGAGTATAAGTGTTGAAGATGGCAAAGCCTGGAAGAATTTGCTTAATTAAAGTTCTTGTCTGTTCTAGAGCATGCTCTAAGCCATTAGCAATTATCTCCAACTCACAGGGCTGGAAAGGTCTCACTGACTGAAAAAAAAAAAAAATTAAAAGATTCCTTTTGATGTGTGAAGACATGAGAAAGATACCAGAATAATAAGGGCTAGAATAGCATTTTCACTCTTCTCATCAACCTCAGTTTCTCCAAGGACATTAAGTATTGCTAATTGACCACCACCACCAAGCCATAGCTTTATGGGAGGAAGTAACACTTTGGATTGAAAAGTCCCTTTCCTCTTTCCTGCCTTGGCAAATCAACTGGTCTGACACACCAGAAAAATCACTAAGTGGGCTACAGATGAACTGAAGTTATGCAGCTGGGAAAAAACTTCATTATTTTATTTAAAGAGTGACTATGGAAATGCTATCTAGGTAAGGAAATTAAAAGACTTAGGTGAAAGTAGGAAGACCAGACATGTAAAGAGCAGCTTTTTATTTTTATATAACAGGCTTGATGTCAGTTTGTAGCCAGTCAGCCCCACACACTTTTATGCAATGCCCCTGCTTTAAGTGGTTATTTATCAGTTTGTATTGGTGCAGTATTTGTCCCACTCTTAGTTTGGTACATGCTATTTCACATACTGCACTTCAACAAGAGGCTTAAGAGTATTAGTAGTAGAGGACTAGTTACTTTTAGGAAAGAAAAATTAATCAGAAAAATTAAGTACCAGTTTTTAAGAGGTTAAAATATATAGAGATAGTTACATAGATAGACAGACAGATATGCCAGGAATGGTCTAGGTAAAAGAATATCTAGTTTTACAAGACAGTAGTGATGAACTACATGACCTGTAAGCTCCTTCAAGCCATATATGCAATTTTCACATAAAAGGGCTTATTACTGCTCAGTCTCATCATCTAAATACCAAACCCATTGGAAAGTCTTAGTTAAGCATGTACGTGTCTCCAGGATTTAAGGGACAAGACAGAACAAAGAGCTTCATGGGGAGCTTTGGTGTTTTGGAAATTAGGTACTTTGCAGCAACTGCTCAAAACATACAAAAAATGAGATGCAAAAAATGTCTACAAATAAATAAGTTTATTTTAGGAAACATACTCTTAAGTGCCATGCCAGAAATTCAAACCTGTAATGTATTCTATGACATGACATTGTTAAAACAAAAAAAAAGAAAAGCTGTATAACCATGGGGGGGTTACAGACACAAGTAGCACCCCAACAAGTAAGTACCCATAATTACTCAGATCGGGACAACTGCTAACTCTGAAGACACACAGTTTAAGTGGCACTTACAGTATCATACATAACCAAAGCAGCAGGCTCTGTAACTAATGTTGTGGTAAAAGTTGCATAGAAAACTATGATTTAATAGAATCTAAAGACTACGTTACTGGTCACATCCAATTTATGCTAATAAATTCTCTAATCAATTCCTATGTATGGCCTGTTTAATTCTAGTCACAGGAGATGGGGAGGAAGGAACTGATTAGTCTTTATATGCAAAGTTACTAGTGTTACACTGCTTAGAGAAGCTCTTAATGATCCACCTGTGCTTCTTTAGTGACCTCCTCCCCTGGAACCACTGGAGATGCCTGCAGAGCTGGGAAAGTGCAAGGTGGTGGTGCTGAGGACGCCTATGCACCACCACTGGCACTTCCTAAATTTCCACAGAGATTATGTGATACTGTCAGACAACAACAAAATCTGGTTTCCCATTCCTTGATGGAAGATTGTCTTGAGGAAGTAAAAATGACTGACCTACAAGTTCTGAAGGACAAAGGGCTCCTCCCAGGCACCTCCAATTACAGAGTTATGTGGGAATGAGACAGGTACCAGTGGAGGGAATAGCTGCAACTACTGTAGGGTTTTCTTTGAAGAACCTCCAGAAACCACATAAGAAAAATATCATATTTTTTAATAGGAATATTCAAAGTAAAAGCAGATCTAGACTTCATTACATAGGTTTTGGTCACAGGTGCTACATAAATCCACCTGCTCAAGGCATCATTATAGACACGTTTAAAAAAAAAGTGGAAAAATCAAGTTTTTGCCACCTCAGAAGGACATGAAAAACTCAACACAGTCTTGCTGCCAGAGGTCAGAACAGAATACACACAGGACAAAAAGTAGAAAGCCCTGAAAGATGTGCTATTTGTGTTTGCATTTGAGAAACGTAGGGGTGGAAACATGAGAAGAGCCACTTTTGTTGTCTGCCCCATCCTCTTCAGTACACACTGACAGAATATCCAGCAGAGCCCCCACATAACCCTGCCTCAGATCTGCCATGGGGACATAACATTTGCTACACCTTGTTCTCCTGCCTTTGCCTAAACCAAGTGCCAGAGAAGGGGAAAGCCTGGATCATTCCAGTTCCACTGCTGCTTCCAGTAGTCCTGTGGAACATAACTGCTGAATTCAGGGAGGTTAAGCAGAAACCTGGCAAGCTGAAACAACCCCAAGGCTTGATGACTAAATATTTCACAGTAATAGCAGCTGGAACCAGAATCTCAAAAAAAAAAAATCACAAATATTAAAATTAAAAGCTGGTAGATGAATCAGAAACAGCCCTTCAAGGTTTCGGAGAAAGATTTGTAGTAGTCAAGGCCACATACACTTTAAAATGTGCAAAACTCATACTGATATGTGTCTGTATCAAAAGATATGTCTATGAAAATCGACTGTCAGTCTCTGTATTAGATTTATCGATAGAGGTCAAAGGATGAATTTGCAGTCAACAAAGTAAATGGCCCATTGTTCATTTGACTTTGAAAAACCAAATTAAAATTAAATAATGTCCAACAAAAAAACCAAAAAGCTTGTTAATATTCTTGCCTACGTGAAGGAATAACAGCACAACATAACTAACCAAACCACATCTTACCAAAACAAAAGAATGGGTAGAATGAAACAGTTCTGAAAATACATTCGATACTATTTGAAAACAACGTAAGCTGTTTGAACATGAAAGAATATGGTAAGATTTGAGAATGAAAGATTGCCTTTATTAACACTCTAATGGCAAGTTGAGAATCCCTGCAAACTATCTTCTGAATCCTTGGAAAGTCACAATACACTGCAATGGAAGACATTGTTACCTTTGCAAATCTGAAAACTTGTCACAAAGTGAAATTGGATTAAGAAGTAAAGATTTTCATGGCTAGTGATTTTTTTTTAGTAAATTTGTGATACCAACAGCTTGCTAAAATATCTTTTTAAAAACCTACATGGGAAAAATACTGTGGCAGAAAATTCTTTGTAGGTCTTGATAGTAAAGTAATTTCACAAACATTGTAAAGAGTTTTGTGCTACTCAAAAATGCACAGCATTGTACAGAGTAACTGAAAGTAACTGGCAAAACACCAACTGAACTTCTGTCCTGATTTCTTTTTTTCACGTAAATGAAACATTGGTGAAATTCATAGCATTTGAAAGCCAAATACACATTTTTTCAGTATGACATAGTGAGGGATACTTTAAGATGCTGGAATATCGTTAATTTGTGCCCCTTAGCTCAGCAATTTGTAAATTATTAGCTCTAGAGCACCAAAACAAAGTAAAGCCTGTCTAAGCCCATTTCATCCAACTACTAGCATTTAATTTAAACATGATTCCAAGATCTAATGCCAAAACCCAGCATATGCTATTTATCATAAAACTGAGAAGGAAGTCTGATATCTTCCTGTAGGTACATATTATGCAATTTTTGCTTCTGTTTTTTAATTTTTTAAGCCTAGAGCTTGGACCTTTTGGTTTCCAAGATTTCCCACAAATACCTACATTTCTTCTGATAAGAGTCCCTGAGGAGCAAGTTTAGCTTGAGATGTCACTGCCAAACTTTTTCTTATAGTGTCAATAGGAGGGGAGGGAAAGAAGAATATAATTGAGCATAATACTATTTAACTATTTTTCTGGTTACAAGACAAATGGGAGCCTCACAGATTAAAAAGGAAACAGACTTGTACTATCAGATTCCTGTTCCTGTTGAGTTTTATAGGAAATAACAAGTCCTTGGCTGTCCTGCTGTCACAGGTGGCTGCACAAAGAGTTACAGGACCATGGCAGCTCTGTAGCTCTGGTTTCTAGAAAAGCCTCAGACTCTGAAGAGGTTCTAAGTACCCCCAAACAGGGCTAAAAATGAAATTACGGGGAGAAAAGTGAAGAGCTTCAGAAAGTTTATGAAAGTTTGGCTCCAGGAAAGAAGCACTCCCGACAGCAGATGCTACTTTGTGTTTGTTTGTTTTTTAAATCTGTGAAACAGAACACACCTACTACTTACCTTTTCATCCTGAGCAATTCATTCGAAGTCGAAGCTTTGGTCTGAAGCTTAAGGTCTTTATTTTATTTAGTTCTGGGCTAGCCTTAAAGGAGCAGCGAGAGAGGTTTAAAACTGGCAACACCATTCACCAGAAATACAAGTTATCTGCTCTTAGGCACATATGAAGTTCATTTGTTTCAAGTTCTTCAAGTTTGAGAAAAAAATCTGGACTTCAAAAATTCCTTACTTTAATTAATGACTTGCTCTAACTTGACTTTTATTTAGTTTAATCACTATGAAAAACAGTGGAAAAAAAAGTTCAGCATCACCTGATATTTTAAAGTAACATCTTAAATTGGTACTGCACTGTTTCATCAACCCCCACTTTGAGCCACAGGACCTTCAAATTAGGCTTCGAGAAGAAGAGAAAGTAGAAGCGCTGCCCACATTGACAGGACTCTGAGACCTGAGTAACAATAGAGGCCTAAGATTCACAAGTGGTGCTGAGGGGTCCTGCTGTATTGTCCCTCTCCCAGCCAGCCCTCTCCGGTGAGGGTCTCTGCCCACACACCAGGAGGGGAAAGGGGGCTCCTGTGGCTCCTCCACCCCCAACCCCAACATTTTGATTAGATAATTTTAATTCACATATATACAAGAATTAGGGTTTTTTTTAATAATTCTACAAGTCCTCCTAATCAAAATGGATGCAGAAGCCAAAGGAAAAGATGTGCTGGTTTAAAGGCAAACCAGCAGGGGAAATGAACTCACCACGAGAGAAAGATTATAAGTCAGACCTAAAATTTAATAATAATATTACAATAAAAACACTGACACAAAAGAGAAATTGCTTTCAACTCACAAAAACCCAGCAGTATAACCCAGTGTCCTGGGGCAGAAACCCAAGGGGGTTTGTTTGCCCTTGTGCTGAGACCCCTGTGGCTCCCCCTAAAGAACAAAAGGAAATGAAAAACCTGTTGGTGCAGGTGAGGGCTGTGGTCTGGGCGAGAGCGGTGATCTCCTCCTGTCACAGTCCTGCTGCTCCTCTGGATCCAAAGAGAAGTTACCAAAGTCTTCTTACCCACCACTTACCCATCGAGCTAGAAACAATTCTCCCTTGTGCTGCCAATCCAGATCGACCTGAGAGACTTTAATCCTGGCAGCTAGATCCACCTGCTCGTTGTTACGATGCTCCTCATTAGCCCGGCTCTTGGGTACATGAGCATCTACGTGACAGACCTTCACACTCAGCTTCTCTACCCGGGCAGCGATGTCCTGCCACATCTCAGCCGCCCAGATGGGTTTCCCTTTGCGCTGCCAGCCGGCCTTTCTCCAACGCCCCAGCCATCCCCACAGAGCATTGGCCACAATCCACGAGTCAGTGTAAAGGTAGAGTCTTGGCCACTTCTCTCGTTCAGCGATATCCAAGGCCAGCTGAACAGCTTTCAGCTCTGCAACCTGACTTGATCCACCCTGTCCTTCAGTTGCTTCTGCAACTCGACGTGTAGGACTCCATACAGCTGCTTTCCATTTCCGGCTTGTCCCTACAATGCGGCAGGAGCCATCTGTGAAGAGAGCATATCGCTTCTCCTCTTCTGGCAGCTGGTTATATGGTGGGGCCTCCTCAGCTCGTGTCACCTGCTCCTCTTCTTCTTCAGAGGACAATCCGAAACTCTCACCTTCCAGCCAGTTGGTGATGATTTCCAAAATCCCAGGGCGATTAGGATTCCCTATCCGGGTTCGCTGCGTGATCAGAGCGATCCACTTACTCCATGTGGCATCAGTGGCGTGATGGGTAGAAGGAGCTTTTCCTTTGAACATCCAGCCCAACACTGGTAGTCGGGGTGCCAGGATGAGCTGTGCCTCAGTGCCAATCACTTCTGAGGCGGCTCGAACTCCTTCATAAGCTGCTAGGATCTCTTTCTCAGTTGGGGTGTAGCTGGCCTCAGATCCTTTGTATCCCCGACTCCAGAATCCCAGCGGTCGTCCTCAAGTCTCCCCAGGTACTTTCTGCCAGAGGCTCCAGGATGGGCCATTCTCCCCGGCTGCAGTGTAGAGCACATTCTTCACATCCTGTCCTGTCCTGACTGGCCCAAGGGCTACAGCATGGGTAATCTCCTGTTTAATCTGCTCAAAGGCTTGTTGTTGTTCAGGGCCCCACTGGAAATCATTCTTCTTCCGTGTCACAAGGTAGAGAGGGCTTACAATCTGACTGTACTCAGGGATATGCATCCTCCAAAAGCCCACGGCACCTAGGAAAGCCTGAGTTTCCTTCTTGCTGGTCGGTGGGGACATAGCTGCTATTTTGTTGATCACCTCTGTTGGAATCTGGCGACTCCCGTCTTGCCACTTCACTCCTAGGAACTGAATTTCCTGAGCAGGTCCCTTGACCTTACTTCGTTTAATGGCAAAACCAGCTCTTAGGAGAATCTGGATTATCTTCTTTCCTTTCTCAAAAACCTCCCCTGCTGTGTTCCCCCATACAATGATGTCATCGATGTACTGTAGATGTTCTGGAGCCTCACCCTTTTCCAGTGCAGTCTGGATCAGTCCATGGCAAATGGTGGGACTGTGTTTCCACCCCTGGGGCAGTCGATTCCAGGTGTACTGCACCCCCTTCCAGGTGAAAGCGAACTGCGGCCTGCACTCTGCTGCCAACGGAATGGAGAAAAAGGCATTGGCAATGTCGATGGTGGCATACCACTTGGCTGCCTTGGACTCCAGCTCATACTGAAGCTCCAGCATGTCCGGCACAGCGGCACTCGGGGGGGTGTGACCTCATTGAGGCCACGGTAATGCACCGTCAGCCTCCACTCTCCACTGGACTTTTGTACTGGCCATATGGGGCTATTAAAGGGTGAGTGAGTCTTGCTGACCACCCCTTGGCTCTCCAGCTCACGAATCATCTTGTGTATGGGGGTCACAGAGTCTCGGTCAGTGCGGTATTGCCGACGGTGCACTGTGGCTGTGGCCAGCGGTACCAATTGTTCTTCAACTTTCAGAAGTCCCACAGCAGAAGGGTCCTCTGAGAAGCCAGGCAAGGTGCTCAGCTGTCTGATTTCCTCTGTCTCCACAGCAGCTATGCCAAAGGCCCAATGCAGTCCCTTTGGGTCTTTGAAATACCCATTCCTCAGGTAGTCTATGCCAAGGATACATGGGGCTTCTGGACCAGTCACAATGGGGTGTCTATGCCATTCCTTCCCAGTCAAGCTGACTTCAGCTTCCAGTACAGTCAGCTGTTGGGATCCCCCTGTCACCCCAGAAATAGAGATGGATTCTGCCCCGACGTATCCTGATGGCATCAACGTGCATTGTGCACCAGTGTCCACTAAAGCTTTGTATTTCTGTGGGTCTGATGTGCCAGGCCACCGAATCCACACAGTCCAATAGTCCCGATTGTCCCTCTCCCCTACCTGGCTAGAGGCAGGGCCCCCCTAGTTCTGGTCATGGTACTCACTGCGCTCTCCCTGTGAATATGACTGGGAGGTTCCTTCAAGAGGGTCGGGCATAGCATCATCATTCCTATACTGTCTGGAGCCTTGCCCATGAGAGACCGGAGCAGCCTTCAACCTTGAAGAATTCCCTGTGTTAGTTGTGCCTCTTTGCAATTCACGTACCTGAGCTGCTAAGGAAGAGGTGGGTTTTCCATCCCACTTCCTCATATCTTCTCCATGCTCATGGAGGTAAAACCACAGATTGCCACATGGAGTGTACCCTTTCTCCTTAGCTGGAAGACGCCTGCTTCTGATGGCAGAGACTCTCGTTTGTTCTGGAGAGATATGGAAGAGTCCTTCCTTAATCTTCTCTTCCAGTTCAGCCAGTTTTGTTTCCACAGCTGAGACGTGGGCTCGTAATGGAGCAGTGACAGTGTCTTCATAATTCCTGAGTTTGCTGACCAATGCACCCACCTTGTCTTCTCCCTCTCTCCACTGCAATGTTGCAAGGTAGCGAGAATACATTTCTGGCCCAAGTCGTGCAAATTTTAACCACATCTGGGATGTGCACTGGACACCATCTGGACTTTTAGGGAATCTCTTATCCTCTGAAAAGATTATCTCCAGTACGGCTAATTCCCTTAAGCACCGGATACCTTGTTCCATCGTGTTTCACTGCCCTTGCTGTACGTGGAGGTCCTCCTTACAAAGATATCTCTCCCTCACGCTTGACAACAGTTGCCGCCAGAGGCTGAGAGTTTCCTGTCTCTTTCCAATGCCCTGATCAATGACAACATCTCGACACAGGGATCCCAGCTGCCTTGCCTCACTCCCGTCTAGAATTGTATCATTGGCTGCTGCATCCCAGATACGAAGCAGCCAGGTCAAGATGGACTCATTTGCCTGTCGTGTGAACTCTCTCCGGGGCTCATGCAACTCTCCCAGGGATAGGGACCGGGTGATTATTTCTGGTTCCATTTCTTCTGCTTGAGGTGAAGGCCCTGACTCTTCCTCGTCATGCGCTATACGAACTGATTTGGTCTTTGATTTTCTTTTCTGGACAGGGACAACTGCTATTGGTTTCTGTTGTCCTTCTGGCTCCTCCATGGTTTGTGTGGACATGGCGCTGGTTGATTTGTTTCCCTTTCTCTCTGGCTCAGCTGTGGTTTGTGTGGGCATGGTGCTGGTTGATGTGTCTCTTCTATCTGACTCGGCCATGGTTTGGGTGGACATGGTGCTGGTTGATGTATCTCTCTTCCTCTCTGGCTCAGTCATGGTCTGGGTGGACATGCTGCTGGTTGATGTATCTCTCTTCCTCTCTGGCTCAGCCGTGGTTTGGGTGGACATGGTGCCTGTGGATTTGCTCCTTTTCTCCTCCTCCTGATGATGCTGTACCACCCCAAGCAGTGTGCGGTAGGCAGTGGCCAGGGCCCAGCAGGTTGCTGTGAGCTGCACATCTCTGGGACTACCAGAGCATCTTCCTTTCACATAGCTTAGCATTTTGGCAGGGTCCTGCAGTTGTTCTGGGGTGAATTTCCAGATCATTTGAGGAGAGAAGGTCTCCAAATACTGGCCCATATCTTCCCACCTCCCGTGCCACTCAACATCATCCGCTCCCAGGGCAGGCCTCCAGTAAGCCTCCTTAGAAAGCCCAGTTCTGACCCTAAACATGGTGTATACAGTACAGAGGAGACAAAGCAACACTAACAGCACTAACAGTAAGATTATGCTGTCCCTAACATCAAAAGGAAGCTCCATATTTTCAATGATTGTTGTAGCAGAGGTGAAAAGGTGGAAGTAACCATCTCCACCTGTTTTCCCCACAGGCTGAGTGCTATTTTTAATGAGACCCCAGAGGTAACAACCCAAACCAGGACAGGCACACCAGACTGAATATACATTCACAATGAAATTCACTGCTTCTGATGTTATGACAACATAAACATAGTATATTAATGAAGCAACTTTGATCCTTCTCCCTGGTATTAAAGAGAGCATCAAAATAGGCAAATGGTTCCCCATGTGTCAAAATATGAACAGGCCCAGATACACCATCCACATGAATACATCAAGCAACATGGTAGTCAGGGAGTTTCTGTATCCAAATACACAAAATAAAATTGTAATTCTGACTTCTCTCTCGTAGCCCCACGTTGGGCACCAAAAGATGTTCTGGTTTAAAGGCGAACCAGCAGGGGAAATGAACTCACCACGAGAGAGATTGTAAGTCAGACCTAAAATTTAATAATAATATTACAATAAAAACACTGACAAAAAAGGGAAATTGCTTTCAACTCACAAAAACCCAGCAGTATAACCCAGTGTTCTGGGGCACAAACACAAGGGGGTTTGTTTGCCCTTGTGCTGAGACCCCTGTGGCTCCCCCAAGTACAGAGCAAAAGGAAATGAAAAACCTGTTGGTGCAGGCGAGGGCTGTGGTCTGGGTGAGAGCGGTGATCTCCTCCTGTCGAGGTCCTGCTGCTCCTCTGGATCTGAGGAGAAGTTACCAAAGTCTTCTTACCCACCACTTATGTACCCTCAGGGAGCACCCAGTCCCCCCCCCGGGCGGGGACTCACACAATGGGTGATTCATCATGAGTGCAATCACACAGCACCTTCAGGGTGGACAAGGGATTAGACCCAGCCAGCATGGGTTTAGGAGGGGCAGGTCCTGTCTGACCAACCTGATCTGTTTTTACGATCAGGTGACCCACCTGGTGGATGAGGGGAAGGCTGTGGATGGGGTCTATCTGGACTTCAGCAAGGCCTTTGATACTGTCTCCCATAATATACTCCTGAAAAAGCTGGTAGCCCATGGCCTGGACAAGTGTACCCTCTCCTGGATTAAGAGCTGGCTGGAGGGTCGGGCCCAGAGAGTGCTGGTGAACGGAGCTGCATCCAGCTGGCAGACAGTCACCAGTGGTGTTCCCCAGGGGTCTGTATCGGGTCCAGTCCTGTTTAACATCTTTATTGATGATTTAGATGAGGGGATTGAGTCCATCATCAGCAAATTTGCTGATGACACCAAGCTGGGAGGGAGTGTCGACCTGCTGGAAGGCAGGAGAGCTCTGCAGAGGGATCTGGGTAGACTTGAGAGATGGGCTGATTCCAATGGGATGAAGTTCAACAAGGCCAAGTGCCGGGTCCTGCACTTTGGCCACAACAACCCCCTGCAGCGCTACAGGCTGGGCACAGAGTGGCTGGAGAGCAGCCAGGCAGGAAGGGACCTTGGAGTACTAATTGACAGGAAGCTCAACATGAGTCAACAGTGTGTCCAGGTGGCCAAGAAGGCCAATGGGATCCTGTCCTCTATCAAAAATAGCGTGACCAGCAGGACCAGGGAAGTGATCCTTCCCCTGTACTCTGCGTTGGTGAGGCCACACCTTGAGTACTGTGTTCAGTTCTGGGCCCCTCAGTTCAGAAAGGATATTGAGGTGCTGGAGCGGGTCCAGAGAAGAGCAACAAGGCTGGTGAAGGGACTGGAGCACAAGTCCTATGGGGAGAGGCTGAGGGAGCTGGGGTTGTTTAGCCTGGAGAAGAGGAGGCTCAGAGGTGACCTCATCACTGTCTAGAACTACCTGAAGGGAAGTTCTAGCCAGGTGGGGGCTGGTCTCTTCTCCCAGGCACTCAGCAGCAGGACAAGGGGGCACGGGCTTAAGCTCTGCCAGGGGAAATTGAAATTGGATAACAGAAAAAATTCTTTCCAGAGAGAGTAATCAGGCATTGGAATGGGCTGCCCAGAGAGGTGGTGGATTCACCATCCCTAGAGATTTTTAAACACAGATTGGACGTGGCGCTGAGTGCCATGATCTAGTAAATGAACTAGAGTTGGACCAAGGGTTGGACTTGATGATCTTGGAGGTCTTTTCCAACCCAATCAATTCTATGATTCTATGATTAACTCTGGGATCCAGGGGGTATTGAACTGTTGATGGCCCATTAGCAGCTCCGCCCCCTCAGGCTGAGTGTGAGGGTGATAATGACTCCCTGGGCAGCTGCTGCTAATGGCCCATTGTCCTTGGGGAACGCATAGAGGGGGTAGAATACACAGCTTTGATCATCCCACACACAGTGTCAACTGGTCCCTCCTGCTCAACCAGGACAACATACCAAGGAAGAAAAGTTCTGTGAAAGGATGATCCAAAATCCCCCACAACTGGATAAAGAGACAAAGAATGTAAGCATCCAATTTCCAACTTAAACCCAAAAATAAATCTAAGAGAGTTCATTTTCATTTTGAAAAGTTATCTGAAAGGGGGTTTTAAGTCATTATTTACTAAAAAAAGTTTAATGAGGAAAGGTCACACAGAAGCATTCAAGCACATAGTAAATAATACTCATAACCTCAGAAAAGATACTTAATTTATTTTCCCTGGCAGCTGTTTTTATTCCCAGTTGGAAATACTTTCTCTCTATTTTGTGTTTAAAAAACCAAAAAGTTCATATTCACAGGCAGGCTGCTGTAGCAGGTCTGAGTTGAGACGTTCCTGTTCAACTCGGCTGGAAAATTTCCTAACTCTGATGGGTGCCACTAAAGCAATCAGATTGTTTAACATCCTATGCAAATAACTGAAGATGAATGTTCAAATCCAGCAGTGCACAGACAAACAGAAATCAGCAAAATCAGCAATATGGTAATTCAGCATGATGCCGAATTTAATGCAAACATTTCTAAAGGAAATCAACAAGAGATAGGAAGCAAAACCAATTTGGGTACTGTAGCATGAATTACAATAGAAGGTCCACACGATGATATTCAAAACAGAAAATTCCACTCCACAGACAGTTTATGATATGGAGCAAAGAATGCCTGCTCCAAAAAAAACCCCAACCCAAACCAAAAAACACACAAAATCTCCTCCAGGCATGAGTACTTCTTAAAAGGTGGTGTGGCAGACACTGAGTACTAACCACCTTGAACCTTCTCCCCCGCAAACTTAATCTCTGCAGAGTTAAACAAATATTAATAATTTAAAAGTACACAAAGTAATTTTACTAAGGGGGTAATTAACAACTTCATTTCAGTTTAGCAGCTGATTTTTAGCTGGCATTAAACCAACAGGAGCTTAAAAGAACCTATTACATGGGGATAAGTTTTTGAATAACCTTGTGAGTTACTAGCTGCAGTTTGATGTGGCCCTCAGACTTCAAAGTCTCCTTTCATAATGGAACAGGACAAAGGCAGGGAGGTCTTTATCATCATTTATGTTAAATAACAGACAAATCCACTACACACTAGAAAGCTGATCTAAGGAAAAGACTGAATGTTGCATGAGCTTCATCAACATTTTAGGAGCTCTGCATTATCCAGTAGTTTTTTGATTAGAAGATGCCCGTAGTTTGGCAAGGCAACAGCAAATAGTCCAGGAGCATAGAAGAATGCAGACAAAAACCTTCTGCTACTTTGCTGCCAGCAGATGCTTGTAAAGACCCACCACCAGACTGTACTGGAGCATGTGCCCAAGCATTTTCTGACACCTTAAGTGAACAAGTCAGAGCCTCGCATCCTGAGCACAGATAGCTCAAACTCCTAGTTTTCCACTGCTCAGCTTTAATGATGGACATTCAGGCAAGCAAAACTGACAATCCCTGGCATCAGTGATAGAGGAATTGCACATTAGGGTCTAATCATGAAATACATGCACTGCTGATAATTAGGCCATGTAGAAACAAAGATCACTCCCTTGCCAGAATTCACTGATGAAAAAACAGCAAGGACATACAGCTTAAAATTAACATAGTGTGAAATGAAAAGTACAAACCCTTAAGTGGAAAACTGCCAAATGTAATTTTCACAATTACCATTTAATTTAAGAAGCAGATCAAAAGAAGTACATCATTTACATTTTCAAACATTAAGTTTTAAAGATCAAAGACTCCTAGTATTTCCAGACTGCATATATGTGAGTGACTTGGTTCGAGTAATGAATCTATGCAGGGAGAGAACATGGGGCTGCTCATTTGCCCCATGCAGCAGTCTCCCCATCATCTGAGACAGCAGCACGTGGTATCTGCAACGAGCATCATCAGCAAGCACCCACCGACACTATATATGAATAAAAGCAAGGGGCTTCAAGGTCTACTCTCTCCCTGAAACTAGTCACTGCTTCAGAGATTTTTTCCACAGCTCCAGCCTGACAGCTATGACCTAACAGTACTTACACAACGGACACTAAAGATTTCATGTCATTACTAAAACTGTGTTTTTATGCTAAAAAGTTAAATAGAGAGAAGTGCCCTATGTAGATATTCCAAAACATGTCAGTTTACTTCCGTGTCAAAATGAAATGATGACAGCAGAGGTGATGCTTGAGTGACCACTGAGAGCTACTGCAAAAGATCCTGGTCAAATTCAGTGTGAAGTAGAAAGCATCCTAGCAATTATATCCAGGAAACAATCAAACATTTTAATTCATACTGAAAACTTGTGCCTACTTCTGAGCATATCCCAAAAAAACACTGCTCAGAATTCAAGATTAAAACCAGATTCTTCCTGGCAGAAAACCAGAGAGCATCATGGCCATAAAGCCTGCACTAAAAAAAGAGGCAATCATTTAAACTGAACCAGTAAACAGGAGCTGCTCATGGAAGTTGAGAAAATGACCAAAACTTCTCTTACTTTGCTAAGGAACATGACAACATGAGAAGCACGAGCAACTGTATTCAGTCCTTGATTGCTGCTGTTACAACACCACTCAATCCCCAAAGTCCTCCTTATTGCATGCAAAGATCCTCAATATGCCATACTGTTTGTCAGACTGGTCCCAACTACATGATGCAACCTCCTTATGTTATCTACTTCCCTTCCAAATCACAGGATTAAAATGACTTTAAAAGTAGATAGGAGGGGATATATAATACTAATATTTACACATGGACTTTAATTCTTCTATCGTGGTATTAAACATCTAGTACCAGAAAGAAAAGGGCAAAGGAAATCCGCATACCCACCCCTAAACATGAGGGTGTTTAAAGCAGCTTTTCCAAGAACAGCTTCTCCAACAGACACCTCTCATGGTAAGGATGCTGCATCCTATAACTAAGGCTATAAGCTCTTGAAAAGGGACAAACAGACATTATAATTTTCACCTATGCATTATTAGTGTTCTGGCAAACAGTCTTCACAGATAAAAGAAGTTACACAGAAGCAAGATTCATACTTAAATCTTCCCTCACAAAACAAAACAAACAAACAAAAACAACCAAAAAACAAGCAAACAATATTCCGGCTCTTTAGATGAAAATGATGACTTCGTCTGGCTGCAATTAATGCAAAGCAACCTAATCTCAAAGGATATTTATATTGCTTAATGCTCTGGGTATTCCTGCCAGACCTACACAGGCTCACATGGATTTTTGTGTGACTGCAGCCACACTCCTTTCAATTCCCAGCCTACATCAGGTAGGCAGACACAGTCAAAGTACTTAGAGGTTTGAATCTGCATCTCTGTGAAAAATTCAAACAACTATGTGCAACCTAAGCAACATTATATGCATTGATAGATTAAAAAAATGGTGAAATTGGTGCACATCACATCTACCCCCACTAGTAGTCTGCAGAAAAATGACCCTGTCCAAATGGGAACACATATTCTCTACCACCAGGAAAAAAAAAAGCGCAGGGGATGGGGGAGGGGAGGAAAGAAGACACACACTTCTTGAGTGGAGAAACATGTGATGTGGTTGAAATGAGAAGGACCTGGACATCCACTTTTCAACTCCATATCCCCTCCTCAGGAGCAATGTGTGTTCAACTGAGCATGCATAAGATTCATCTGTTCTCATACTGTGCAAGAGTGCAAAAATAAAGGTTTAAGATATGGCCAAGCTACAGCCACAGCACAGCTGGGTTAGGGATAACACTGTAATGGAAATTTAAAAAAAATAAAATAAAGGGAGGTGAGGAAGGCTGGTATACCTTTAAAAACAGCTGAGACACACCAATATCCTTTCCACATTTCACTCCCCCATACTGGAAAGGCAATATGCCAGAGATGTCTTCTACTGCCAGAGAGACATCTCTATCCTACCTCCTTGGCTGATCTCAGAGGAAAGGGGAAATAATCAGATGAGTCACCACTAGAAATCTGCACGACTGAATTGCATCTAACCCATCAATGCACCAGACACAGGAAACCAAATTACCACCAACCTCCCGATCATCTCCTGGGATGCTGGAAACCGCTGCTCCAATCTTACACTTTATTACTGCGACCAGTCAATATGGTGCTTGCAAGTAACTTGCTTGCATACAAAGACTAAATCTTATTGCTGAAATGTGCATGTTAAGTATTTTGTGTTCTGACAAAATTAACCATTATATTGAGAACCAGACATGCTTTAATACCATTACCCTTCTTAATTATGGTATATACAAATATGTTCAGGAGAAAAACATTAACCTTTTTATTATAATTTTCAAGGGGAGACAATTTTCACAAGGAAAGATCAAAGATTGCCCTGGAAAATGGACTCATGCAAGATATTAGGTGCCACAATAAAAAAAATAAACAATAATTTTAGAAATTCTTAGCTGGAGAGGTAAGAAAGAGAAGAAAACAAAAAAAGAACCATAAGCATGGACATACAAGCATTTTTCAGTCAGGTCTAACAGTAGGCTTCCATGTCTCATGGTAGGTAAAGCAGATGAAATACTGATTTTACAAATATGTAAGTGAAAAAATTAAAATAAGTGCAATAACACATTCAGAAATTTAGGACAGTCTGCAACTGTATTACCCCAATCTTTTAAGTAACTAAATGCAAAACAAATGCAAAAAAATCCCCAAACCCAGACTTAAAAAGCCAGTCAATTTTACTAAATTTCACAATTTAAATACTTACAGGGTAAGAAATCCACTTGAGAAAGAAGGAAAAGGTAGTTATTTACAAATAACCTTAGGTGCACATTTGTCCTCACCCCTTTCCAGCTTCTCTGTCATTTCTCCATAGCGCACAGCTCCCAGCCCTGTCCACTGACACCTGACATGCACACCTTCCTGGAGTCTGAGATTACTTTGCAAGACCTACTCCAACGTCACAGAAGACTTTCGGATTTTATCAGACACATGAAAGCTGGATCATTAGTGAGCAACCCAGTCTGTGCATTTTAATGGGGGTTTGTCTTTGAAAAAAATCGTCCACACATAAGACTCATAGCTGTGAAGCAATACCCTCCTGAATAATCATCAAGTTGATGTTTATTATATCAAGGATGTCTTTTTCTCTTCACAGCATCAGGCAAATGTCTGTGAAAGATATCCATCTGTACCTAGACCTTATGCCTTCATTCTCACTCCATTTCCACTCAATCCAAATAAGATCAACTCCAAGCAACTTTTTTATTGAATGCTGCGAACCCGCAATGAGAATGCCTATGTGCCTTTTAAAAGAAAATATATAAATAGATATATATAGATATACACATAAAGGTGAAACACTTGTAGTTCATTAAGACCATCAGTGTCACTTTGTTACAACCTCTTGTATTTGCAAAGATCATGCAACCAAATGTCTGGCCCATTTTCACCTAAGATTACGTTTTCAGGTGCCTCGAAAAAGATGCATTTTGTCAGGGGCACTGTTTAGGCAAACAGAGCATGGTGACACAAGGAAGAAAAGAAGTTTTCCCTAGAGCAAAAATGCAGTAATGCCTAACTTTGTCCTCTGCTTTACCTAATCTTAAATAGTTTCCAAAGAGGAGTTTCAAAGTAGTGCAACAGGTGTTGCAACAAAACTCCTCCAACCCTGCAGTGTCAAACCCAGATCTCCATTTTTCTTCCTCTTCTCCACAACTACTTTGACATCTGGCTTCATAGAATCAGAGTTGTCAAGGTTGGAAAAGACACTTAAGATCATCAGCTCTAACATCCTGCATCCTTCAATATCAAACAGCTAATAACTAACAGAAAGAGGATACTTATGTCATAATTTTGGAGGCATCAGCAATTGACTCAGTGCTATCATGACTGACTCAGGCAGGCAGTTACCACTGGCAAAAAATTGACACTACGCCACTACCAGCTGAATAAAAGGCATTTTGGAGCACCGTGGTGCCCTGGCTGTTTTTTCATCCATTTCCTTAATGTAAATAGAAAACATCCCACACTTGCTTCTGTTCTTTATCACATCTTGATTTATTAGCTGATGCGGTCATTTTAACATGTGGAAAACCTCAGATCAAACTGCACAAGCTAGATTTTTGAAATTCCTTCCTGAAGGAAAAAATAATAAATAAACAACAAATAGCAATGTCAATAAAGAAATTCCAGGAAAGAATTTACAAATAATACTGAAGATTAGATCTGGGACTGGACTGCCCCTGTGAAGGACAGGTGATGACAACTGCAGAATTGCTGGGTCAAATGCCCCAATACCCCTGAAGGACCATCTCCCAAACACAGCTCCCGCGAGACACAACTGCTTCTGCCACAGCAGAAGTCAGTGTGTAAGCTATCAAATACTTTCAAATGCTTTGGATCAGAAACTCCTTTGGATCAGAAACTTCTATTTAAAACAGCTCCAACTGTATTTATAAGCCTTATGAAATTCATCCTGAAGAAGTTATTGAAACTAGTTTCTACCTCAACACTGGGCACCAAGTAAACAGGTCATGTAAGGAAGAGAGCCAGGCAATGAGCAGAAGCAGGTGACTTGAGGAGAAGCCTCCAGGGAAAGGTATGGCTTGTCTAAGTTCAGGTGCCTGCCTCTCTTCATCCCACTGGTCAGCTACAGCCCAACAGTGAGCTGGCACCAAAAGCTGTCTCCACCAACACCACCTCTTCCCTGGCATGAGCACTGATCCCCATCTTGACTCCCAGGTGCCAATCAAGTACCAAATCCCACATAACAGGCTGATTTTCCACCATCAGATGAACCCCCTGAGCCAAATTAGCAGTGGGACACACCACTGCCACCACAAAAGGAGGCAGGAGAAGCACAGGCCAAGCACAGGAACTTCAATGACACCTTCCTGCGATAATACCTCAGCACTAACACAAAACCACATTGTTGTGGGATCTACTGTAGGAGGACAGCTTGGCCCAAACAACAGATTTCACTGTCTGTGATAGCTGAACTGATCCCCACCCAGCTAACTCCTTCAAAGTGGTGTTACATTACAATTATTTTGACTTTTTTTGGCCAGTGGAGTGATAACTATTTCCCAAAGTTAGTATATTGTGTTTCTTTTCTAATAGTAATGACTGAAAGCTGAATCACATCCAGAAACAAAACTCAGAACTTTCACATGAGCTGGTACCAAAAAAATGTGCCAACATTTGCACAACATGTGCCACCCTGGCAAAAAGTAAAAAGCAAGTCTTATAACCTTCGTGCCCTTCTAAGATAATCCCAGATGTTTTGTACTACAAATGGAAAACACTGTTGAAATTAGATTTCTCCATTCAGTATAACACAAATGAAAGCTTTACAGCTAAGTATCCAACTGGAAGTTAGCATGATGTGAATCAGATCCATACATCTTTCTTTTCATTGGAAAAATAAAAATTTAGCACTATTCACAAAAGCTAAATATAACACTTCATGCAGCAGCTCACAACATGAACCACGAAACCTATTTTAAAGCAGCTTATTCACTACATTCCTTTAAAGTTAGATTTTCACTTGGATTGACAGTATTCAGATATGTGAAAAACAGCAAAACCCAAAACACTCCCTCTAAGGTAATTTGGATAAAAAGTGAGGTGTGTCAAGCACACCTTAGACCAGCAGAAGCATTTCTAGTACACTGGGTCTGAGAGCACATGCTGGTTTTCATTAAACTGCTGTAGCTGGAAAGCCCATTTAAAAAATGATAGTTAAGTTATATTAGACTTGTTAAGCAAAAAAGGTTGGGGTTTGTTTTGCTTTTTAAAAATGTCCTGAAGGAGTGGATAAAGGAACTTTAAAGTGGAGGAGTGGTAGGTACAAGAAACAGCTGGAATGTATCTGGTTCTTACAGCACAATAAAACCCAAGTGTTTTCCAAAGCTCAGCAAGGTCACCGTCTAATGTACTGTATACAAGTGCTCATTAAAAACTTAAAAATGGGGACTAAAATAAAGTGCCTGACAAAGAAAAAGGTGCTAAAAGGGAGCCCATAGTAATAGGATGGGGGGGGCAGAGCAAAATATGGTAAATGTGGAAATCAGTATCATCTTGCCTTCTTGCTAAATTACGAGCAGAAAAAAAATGCATGACCTCACAAAACTGCAGAAAGAATCAGGACACAGTTAAAAAGTAACAAAAATTAAAAAAAAAATCAAAAAGACAGGAGGAAAAGAACAAAAGTAATACCAGAACTAACTGTAGTTGGTGACCACAAAATTCAGAATGGAAAAATACAAATGTCCCATCAGAATTGACTGTAGATCCCCTTAAGCTGCAATGCATTTCCCTGGTATAGAAAGCATACCCACTTCTATAGTCAACAAGTTAATTCTTCCTCTTAAAAGTGCCTGCAGATGGTGCTTTCATGGAAAATATCAAAACAATGCTCAAAACTACAAAGAGATACTGTCCATAAAGGAAACTACACTGTGAACTCAGCTCAAAGCTATGCATGCCCATCATACATTGTGTGAAGACAGACTTTTGATTCACCCTAAGAATTTCCAAATACAGACTTGAAAATACATAAACTCACCTTGTAGAAACCAGTAAATAGATTTTACTCCCAAGAAAAATTAGCCTCATTTTTCTCTCAAACACAATACAGATACCTTTCCTGAGGCCTGGAAGCAAGGGGACAATAAAGTAACGGAGACAACAATATTCCGCCAGACTGAACAGTATTACAGTCACCCTCTCCCTCTAAAACATTGTTGCTAGCTCTATTATATGACATTTTACCACAGCACTTTCATAGTCTGCAGGCACTGGAAACATTATTTATAGTATTTAAAGTCACACACAGTATTTACTTAGCAACACATGTATTTATGTATCAATTTATATTTATATATTAATTGGATACACTTAGATTTATTCCATGTAATACTCATTGCCAAGAATCTACACATAATAATGAAATACTGATGCAGCCACCTAAAAGAGGATTAAATACATCCCTTATGTAGATGTGAGCCAGGACTTTGGCAGTTGTACTGTAAGAAGTTCTCCAGAAACCAGCCCACCCAGGTTTTATGACTTGACAGAATTACCCAGTATTAAACATGGCTTAGGCAACAAAATACATAGATTTTTCCCTTTTTATTCACACATCTTTCATTCTGACACTATTCAGGACATTGACTGGCTCTCTGCACAGTATCCAAGAACACATTAGTCAGAACTGAGAAAAATATTTTCATAATGATTAGTTCAACTTAAATAAAGCTATCTACAAGAAGAGGATTTGAACAGTAAGACTAGTTTTCTTTCTTTACAGTTATTCCTCCCATCTGCCATACCAGACTGTATGAGTTAGATTCATGCTTGGGGGAAAAACAAAACAAAATAATCACTGAGGTAAGATCTCTATGCAAATACAGGGAAAACATCACTGCCAGACCTCTTGCTGCATTTGCAGAAGCCATAAAAATATACAGTAGAAATGCAGACTTCAAACAGTTTCAGCAAATAGAAACATTTGGTGACCACATGTCAGACCATTCACTGGATTTGACTGCTATACTGTTGATCCAAACCAAAAGATTTCAGTAAGTTGTCCTGGTTTCAAGTTTTATGCTCAAGCAGACTCTTTCTACCAAGTTACTTTGCAAATCTGCTTTTTCAATCTTCTGACCAGGTGTGTGTGTCAGAGTGTATGCATATATACACAAATTTGGGTTTTTTCCTGGAAAAAGAAAAAAAAAGTCTCCAAATAATCTTTCAACATTCAAAATGTAACAGATACTTTTACATCACAAGGAAGATAGTTATGGACTCTGAAAAGCACATTGTAATGCAATAATGCATGCAGTTGTCAGCACACACAACAGCATTCAGAAAAATTAGGCTTTTTCAGTACCTATTTAATGGTTGTGACAGATAGGAATAGCAGAGATATCTTTGGTTGCCACTCAGACAAGGTGTGCTTTCTTCCTCTCATGCTGCCTATCAAATATGACAAAAACCTTATCTTGCTACAGAAATCCTAATGGTGAAACCTCTCTCCATCAATGCTGGGCAGTGTTAGCACCAGGAAGGACTTCTGTTCTGCTGCAGTCTGTCTGTGTGAGAAACAATCTTGATTCTGACATGTCCTGACTCTGAGACTGACACTCTTGACAACAGTATCTGATGAAAGTAGTAGCTCTCATAACACCTGACTTTAACAACTCTATATGAGTTATTAGAGAAATAAATACAGCTCACAAGAGCAGCTGTAATAGTTTGCAAGAGCTATTTGGCCCAACACCTATTTTTTACTTCAGTGGATTTCTCAAGGTTGCTGCACATGCTTTCCTACAGCTCTGCTGCTTCACTCCAACAATTCATTCAGGCACACGCTCGCTGGCCACCCTCCCACAGACTGGATCTGTACATTTGACTACTTCAGGGGAGAAAAAACAAATTCAAGTGTTATTTGCCTCAGGGCACTCTAACTAAAGATTTACAGACTTTGTGGGTCAGGTTTCAAGTTGCTTTAGCGAACAATTTCAAACCATAAACATCTACCTGAACATGAGGGTTCATTTAAGACACAGAACAGGAATCAAAAGTTGGGATGTTTTACAAGAAAACAGCACACACTTCTTTCCTCTAGGACACTGAGAGGCATCACTCCTAAAATGGAGAAGCGTGTTTTGGGGGAAAGACTACAGTTCTCCTTCATTCACAAGAGGAAAATTCGTGGTGGACTACAGATTGTGAGAGGCAGACTGCCCTCCCACATCTTGAGGCAGGAAAACAGTCGGCAGTCTGGGATATTTAATAGCTGGGAGAAGAATGCTTTGGTTTGGAGGAACAGCTTTTGGCTTGCTTAAGTTATAATATGGAACAGAACACAGTAAAACAATTTTAACCCAGCTATTTCTGGCATTGGCAAACACAGCTCTACCTTTCATAGAATCATAGAAATCCCTGAGCGGGAAGGGACCCACAAGAATCACCAAGTCCAACCCCTGGCCCTGCACAAGACCATCCCCAAGAATCACATCATGTGACTAAGACTACCATCCAAATGCTTCTTGAACTCTGTCAGGCTTACTGCTGTGACCATTTCCCTGGGGAGCCTATTCCAGTGCCCAACCACCCTTGGGGAGAAGAACCTCTTTCTGATATCCAACCTAAACTTCCCTGACGCAACTTCAGGCCATTCCCTCAGGTCCTGTAACTGGTCACCACAGAGAGAGATCAGTGCCTGCCCCTCCTCTTCCCCCTCATGAGGAAGTTGTAGACTACAATGAGGTCTCATCTTTCTTCTTCTTTGAGAAACTGTTTCTAAGTTGTGGCATTCCAGTGTTTTACTTTGGTCTCAGCATGCACCATCTGCCCAGCTGAGGTGCAAAGCAAAGGCTGGCCTGCACGTGGGTTTGACTAACACCAGCTGCTCCAGGCAGAGCTCAGAAGACTCCAAAAGTCTCGGATGCAAGAAGTCAACATCACTAACCAGTACAGGCTTCTGAATAAAGGACACCTGAGAAGAGCTTGAGTTTTGCACAGAAAATTACTAATCTTTCCTGAAAAGAAGTAGCTGACCTCAACAGCCAGGTCTCCCAGAGTGACTCCAGGTAGTGTAACTGAAACAAACACCATCGTCTCCCCTCACAATTCACAAAACACAAGAGATTGGGTACCATGCTTGAAGAAGTCTTTGGACAGTGAAGACTACAGGCCTGCCTTGTCTGTATTATCATAAATTATGCTCCAACATGAATCTGAATTAAGGAATCAAGTCTTTCATTAACTAACAACAGGCATCAGATGCAATTTCCTGTTTTTATTACTCTTATTCAAGTTGTTGGGGTTTTCAATTTTGGGGTTTTTTTGGGGGGCAGAGAACACAGTATTTTGGGTTTTGTAGCATAAGACTGGCATTACAACTAGGAACACATGTTTGAGCTCCCATCAGCCAGTGGCTGCCCTAGTGTGGAAAATTCACCTGAGAACAGGCAGAAGAGGGACCTGACCAGGACACAACTGCCTCTCATAAAGAGCTTCAAGAACATACAGGGTGAAAATTTTTTATGTTTTGGGGTGGCTTTTTACTGGCACTGAGATCTGTCAAATACAGCTGTTCATTTCTGTTACAAAAATCCCTCAGCTTCAAGGTTCGAGCTCAGGTCCTCTGAGGTTTTTCAAGACTCAGAGTCCAAATACAGAAAGATGTTAACACAGATTTCATTAGCAAAGGGAAAGAGTAACAGTTTACAAAGAGATTTTGGCTTGTTTTTTAAATGTATAGTAGCTAGTGTCTGTATGCTTTCATCTCCTCTAATGTTAGGGAGAAGCTGGCATACAAAACCTTACCAAAACATCAGAACTTTAAGTTCATAAATATTTGGATATCTGCCTCATCTTCAAAACTAATTGTTTAATCATTAGGGCTCCCCGAGTTTCACTCTATCTTGTATACAACATTTCGTTTCACCAAGACCCACAAAACCTTGGGACACGTCTCATTGCCCTAAAAATATCATTACTCTTCTCATACAACAACGGAAATGGTTAGTCTTGGCTTTTTAACCCATCTGGATGTAGAGAGTAGAGAAACACAGCAGTTTTTCTGAAATGCAAACCTTATTTCTCTAGGGTAATAAATATTTATATTTGCTGTTAACATTATAGAATTCCTAACATCCTGTTTATCAATACTTGCAGGTTTTCAAGTCACTCACTTTATAATAAAATGTTTCTTCAAGGGGTAAGTTTAAAAGTTACTTTAAAATGAGAACAGCTTTCACATATCAAGGACAGCCACACAAATTACATGGAGAAGGCGGGAAGTTGAGCATTTGTTGTTTTCTTCTACATGAACAGTGCACACTTTAAACTGACATTGCTTTGCTAGTGCTCCCACGTGCTACTGACAGGGTAGGACAAAACCTTTTTTGTAGGAATAGTACAACCAGCCAGTATCATAAGAAATTTAGGAATAATTAAAACAAATCCCCAAACCATTAAAATAGGATTTTCAAAGACAACATTACATCACCTTAATGAAACTATTTAAAATAAGCTTTGCCAATTTACTAAAAGCAATGCAAGAAAGGTATACGTGACAAAGGAATGCCTTAATTACCTGAACTCACAGCTAGCTAGCTCTTACAAAATTGACATATGGGAAAGCCAGGATGCTTTAATTACCTACATTCACACTTACAAAAGTGACACTTGTGGAGGTCATTTGCGATACTCTTGCCTTTGGTGCTCTCAGTTCAAAATTCTCAAAACATTTTAAGCACTAGATGTCATTGTTTTACAGAGGAAACAAGCCTGGACTCAGGTCTTGACAATATTATAAACAGGAGAAGTAAAAAGTACCAAACATTCTTTTTTAATACTTAACTGCTTTGAAAGTTACTGGGATAGAGCTTCTGACAACGTAAGTTTCACCTCAAGTGAACAGGCACACAGAAATAAGCTTAATACGTTAAAAAATACATAAACCAGCACTCTGAAGCTCCTCTTTTAAAACACACCACGACTCTAAGTAAGTATTTTAACATTTCTCAGCTTCCACGCCATGAGCCTCGCTCGCTCAGCCGCACACTGCCTGAGCATACCCACACTCGGGTACACACCTCGGAGCAGCCTCTGTCCCCAGGCATTAGCACGTACCACACCGGTGTGACTCGGCGCAACGATACAGAAACACAGATATTTACATTAAGTGCTGTGCACAGTCAGACCTTCATGTTTAAAAATAGGAGCGAAGAAAATGAGTGTTAATTTCAGGTTGCTCTCTGTCCTGAACTCTTTCGTGACAGGAAGGAGTGCCTCTAATTCAGACTGTCTCGGAGCAAGCGCTACAGAAGTAATTTACAAGACGGCAAGAAATTATAAGCCTTAATGATAGGAGGGCAGCCGAGTCAGCCTTTAATTTTGATTGTGAGGAGGGGGCGGTGGCGATGCTACTCAGACAGATTTCTGCAAGCTGCCACGATACCTTCTAAAAATAGCAGCGCACAGCTGCTGACAAAGAAGCAAAGTTCGGCGCCGCGTCCCCGGAGCCGCTGCCCGACGGAGGGCAGCCCCACGGGAGCGGGGGCTCGGCGGGACCCCGGCCTGGGGGCAGCGAGAGGCTGGCACCCAGCAGCACCGAGAGATGCCTCACCTCTACCCATCGCTGGGCTTCGGCAAACGCCGCCTGGCAGTCACACTCGGCGTCCTCTCTCCCGTCCATGTCCAGCAGCGAGCGAGCGGGGGGCGGCCGGTGCGGGCGGGGCGGGGGCGCGGGGAGAGCCGCTGTCATTCAGCCGCCTCCTTTTAACGCTCCCCGCGCGTCTCCTCCCCCTCCGCCTCCTCCCCGCGGAACTCCCCCTCCCGGGAGCGGGCTGGCGCTCCGCGGCCGCAGGAATCCGAGCGAGCCGCGGGCTGTAGCGCAGCGCCGGCGCCGCGGGCGGCCGGGCGGGGCCGCACCCCAGCGGCAGTGGCAGCGGCGCTCCCTCCTGTCCCGCAGGGACGCGGCGCCCCTCGCCCTCCCGGTCGGCGGAGGCCGCCCCCGCCGGCTCCCGCCCCGCCGCATACCAGGAATAGCTGGGGACAATCACACCTTTCAGGGCCGGCCCTCGCCGCCCCGGCCCGGCCACCTGCCGGCCCGATCGGGCTGCCCTGCGCCGCCGCCACCCCCGCTGGGGCAGCGGGAGCCCGAATCCCCGCACCGCCGCCCCGGGGCAGGCGGCACCACCCTCCGCTGCAGCGCTGTCCCCTTTCGGGATAAAGTTGGGAGCCTTTTTCACTGATTTGGGAGACATGAGAGAGCCACACTTTGTTTTGAGCGCTTTTCACACCAAGTGGCCAAGGCAGAGATGCCCGGGCAGCGCTGGAGCCGCGCAGCTCGGCCCACGCGCGTCCTGCCCGGGCACCCCTGCCCTCGGTTCTGGCTTCGCTCACAGCACCCGCGCTAGTGCCCATTGCTCTGTTTCCGCCGTTTCTCTGCCTACAGGACACTGCAGCTTTGTGACTTCTCTGCCCCCATGCTATCCCAGACTCAGACCTAAAGCTCAGTCTCAGCACGGCTTGGCCCCTGAGCCTGAGTGGGTGCTGTGCCGAGCTCTGGCCCCTGCGCTAACCACAAATGGTGAGCAGTTGGGATTAGGCTGTGCTGCAGCAAAGGTTCACCCATCCTGACCCAAGCACTGGAGCCAGGAGAGATCGTGTGCTGAGTAACACAGCAAAATCCCCCCTTTTTTTTCCTTCAATACGGGAGTGCGCATGTGCTAAACAGAAAAGTTAAAGAAATAGCGGGGAAAAGAGCTGTTTTCTGGAATGCTCATGCATAGCAGTAAGATTTTGGTGTTTGTTTTTTTGTTTTTTTTTTTTTTTTTTTGTTTGTTTGTTTGTTTTGTTTTGTTTTTTTTTTGTTTTTTTTTTAAGTACTTGATTTTATTGTAACATTTTAAGTTCTCTACAACTACCTGAAACGAGGCTGTGGCAAGGTGGAACTCACTCTTTTCTTCCAGGTAACAAGCACCAGGACAAGAGGAAATGGCCTCAAGTTGCACCAGGGGAGGATTAGATTGGGTATTAGGAAAAATTTCTTCAAGGCTGGGGTGGTCAAGCACTGGCACAGGCTGCCCACGCATGTGGGGGAAATCACCATTCCTGGAAGTGTTCAAACAAATGCGTGGATGTCGCACTAGTGGTGAATGTAGCAATGTGAGTTGGACAGTTGGACTTGATGATCTTAAGAGATCTTTTTCAACCTTTCTAATTCTATGATGCTTTCCTACTTGAAGAATTTTTCTTTCCATGTCTTCTCCATAACTAAAACTGAGTTGCTGTGTGTATCTTTTGCTTTTATGACCCACAGCAAAACATCTGTAATTTTTGAAGTACTATTGAGAAAAGAGAACTTCAAATTTGCATTACAGACAAATTTGCTTCTCCTGAGATGTTTACTTGGGAACACATTTTATTTCTCCTCTACAAAATACCTTCGTAGAATAGGAATGAGAATTTTTAGGAGATCAACATACCAAGAAACTATTAGCCATCAGTTTCTGCAGTATGTGGAAGTCAGTGTTGCTAGTCTTACACACAGAAAGAAAAATGCAGTGACTCTGGCTGAAAGAGTTCCACGGGAGATACTTGACATTGATTAAAGTTACACATGCATAGAAATTATGTATTTAGCTCCTCGCTATAGCATGATTTAAGACATCTATGCTTTAGAGCCAGCAATGAATGAAACAATAGTCAAAGCTGTAATTTTGAACTTTTTTTCTACTCCTTTTTTCTGCTCCAAGACAGATCAGCCACAAGACCAAATACAAATGAAGAATCCGAATGAACATCAGAAAGCAACCCTCTCACCTCATTATTTAGCATCCATGACTACAAAGGCTTAAAAAAGTCTAAGTGAAGCACATATGAGCTGCTGCTGCTAGCTGACACGTGTGCATTAGCTGAGGTGACCAAACGTTGTCCTAGAGAACAATAGCAACCTTTCTCCACTTTATGGTCTTTTCAATTCACTTAAAAATACAATGCTTATCCCTAAGTAGGAGAAAGTAACTTAGTATTCCATAAAGTTTAAATTTATTTGAAAATAAAATTCAATGAAATGGGTTTCAAAAGAGGTCATGTTTGAAAAAAAGATTTCCAGATTCTCACTCTGGTTGCTTATTTCACTTCATGGGAAATCAATTTTTCTTACAAATTAAGGTTTTAATGTCTTAGATTAAATAATAGGGGTAACTTGAGTAATCAAGTAACTTGAATAAGCCAGTGTTTAAGAAAGCTGCATGGATCACAGCAGCTTTTAAGTCAAAGTTATTCACAAAGCAAAAAGCAGTTTCAATGTGCAAATTTCATTCTTAAAGTCAATTTTAAGTTAATTATCACAGAAAGTTATCTCTGTAAGCCTGAGCAACCAAAACAGTTTATTATTCCTTTACACTAACAAGGTAAGTTAGTCCTACATCAGAAAAAGATTACATATACCAGATACAAGTGCTAATTGTTGATGTCAAAAGTAGCAAACATAATTCTGTTCTATTTGGCAAAAATAAACACTTTCAATATGTGTGTGCTCCTAGGGATAAGTCAAGCAACAGTTACATCATATTCTTTTCAAGGAGAGTTCTACAAATATTTGACACAATGTATTTTCTACCAAGGCAGACTTCCTTTAAGGAAAGAGCATTATTTTCTGAATGTGGGCTGTTAAGTGTGTTTATTTTCCAAAACTTACATTTCACTGTCAAAAACCAACTTCTTTCTTTTTCTTCCTTAACTGAATCATGCAGTCATGATTGAAAGGAAAGTGCATTGTACTGGTTATTAAATTCTTAAAAGTATCTTAACAAAATGCCTATAATAACATGGGAAAACTTGCACTGCTATACTTAAAAGAGCTTGAACAATCCCAAGTGCTTAATAGCACACCAACCCCACTCAGCTAAAATTAATATAAGTGCAGTGCACGCATCATCTCTTCACTCCTACATGCACCATTTCCATAAGATGATGTATATGGCTGGCCTGGACTGCAGGAGGTGAAGAGGGATTTCCCAGCAGTCACCAGCACTGTGTGCCTGTGGCCAAGCCATGCTCCTCCACACAAAGTTGGCAAGGCTCTGGCAGGGCTGAACAAGTTAGAAAATACAGCGTTATTTTCCCACGGAGCTTGAACCAATAAGCAGAGATTGCACAGCTAAGGCAACAGTGCAGACATTGAGGTATTGCAGAGCCAAAGCACTGTGTGGTCCGCAGGGCTTAGCCCCTGGTCACGACCTTGCTGAACTTTAAAAGTACGCCAAGTTTGTACCTCACTCCTTGTATCCAAGTTATACAGATTCTGTTAATGAAAAGGATATTCCAGCAGCTTGTAGATCCCTTTACTTCCTCTGCTCCTCAAGATAGTCACCAATGCCTGTGCCAAAGTGTGGTCTTACAAGCTCTGGAAGGCTGTAACCATGTATGTTAGGTGAGATGGTATTTCTGCAGTGCAGTCCCTCAAAAGTTAAATCTTTCAAGGGACCACACAGGAAGCAGATACAGTTTGGCATAAAAACCGATGCATTGCTCTTCCTTTAGTATCTCAAAGCAGTGTTCACAGCAGTTAATACTGAAAATAAAACAAAATAGAAGGAAAACTTACCCTGCAGGATGACTGATTTGAGGACTATGTAGAAGATGCTGAGCAAAACCACCATATTGCCAAAATAGTGGGAATTCTTAAGTTTTTACATTGAAGATGTATTTTTCCACTGTGTCCATGAAAAATTCCATCCCAAATTTACTGCTCTAACCTTGTTAGACTTTGTCATTTGTCTAATGAGTTTTTATACTCAATGAGGAGCTTCCATTCTGAACAGATTTTGCAATAAACAATTGCACAAAAACAGAGCCCCTCCATTTATTACATCTTTTGAACACTGAAAAGCATGTAAGGTGTGACTATTTTCTTAACATAGACAATTGATGTAGCTAGTTTAACAGCTTTGAACTGCACTTCCTTTCTTTCCTTACCCTCCCTACCCTAAAAGGGCCTTATCTATATTAACTATGACTTACTTGAAATTTAATCCTCTAAGTCACCTTCAGCATAAAATATGCAATATCCCAATTCAATTGTGCCAACTTTTTTTGATTTTTCTGATACTCGCAAGAAGACAATGCAGCTGGTTTAGTTACTAAAGCCATTGATTTTTATTTAAAAGCAAGTTTCAGGGCTTTGCTAATGAGCATGGCAACATAAAGCAAGTCTTAACGTTACTGCATTTTATTGGGGTGAAAAAGTGTTCAAAAATAGATGTTCATTAGTCTTGTTTTTCTCCCTCGCTTTTCCAACCTGCTCACTTATAGAAAACAGACTGTTGTTGTTAGTGGACTCTCCAGGTGACATGTTTTAGACAGACACTCACGGCTTTTTCTTTAGAGTGCAAGAGATATTCTTAAGTGATAAGACAGACTCACAGGCCTCTTTCTTTTCTATAAAGAAGGAAAACTCTGCCAGACTGCTTCTGGCATAACCCCATTTGTTTTTCCTGCAATGACAATTGATAGAGAATTAAAGCACCCTCTGGGACATGGAGGGTTCAGCTTCCTTTGGCAGTGGGTTTGACTGGAAGCAAACCTAAATTGTTCCAGTTCAAAGGAACAGATAAGGCGCGTTTTTCTGAAATGTAAAAACACGCACATTAACCAAAACCAACCTTCACAAGAATCCTAAAGTATAAGACTGCTTAACCAAAAAAACCACCCCAAAACAAAACCAACAGAACAGACCCAAACCAACCACAGTGCTACTAATTCAGGTAAAGAAATTGGTCAACAGTACCTTAAGATCTTAAGTAATATATTAACCTTAAAGAAAGTGGGATGGGAGGGATGGCATAGGGGAAGGGTATCACACAGCATTCGGTAATGTCACACGAGAAACTTAGAAAAGATATTCCTAAAGGGGAGAAAAGTATGTGTCCATCACAGCTACTTTAAAATCTATAATCTGTTCCTGTTCTTGTTAAACAAAAATTCATTACAACAATTATTACTTTTCTATCATTTATTTCAGTTAGGCAAGATACTTCACATTGCTGTATTCACCTGTGTGTCCCCTCTGCAGTCCTATCATTTCATCTACTTAGTGTGCCTTTTCTGGGGCAAAAAATCCATGTTGTTTTTCCACATATACAAATAGCAAACATTGGTTTAACTAAAGCTTTCTGACAATTTATTAACATTATAAGATTGAGAAACAAAGTGAATTTTTATTCGAAATGTAAACATTAAGATAATTTTAAAATGTTAGTGCTCACCAACAGGAAGAATGGTGCTTTTTCTGCCTTTTTTCTTCCATGTATTTATTTATAAATAATACACTGAAAAAAGTCTTTGTCATTTGAGTCACCTGAAGAAGTTCTTATAATATTCTTGCACCACTATAAATAATAGATGGAGATAGCCTCATATTCCAAGTTTTCACCCATTAACATACAATATACTCCACTCAGAATGTTATGTGTGAATGATACAAACAATGATCCTGTTCCGAACTAGCTCATCATTATTATGATGAAATATCACAGAGAGTAATTTCTGAAAGTTTAAAGAGGGTAGAAGGGAAAAAACCCACCACATAGAAATCTTGCACAAAATGCATGCCTGTATATAAATACCCAAAGTTGCTGTAGGAACAAGCAGCAAAATATAGCAAGGACAAATGCAAAGTTTATTCCATGGATACTACAATTGATCAACATGTTAGGGAAGTATCAAAATTTGTATTATTAACATATGGCAACAGTTTATTGTTACAATACATTGCAATAGAGTAGTCTCACTGGAAAAAGCTTTTAAGCTGCAGACAGTGCAATTGCATTAAATCTTAATTCTTCTGGGTCACGTTCCATGAATTTCTTGCAAACTTCTATTGCATCCTAGGGAAAAAAGTAAAAACAAAAAAATACAAAATGAAAACCAATTTAAATCATATTAAGTTAAAAAATCCCCCCCAACTGAAATATGAAGATGTGCTTTATGCAAACTCTGCTCAAAATGGATTTTTCCATAACAGTTTACTAAATAGTGTAACAAATCTGCATAAACTGTATTTCTGAGGTGAGTTACCACTATTCAAGACAGCTTAAAAGAGCAAAAGTTTTATGCCAAACTTTAGCAACGATGATTTTTCTGACTGAATATTACTTTGTGCAACAAACATGTTGCTTGTCTGACTTTCTAAATGCATCTCTGAAGTTTGCCTTTACTGCTGCATTAAGAAATTTCTCCTTTGTTTCAAGATGAATCTAAACTGTGTGGAGTTATTTAAAGATTTTAAGTAATTCCTTCATCTAGCTTAAGGGTGCAATCTGGAGAACACATGTTATCAGTAAAACAGAAAATAGCTACATATCAACTAACGAAAGCTTTATCCAATGTCTTCCCCTGTTCAATCAAACACAAATTGTATGCAAACTTTACAGATATTAGAGTATGCTACTAAAATATAAAATGGTTTGGATTTTTGTTTTTAGTTTTTCTGGGTTTTTTTGGTAATGCTAATCTACTCTGGATACCATAAAAGTCAGATCTATGCATTGCCTCCTCTGAAGTTCAACTTTACATCATTCTGTGGGGATGACAGTTTATCCTCCCAGCTGAGCATATCCCTTTCCAATTAATTTCTCAACTAAACAGCTCCTGACACAAAGAAGCACCAAAAAGAGGCCATGAAGCTGGAGAAGAACGATTATTAGCAAAACTCAGAAAGAAAATCAACTTCTGTCTAGTAAGACACCTATCAAACTATAACTAAACCAAAGGAAAGAGAATCAAAAATTTTAAGTTCTCAATCTGATAACCTCAGCTCGTGTACAACTTGAAAGGAACAGGGGGATATATATAAAAATCTCAGCACAGAAGACAAGTCAGTCTGCTCTTCTGTTACAGTCACCCTTCCTGACATTTCTCTTATGATACTATGTCAGTTACATGTTTCAAAATATCTGTTTCTACAACTAAGTAAAACTAATTTTGTCTCACTATTCCACTTGCTCTATTCCACATCCAACCATAAATATAGCAAGACCTATGTAAGTATTTTCATATATGTATTTTATACATTTTGAGGAAATGCAACAAGACTTTTGTATGACAAGAAAGTTCTCTACTCCTACCTCTAAAAAAGAATCGTCGCTAGTTTCCCCATGGTTTATTGGAAATGGCTTGCGCCCATCTGTTGAAAGACAAAGCAAGAATGAAGAACACATTTATAAACTTATAAAAGCTTCATTTTCCCAGTTAAAAGTATTTGAACAGATTTTTTGGTACTTCACTTTCAAAAGTGCTATCTCATTTTTCATAAAGGAATCACACATGCAGCAAGCTTTTCCCTGGCCTCTCCTCCACTCCTGACTGCTTCAACCAGTATCACTATGTACAGGCTGTTACATTAAAAAAATAATCCAATCAAAATTATGAAATAGTTTTTAATATTTTATTTGAAAATAATATTTTATTTTAAAACTTCAAGGCTGTAAGTTGCTGTTGTTTTACTGCTGGCAGAGTACTTAAGTTTTTCCAGCAGAGTAGAAAAATTTCAACTATGCTTGATGGATTTACCCAGACAGACAGCTGTACATCTGTGGTCTCTGACAGCTGTGACCAGGGACTCCATGACAGAACACAGTAACAAACCTACCAGTCTGAAAACTCTGGAATAACTGAAGCATTTCTCTCATTTAAAATAAATACCTCTCATTTAAAAAACCCCAAACAGTAGCTCTAAGTATTATGTACTTTCACAGCATTTAAAAAGAGTTGCTACAGGGGTTTTTTTCCTCCTTTTTGCAATATAATAATCATTGTCAGAGTTGTAAAAATAATTTAATTCGCAGAAATATGTTTTGGGCTACTTTCAAAGAGTTAATAGTATGAAAGTATATGTCAGCTTATCCTAAATATTTGCTAGACCAAAATCCCTTTTGGCTCTGTTCTCCTTGTAAAAGACCTTTCCCTCTCCCAAAGATGCCATCAAAGTTGACAATACTTGCAGACTATATTTGCCATATCTAAAAAGAGATTTGATGTTGGAAAACTTTTGGATTTGCATGAGCAAGAAACTGTTCACTATTGTAACAATGATGACCAAAGATACAACAATGCAAAACCCTCAAAAAATGCCAAGGAAACAGATTTGACTTTTTTTTTACATATACCTTCAGAACATTTTAATTTCATGTGCCTATAAGTAACACATTTTCTGTGACAAAAACATTGTAAGCATTTAGCATCTATGTGCTTCCTTTGCATTTTCTGCCTGCCAAAGCTCACATGCTGCCGACAGTGACTGAAGCCAGTGAATAAACTGAAAAACCTTCTCCAATTTTCCTACTTTTAAGGTGGGGTTTTTTTGCTTCCTTCTGCTGGTACACAGAAAAGTTATTTTAAGAACAAAAAAAAATTGTAGTATTGGCATTCCACTGTACAGCAGAGCTAAATGCCTCTTCTTTTTCTATTTTCTTTTTTTTTGAGGAAAAAATTCAAATAGATTTTATCTTGCATCATACCTCTAGAAAATAGCTAAATGTGGTCATCACACTATGTAGTGTGTATTTTAAGTGGCATAAATTAATGGACAATGAAAATGAGTCATGGAAATAGCAGCACACCATTAAAAGAAGACCAAGCCATCCATCATGCCTTGAAATTTAGTCATAAACCGTCTATATTGCATCCTAGAGTACTTACCTTCTTGATCTAGGTCACTGACAGACATGCAGCATCATAAAACACAGAAATGTGTGCCTACTGTTCATGACTTATCCCTGATAATACCCCCTTAGATCAACTTAATATTAACATAAGCACTTCTTATAAACCACTTATGCCCAGGCTGTGATTAGTTATCACCTGTTAAAGGCATTGCTTAATTACATGTTGATTTTCAAAAGACGAAAATGTTATCATCACAAAATATTGCAAAAATTATACTAGGAAAGACCAGTGACTTGCATTTTTTTAATGCTGATCTACTTTGCTGGTTTTCTGAAGAATCTGCAGCAAAATGTAGTTGCCCAGCAACATATTTAAGATGGAGTCATTAGAGAGTATCTGAGCAAAACTCCAGTGCTACACAATCTGAAGAGGGAGAAAATAGCTGCAATTCAGAAAATAAAAACTACTGTTGTACAGTTAGCTGTCTAGTGACCACAAAAAATAGAGGAAAAAATGACCAACCTATTATAAATGAGTTGCAGAGTATTACTATCTGTTAGTATCCTGACTACCTACTTTCAGTTTAAACTGTATCACACTACTTAATAATACAGCTAACACTTCTAAAGCAGCATCAGTTGATTTAATACAAGCAATGCAGAGACATAAATATAACCAGTTTCCTCTGAAATTGTGAGTGTTCATCAGTTCTTTCTTGCTTCTTGTCCTTATAATTGACAACAGAAGTTTTGAGGCAGTCTGGTATTCTGTACCATTTTATCTTAATAGGAGGGAGTTGAGGGAAGTAGAACCAAAAAAAAAATAGGGAGAAGGCTGCAATTGTTTCACAGAAACCCCCAGACCTTAAGATGCAGCTGAAAAAAGCCTAAGCCCTGCATAACATCAAGAAATCTCTCTGAAACATTGACAGTTAACAGCATCACTACTTGCATTTGTTTCAAACAAATGGAGACCGTGGATAAAAAGGTATTCTTACCCAATTCATAGAGATGACCACCTACATTAACTAATGCAATAAAGTGAAGGTCTACTTTTTCATCTATACTTGGTGCCTGCAAGACAAAACAAGACAAAAAGAAATCGTGTTCACTAAAACTTCTATCACAATATGATTAATGAGCACATATCATTATAATATGCAAAATACTCGGACAAGAGAAATAAAAAGTGAGAAGCACATTCTGGTTCTATACAGAATGGCAGAACTCACAGTGCAGATCATTTTGGAATATGAAGCTGCCTGCAACACATAGATCAATAATAATACATGCAGTAAAGTATTGGGAAGTATTTTCAATTATAGCTTTACATAAAAGTTTTTATTTTTCATTACTGAATTAAAAGAAGAATCAGCTCAAATACATTAACATCAAAAATAGATATTCATATAAATAGCAACACCTTCACTAACCCATCTCCCATAATAAAGTGATGCAGGGCTCAACTCTGAACCCGTAGTATTTTAGAACTAAAAATATTCACTTAGTCAAAATATTTTTTACCTCGTAAACCAAACACAGTTGAGTTAACCTGTTCTCTCTCCACCAGGAATCAAAAGAAACAGTCCACACACCTTAGGTGGCGAGGAAAGAAAAAAACCACAAGTGCCTAAACTGAATTTTCAAAGTGGTAGCATAGTGATCATACCCAGAAAGGACTGAAGTGTAGTGAGAGCACCAAGTGACATCAGATAAAAAAGGGTTACTGTTGGTAAAGATCTAACCCAGTACTGCATTGCCAACTACAACAAGCAAAAGTTTTTTTCAGAACACACTGCATAATGCTTCACCAACACACACTCCTAGCACCCACTGAGAAGTGGATTTTGAACTTCTGAGCCAAAAGGAACATCATTACTCTTGTGTTCAATAGCAATTGATGGTGTTAATTCCTTATCAGTCCATCCAGTCTGTATCTGAACTTCAATTCACAATTTAATATGATACTGTTTTCAGCTAATGGGAAAAAGCATCTCAGTTTTTCTTGACTATCAAGACTCTGTCTTGTGTGAAAATATATTTCATTCCATTTTCTTTCATCTAGTAATTACTGCTAGCTTTAAAAGACCTGAAAAGTGTTAAAAATTTGCCAGAAACAGATTAGAGTGAGTTAAAGGTTCCTTTCCCCGAAGTCACGAGAAAAGACTTTAAAAGATGACATAAATTGAAGACATTTAGCAAACAACCAGAACAATAAGGCAAAGGACAAGAAGTCACCATAAGTCCTTCAATACATCAAGGCAGCCAAAGAACACAGCATTATGAAAGAACTGCCATCAGCTTACAGAAATTCTATGTAGCAAGGTCAAAAACAAGAGAAAAATAAGACAAGACTCCACACAACCTTCTCTCATTCTCATGTGAGATTTATCTCCATGATGAGTTAACGTGTGAAAAGCCCAAATACCCTGTTTCATCACTGCTTCAGACAGCCTAGAATGGAGAAAGAACATTCCAGCCACTGAAGATGAGGGTCAAGAGGACCTTTCCACCAGAACTCCAAGCAGCCTAAGTGAAATGGCCTTTCATAATTTTGTTTCACAGAAGGCCAAATAGAGCCAGGGCTTAGCAAAAACCAAGCAGCTTCAAGAACTTGCCTAACCCAGTTGCGAACTTCAAAGGACCACAGGTTTCCTAACTTCCTTAAAGCCACATGAGACAGTAGCTAAGAACCAACGGCATCTTGTTGTTATTCCCACTGATCAATCAAGTTTTTACAGGCATCTCTGTGCTCCAAAAATGTGCAGGCAGGCAACGCCGAGCATCCTTGTAAAATCCCACATTGCCACCTAATTCTCTTCATAGACATATGAATTCAGAGATGTTCACTTATCAACTAAACCTACCAACTGAGAAATGTGGGCTTAAGGAATTTCAGGGATAGGGAAAAGCCCACATCAGTGAGAAGGAAGCAGCTTAGCATTTAAAACCTTGCATATGATCATACTCTACTTGGGCTCAAAGTGACATAAGTAGAAGAGCACAAACTATTACTATTTCAGAGGATTTTGAGATATTCAGGATTTGATTTTTATCACATATAGGACAAGACACAGTTGCTCCTTTGACCATTTTGAGGGTTAGGTTCTCAAATTCTAATTAACACCCTTTCTTTAGAAAGACACAATTGGCATGCTTGGAATGCTGAGGCCATATACAGAAAGAAGATGGATAGGGAAGCCATCAGAAAAAGCATGATTAACTTTTCATAGAGTTTAGAGACGGACTTCTATAGAAACCTGCTGAGTTTTTGTACATGACTAATCTAAATAACATGCTTTCATTGTGCTATTGCCACAACCTGTGAGAAATGTTGTGTTTTTATATTTTTAATTCCCCAGCCTCAGAGAGAGAATGAAAGTACCATGCCGTTATTAAGTTTCTACCACATGTTCTTACATAGGCAGTCTCCTTCCCCTGTGATTTCTTTTCTTCTCAACTAGACAGTAGTAAAGTAGATCTGTCACATTTCTTGAAAAATTAGAATTTCAATAGATTATGACAGAGAACTATTTGCATAATCATAAGCACAGAGGGTCTGAATAGTAATGATGACCTAAAACTGTATATTATAAAAATCTGTTGCTTATAACTTAGGCAAACAAGTAACTGGATTAAACTTTCCTAATGTGATGAACCTGATTCAAAGTCCCCCCCCCCCACCCCTCCCCTCCTTAGGGAAAAACTCCAACACATTCATATGTGCACCAACACACACACACACACCCCACATGAAAAGAAGCCTAGTCAGGCCAATTTTTACTTCACTGGGAAGCTCTGGAAATTCCAACACTTGAACCAGATGATTTTAAATTTCAAAGGAATGGAAAAAAGAGGGAATGTCAGCTTCAAGGATATGTCTTTTGTGGTCTCCTTGAAAAGCTACACCTTTGGCCAAGTTTTCAAGTTTCTAATAAAGTGTCTGTGTGAATGCTTAAGAGAAGAGAACATAGCTTTAAGAAGTCTGCATGCATGTTCATTTCTAGGTAGTATTTTTTAGAACGGTTACAGAGGATTTTCTCTTGATTACTCTCTTGTCAAAGACCACAGTAACATAAACATCAGTCAAGTGTTGCAATGACCTGTTCCTCTACATTTTTTTACTTAGAAGCCAAATCAGTGTGCAAAAGGAGACAGCACATTTGAAGCACCACAGGTATGAACCACAAGGAAAGTTTTCAAGTCTTCTGAAGAGTCATAGTGAACAGTGAAGGAAATTTATATTTTTTTTCCCATCCAGAAAAGAGAGAAAGAGGACAAATACCAGCATTTGGACAGCTTAAGAAGCCTGTGTTATGGTTGCAACCGTGGTATAAGAAATAAGTTTTGGTAGTATGATTACTAGACATCACTTTTCCACTTTATCTCTTCAAAACAAAAACCATCCTTAAAAATAAAGACTGGAAGACCTGGAACTGATTTAAAGAGAAAAAATACAAAAAGTTTAGTGCACAAAGTGATGGTTCTGAGAACATCATCTCCACTGTAATTTTTACTCAAGTAACTGAGGTAATGCTCAATGATAATAACAGAGCATATCTTCATGAAAACCCAGTCTAACAACAAAAGTGACAGTCAAGGCTGTCATGCCCTCTAATTTTGGACACTACATTAAAGGTACTTAATTGACCAAGTCCCAGTTTTTCAGAGGATCTGACTAGGTTCTCTGCTAACCCAGACATTCAAATTGAATGATAAACAATTTCTCACTGCTGAGAGAAGTCAATTTTAATTGACTTCTCTCAGGTCAATACCTGTTACTTTATGCTATTCAAACAGAACCATCTCCATTTCTTACTCTATTCTTCACTAGCAGATCTCAAATCAGTAATTAAAATGGCATTTCCAAAAGTTTTTACTACACAAACCATAACCCTTCCTACTCCTTGTACTGAGAGATTCCTTTAATTTTACCTTTCACTACTGCATATTGCACTCTCCTCATGAACTAAATCTTCTATTTATTGCACTGAAACATCAGAAACTCAGTGGTACACTCAATATCACTGTTTGCTCAATCATATCAACTGTCCAATCAAGTATATGTATTTACCTACACAGTTTATCTTGCTAATGCACTTAGACCATTCTGAAAGACAATATTCAATTTTCATGCATTTGAAATCCTTTTATCTTCAAATGTTGCAAAGTTAAAACAAAACTGTTCATCAAATTTGATGTGCAACCAGTTTCTTTCCCCCAAAGATGCATTCCTGGGACAAAGCCAGAACTGGAAAAAAACACTGTCTTCCTTACACAGATCTACTGAACAAGCCTCACCACATCCTGCTTAAAATTTATGAAAGACGACATTATAAAAGCAGATTCAATGTTACAACAGATTTCAGGAAACGTCTTCTAACTAAATCTTCTATTTTTGCTGTTTCCCTACACTTGCTTTGGAAAGAAAGGTGCAAAGCAAGAAGCCTCATAAACCAGTTAGTAGAATGCTTTACTAGTGTGTAACACAAGTGTGCAACAGAATGAAATACAAGTAGTAACTGGGAAAGGAAAAAAATGCCACTTGTGTTATGTCAAGAAACTGGCATCAAGAGTCTGTTGGGTTCTGGAAAAAGAGCACTAAAGACTGATAAGGAAAAGACCATTTTGCAGAACCTCAAGGAATAAAGAATTTCAGATACAACCAATTGAAAGATCATGATGAAAGTAACTGCACTCTAAGAGAAGAAAAAACCTTAGGAGTTTAACTATATAAAGGAGTTACAAGAAGCCAAAGAAAAACATATCCAAACCTGAAGTTTACACAACGTATGGTTTAGATTCAATAAATTCTGAAGTTAAGGGGAAAAAGTGATGCAATTGCTATTGGGTACATTAGGCGTCTGTAATTTTCATTTTGCAGCACGGAACATGCTTGGACAAATATACAATGTAGGACTGCGAAAGGCATTTGAATCTTGGCTGAAGTACTGCAATTAAAGATCGCTGGAATCGTGATCGAAGTTTTAGCAAGCTTATTTCTGGCTTATTCTCACAAAACAGTGATATCTCTATTCATGCTTAGTATAGTGCAGTAAGTTTACAGTACTTGAAATGCTCTGGAGCTTCACAGTTGAACATATACAGCTTAATTTAGCTCAAAGTATCCCTTGTCCAGAATAATTAAAAAGAATTTCTACGAGAAAGATGTTGAGGATCTGTTGTGAGTGCTGGCACAAAAATGGAGAAGTTCCTTTGCCAAGCATGGCCTCCTTGTGTATTTTTCTGGTCTGCTGCCATGGTAGACAAGCTGTCTTGAGCTTATTATTACCTCTATGTCTCCAACCATAGCTAGAATACACAAGTGTCAGGTGAGGTACAATTCCAAGCTGCTGGACAGTATCATCTGATTTTGAATGGGAGGATGTCAAGCAAGAAGGTGAAATTCAGAGAGAGGTTCTATCAAGGATCAGAGTACCTGGATACAGAATGCTTATACAAACACATCTTAGATCCAGAAGCAAGAGGAATTATTCAGTAGTATGCTGCTCTAAACATTTTTTCCTGTTTTTTTCTTTAAAGAACAGGAATTTCAGTGTGATCTGAAAAGTGAATGGGAGAAAGCAAAGAGCATGTTTTCAAACTTGAAAAGTGTATGAAAGATTCATAGAATAAGGAGATTAGCTTGACATATAAAAGGCAGCAAAACATAAGACAAGCAGAGACACTGAAAAAACAGAGGAGCCAGAAAAATAAGAGAATATTACAAGGACTGAGGAAAAGTCAAAATTACTAATGAAGTATGTTGTTATGTTAGCTTTAAAATTTGCTACATCTCCTACAATTTATCAAATTTCTATAGAACATTTTAGGACAGTATTTTCGACTTTTTTTCTCCTATTCTATGTTTTTAACTCATCTGGAGACCCACTCTAGAATAGGTTTATTGGGCCTCGCTGAGATGGGAGTTCATTTTCCCCACAGCAGCCCTCACAGTGCTGTGCTTTGCATTTGTTGCTGGAAAGGTGTTGGTAACACACCAGTGCTTTGGCTACTGCTAAGCAGTGCTGGCACAGCATCAGCACTGTCTCTTCAACCCCATGATTAGTACTCTGGTGGTGGGCAAGATCTTGGGGGGGTACATAGCCAGGACAGCCAACTCAAACTGTCCAAAGGGATATCCTATACCATCTGGCATCTGCTCAGCAATAAAAGGTAATAGGAAGGAGGAGGGAAAGGGGAAGGGCATTTGTTTCTACGGTATTTGTCTTCCTGACCAACCACTACCCATACTTAAGCCCTGCTTCCAAGGAGGTGGCTGGACATTGCACGCTGATGGGAAGTAGAGAATAAATCTTTTGTTTTCCTTTGCTTTCATGTGAAGCTTTTGCTTTATTAAATTGCTTTTACCTTGGCATGAATCTTTTTCCACCCTAATTTTTCCCCACCCTGGCCTGCTGAGGGGAGTGATAGAGCAGCTTGATGGGCACCTGTGTCCATGGCCAACATCACTGAAGTCAAGGAAAGTTTTCACGCAGGGAAAGTGAGTTTATTCAAGGAGCATAAATAGAGTCTCCCAGCACCGAGAGTTTTGCTCTACATTTTGAAACAATCTACTGCCTGTCTGCCAATGTTTTAGTAGGAGAAATGTACTTAGAACTACAAGAAAGTTCAACTCTATATTAAAAAGAATATACAGGATATTTTCCCCTCTCCCTGTTAAATTCAGCTCTTTGTACATCTAGCAGAATGATAAGAGCTGTACTAATATTACTTGTTCAGAGGACAATAAATACTACCTTATTCAAATTTTATCAAGCCACTTAAGGTAGCTTTACTGCAAAAAATGCTGTCTGGTTTCCTGCATATTAAACTAATTTACATATAGGTTGTGTGTTCTTAAATTTTATTGGATAGGCACGTTACACAAAACTCAAGCCTTTCTCTTTGCTAACAACAAGCATATAGAAGTCAAATTCATACAAGAACCCAGTCTCAAATTACAGAAATATGTCATAAAATTTTCCAAGTTCTGCTAAACAATAAAATCCTCAGGTAAAATGTCAGATGTTTGTCAATGATAATGAATAAATATTAAATGAAGGGGAAGAAGCGTGAGTTGGGGAGAACTCAACTCTGTGTTTCACTCCACGCCTCCTCAAATCCCAAGGTATTTAACTGGCTCCAAATGATAACATCAAGAATGTTCCATACTTCTGAATATTATAAGAGAGCTTGATACTTAATAACAGTAATTGTTATTCACTGAAGAGAAAAGAGTCTGGGAAAAGGTCTCATCTTGAGATATTTATCAGGATAAAAATACATAAGCTATAAAGAAATGGAAGCATTTGAGACTAATTTTTAATAGCAGTAAAACATTAAGGATTTCCACATGTGGAAAGACAGATCTAAATGAAAAAAAACTTATTTGAACTACCATCAGAATAGTTATTTTGCCTCAATAAAAGATCGACATACCTCAGTGAAGAATTTCTAGTAACACAGGTGAAATGTGGTCATTATCAAAGAATGATAAAATCAATGTCCCAATTTTGCATTTAAGACCATTCACTTCTACGTATAAAGACGGGTTTTTTATTTGTGTGTGCACTAAAAGTATGATCACTCCTTTAAAGTAGGATGAAATACCACTACATGACTCTTTCAGTTCAGTGTTTCTGTTGGTGGTCATAGGACAGTTTAGAAATATTGGCTATTTGTGCATTTAATTTTTTTTTCCAGATTTTCAAGATACATCTGTGCTCTATGACTGAAGAAGGAAAAATGTAGAAGTATTTGATGACAAGCTTTTCTTATTAGAATGTCTTCATCTTAAATCAGAATGTATGCCTACAAACTGGATAAAGCAGATGTCAAGCAAAATGTAATCAGCCCCTTGGGATTACAGTAAACATTTTATCTTTACTGTAATACCCAGGGACCATTAAGCAAGACGTAATGAAAGAAAAGGAGACTAGGTTTAGGATAAGAGAACTTAAATCAGGTCTCAAACACAGAAGAAATAATATGATGTGACAAAGAATTAGAAGCCCCCTGGTTTAGCATATCCAAATGGAAGACCATGAAGATGAGGTGAAAAGAAGAGGCTGGATGTGGAGCCTATGGCAAAAAAAAGCAAGCCACTTCATGAAAGGCAAATTTCCTCTATGCTTTGAGAATGATTTGGCATGTGTACTCAATCAAAAATACTCGGACAGCAAAGCATGGCATGATGTACTTTTGCTGTCCGACATGAGGGAAAGGATTAAAAAAAAACAGGAAGAAAGAAATCCTAAGAATGGTTGAGAAAAGACACCAACAAAAAATGATGCCTTGAAGACGGAAGCTACATGACAGGCGGCCAGTCGTGTCAGAGTAAGAAAAGACTGAAGATGGACTACACTTACAACAGAATGAAGCCCAACAGATGGAAGGCGTATCAAGGGCCGCCAACGACGAAGACGGATTGACGGACTGGTAGCCTTGGCAGGACCTACATGATTACGTTTGGCCCAGGAGAGGGATGCAGAGTGACACAATGGTGAAGCCTTCGTTCTGCTGTGGCTAACCTGAGGCTGCGATGAGGATGGTGGTGAAGACAGCGAGGACGATGACGACTACATAAACATTAAAAAAGAACATACTTAGCCCACTTAAACTTGAAGCAACATCGCTAAAAAGGCAACTGCAAAAACGTCCACTGTTTAGTTATACTGTCCTCTAACTGCTGGAACCACACATATTATAATCAAGAGTGTGTTGAATTTGAATGACAAGACAAAAGAACACTGAGAATAAGCAAAGACATTGTCCAAACCTGAAGTTAATAATCAGATAAGCTAGAGGTTATTCACACCCAGGGAACTTCATAATATGAACACAAGTTAACTGACTCATTCAAGAGACAGACTGTTGGCAAGTGAGGAGGGAAGGGATTTAAATATCCTCTCATGGAAGGAATAGTTGAAAACAGAGAATGAATCAGTTTCGTCTACAGCTACAAAAGCTGTGAGCAACAGTTTGATAATTTGGGAAAGCTAGGTTGTGCTACTCTGGCATTTAAAATGAATCAAGTAACTACTTTAACTGAGCCCAGAGTTATTTACTATTCCATGTCTAACACAAAAGGAAAGCAAAGGAAAAGGGAAGCTTACCGTGGTGAGGTATGCAACTTCCTAAGTTTTTCACCTATTCTTCTAAAATAGCAGGCCAGTGGCAGTACTGCCATTAACACTCAGGATCCCTTTAGTATCCGTGGAAGCAGTAGGACTATGTTAAACCATTCAAATTGTTACTATTAGAAGAAAGACCACAGAAGTATTAAAAATGACTCTCAGCTCCAACTGACAAAGTTATAGTAAATATATTAAGATCAGAAAGGACCATTGTGATGATTTAGTTTTGATCTTCTGTCCCACACAGGCCACAGGACCAAACAAATTGAAGTTTTCTTTGAATCAGACATACTCACAAAACAAAAAACAAACATTCAAGCTTAACAATTTTTTTACTACTGAAAAAAATCAGAAAAAATTCTATTGATCCTGCCTACAGTTACAGAGACAGTAACACATTCATACAGTTTACTAAATACATTTTTGCTAAATGCAAAGGGAAACTTTCTGCTTAATGATCACATGAACACGGAACAATGGATTACATTAGTTCATCTGGCCATGATGTCAAAACAGGAGCTCATCTTCAGTGTATAACCACCCAATATTACTCTCCCTTTTAGAATACATAAAAATGCATAATGTAATCTTCAGCCTTTTAGAGAACCCCTCACCTTCTGTCAAGAAATGAAGTTTATCTTTTATGCTAATTACATAGCTTTTATTTGGAATCAGAGGAATACTCCTTTGTTTGAAGCTAATCTAAAGGGCAATCCAGATCGTCCTTGTGCTTTACTATCTCTTGATCTTTCTACACTGCCTATCAGTTTTTGTGTGTATTTTAATCATAGAATCATAAGATGGTTTGGGTTGGAAGGGACTTTAAAGATCATGATCTAGTTCCAACTCCCCTGCCATGGGCAGGGGACATCTTTTACTAGACCAGGTTGCTCAGAGCCCCATCCAGCCTGGCCTTGAACACTTCTAGGGATTAGTCATCCAGAACTTCTCTATGCAGTCTTTTCCAGCACCTCATCACCCTCACAGTAAAGAATTTCTTCCTAATATCTAATCTAAACACTCTCTTTCAGTCTGAAGCTATTCCCCCTTGTCCTGTCACTCCATCCCTTGTAAATAGTCTCTCTCCAGCTTTCTTGCAGGCTTCCTTCAGGTACTTGGAAGGCTGCAATGAGGTCACTCTGTTATTGTTTTCCATCACTAACAGGAGTTGTTTAACAGCACAGATCTTAGAACCAATCCCTGCAGAGACCTGCCAGCAAACATACCCCTCAGTGATACCCCCCTTATCTGCACTGAGACATGCCAGCTGCTTACAAGTCCATTAAAGTTATGCAGGCAGAACAGAAACTGCAGTTCCTTATGCTATGTCCCAAATTATACATTCAATGGACTGACTCTAGCAGGGGTTGTGAAAAAAAAATACACTCATTAATCAGTGCATAAGTGCCAATCAAAACTATTTACTTTCTTGGTATTATTTATTATTTTTGAAGCAACTCATCTTAATTTTTTGTCAGTTTTTCTTCTTTATTTCTATCAAGAGTGGGACAATGAATTGGTTCTTTCTGCTCCCCTATTGCTGACCTTAAAGAATGAAGACAGGGTTAGGAATTCTTCACGAAGAGCAAGCATCAAGTACAGTAGAAACTGTAGAGCTCAAAGATAAACATGGAACATTACCAAGTCTTATAACCTGTTCATCAAAAGTAGTTTTCCACAGGTTTGTCATTCTGATCCACCCCTATATCTCAGCAGCTCCTCATAAAAGATAACAAAACCAGCAAACCTCCAGTCCAAAAACTGAGCTGCATGAATCAAGAGGAACTTAGCAATGACAATACTTTTATACTTCTACAAGAGAAGTTCACAAGAATTTAATGGCTATTACAATTGATCTGTACTACTGATATTTTTTTCCATATTCTTCACTTGAAGCAATGGTCTAAAATGAGACATTTTATGTTTAGATGACATATCAGATGGCTTTAAAACAATTTATTCTCAGGTTGTCTTAGGAAGTTCCAAAAGATGACTGATAAAACATTGCTTCTAGAAGTCCTCACAGCCCACAGACCTCACCATGGAGGGAGGAACCTGTAAGATTAGAACCTGCTGTGAGGCACTAATTTAAGAGCTTTGCTGACTAGACAGTTCATGATAAAAGGCAAGAGACACTACAGTATGTTTTACAATTTTGTAAGCTGCTGCCATCCAAACAGACAAGATTGTTAAGTCTTCCAAGAATCTGTTAACTGAGACAGCATTAAAAAAATGTAACCAAAAAACTTGCTAAGAGTATGAATTTAGTCTGGCTTTGATGCATTCCATTGACTGGAAGATGTTAAACTCTATATTTTGCTCTAAAAAAAAATATCCTGTCCTTTAGCACTCATCTGTAATTACTATGAAACCGTTTAAAAGACCAAAGAATACCAAATTTAAGATTTGTTTAACAGTACAGGGGAAAGATTTTTTGTGAAGTGTTTTTCACTTTTGTTACTATTTTTACCACAATTCTACACTATTACCATTCTTACTGATGGCACTACTTACTTGTTTTCTGGCCAATATTCCTAAAATAATGCAAATATATTAAAATTCCCTTTGCCTGAATGTAACAATATCAGAAGAGACTTTAGTTTTCAAAACTGAATTTGCAGCGTAGAATGAAGTTTAGGGCAACTAATATTTTAATATGTCTAGTCAGTATTTGTCCTAATTTTAAATTCCATTCATTGAATCTTTTTGTCCTTTACTTCCTGTACTGGTGGGTCACCTGGTGAGATCAACAAAGAGAAACTTCCTCTCCATTTAAAATATACTTTCACATTTCTAGGGGTGAAATTTTCAGAAATAGCATATAGGAATTCTGAAAAAGCAAAGTTAATACTGGATTATGGCTATTAACAAGGCTGCAATAGCCAGAAAATTCTATGCATTGCTTAGCTATGTGAACAGAAGTTGTCTTCAACTGAGTATTAAAAAACAAATAAATTCAAATTATATGTCAATATTAATATGAAATTAATGTTAAATACACATCTCTAAATAAAGGATACAGTCATACATTTCACATTTAATTTAAAATATGAGAGACAAATCATAACGTGAGATACTCTATTTAAACAAGACTTATTAACAGCTAGAAACTACAGAGAAGACAGAATTAGTCTAACTTCACAAGATGAAAAGATCATAGGACCATATTCCTGTGCTGAAAATTATAACAGGTAAAACATCTGAAGTGGTAAAACAAAAGCCCTGAAATAGAATTGAATACTATTGTCATAGATACCAGTAAGCACATTAAGTTTATTGTTTGTAATGCAAAAAATACATTATAAAGAAGTTAGGTCTAAAAAAATGTTCATGCAATTACCATCTGCCCCAATCCCAAACTCATTCCTATATATAGCCAGTTATTAAAACCTAGTGGGACTTAAATCAAAGATGTAAAAAGAATCACATATAAAGTTTGCCAGGCACCAAGCGCTGTCATTTTGCACACACCTAAAAGTGCCAAAGTTTGATAGTGCCGAGAAGCTTATGACTTAGCTCATGCCCAAACCTGTCAGGTTTCAGAAACAGGAATCTGTTTGCTCATCTTGCTTGAGGAACCCAATCCAGCAAAGTATCTCAGTCCACAACTAATGCACTAAAGATCTGACATGACAAAACAGCATCTGGTATTGCATGACCATTTCTTTCTGAGAAGAAATATATATTACTGATTTACTTGATAGTGACTACAAAAATCAGTCTGTCTGAAAGCTCAAGTTCAGGGCATCCTCTCAGGAGAAAGTGCAAGTCCATGCCACCTTCCTCTTAGGAAGCTTCCCTGCCTATCAGCTGACAAACTACCCTGGGACTGGGCCTTTCTTCTTTCCTCCGTTTTGAGGTTGCGTCAGTCACCCTGTAGAAAGAAATGCCCGTGGCACTGGGACAGAGATCAAATTAGCTTCAACTGCATACCAACATCCCTGGAAACTTGGGAAACGGAAGGAGATACAATACTTTCAGTCCTGGTCATTGTTTCACAGGCACAACCCTGGGATCAGAGGCACTGACACATGTTCTGCATCAGCTCAGTTGCACTGTTGCATAAGCACACAGTAACTCCTCCCAACAAACACTTTGTTATACAGTTTCCATACACTAAACCCCAGAGCAGAGATGGGAAAAGGTTGAAGCGGCAATAAAAAGTGCAACTTTTCCAGCCAAATTTGCAATGTAAGGGTTATTACAGCTTTAAGATTATATTCAGAAAGGATTCACTTAAATATCTATCAGTTTTGCCCACCACCTTTTGAAGCTTTTTTTTTTTGTTTTGCTTAAATAATTGCTCATTATTGAATGAAACACGATGTTTTAAAAGGTCTGTATTACAGACCTAGAAAAACTAAGTGTTTTTCTTCCTTAGAAGTCATTATCATTAGTAAGGTATTTTATATCCAAATAAAATCTATGTATTACAGCCTGAAAAAAATCCTCTTCCTTCTCAAGTGTTTTAAATCTTTTAACAGCATTTCAAGTCTGTTTTGGTGGTGGTGGTGGTGAAATCTTGAGAGATTTTAAGTTCCTTTAAGGTTTTATGTGAAGATAAGCAGCCAGACAGAGGAAGTCTGAAAAATGAAGAATTCCAGAGGCAGAAGATGCTTCATGAACTCATCTCCAACAATACACCACAAAATTCGCATGAACTAGAGGCATTATGAGTATTTCAACTGCAAGAAAAACCTTGTTCCTAACTATAATGCAACAAAAGCCTGTACAACATGCAAATTCTTGGGAAGTTAAGGTTCATAAACTCCAGTCCTCACAGACCTACTTGTTTTGTCAACACTACAATTATCAACATTAACATGTATTTAAGTGGAGACTACAGTTTTCAAACCAAACTGGGCTACATGTGTTACGTGATCAACATCTGCACCAGAAAGTATAATTAGTCCTTCTGCAGCTGGTAAAAATAAAATGTTTACAGTATTCTTCATGTCAGTTCAATCCATGATTAAGAATGGACAATATCACGAGAGCATTACTTTACTAGACATACGGGTAAAGACAAGAAAAATGGTGAGATCAGAAAACCCCAAAAATATCTTTCCAAAATTAGTGATAATTTCTCTCTCTCTAAAGACCTAGATTTAAGTTCTATGGCCTATGTTAGGCAAAAGTCAAGCTAGATTATCACAATGGCGACTTCTGTGATCAGAAATTACTGGAATTGCAAAACCTGAAAATTTCAAGTTAGGAAGCTCTCCAAAAGCTAAAATAACTAGATTTCTTTCAAATAGTTTTCCCCTCACAAGACTTTTTGCCTTAAATAAATTTTGTTGCACATGAAACACTACATTTTTAGAGTGCTTCCTTGAGCAAAATTAGGTAATGCAACATCAATTCTCCAAGTTGTTTTAGCTCACTGTGTAGCTTTAGCCATATTGGTGAAATGTTTCCAGTCTTAAGAATTGTAAATTCTTATCATTCTCCCCTACAAATTACTGATTGGACAAACAAACAAAAAAAAGGAGAGCCAAACCAGTTTCTCTTTTAGCTGGGGGAAAGCAGCTGAGTGTGAACTCAACCATCACCTGTCACACTTGGCTATACCCTGCTGCTTTCTATCTCTTAACACAGACAGGAAGTATTATGGATTGGAGAGATGCAGAAAAACCCACCAAACAAACAAAACTAAAGTTTTGGCAATTGATTGGTAGAGATGTTGGATGCAAAACTGTAGAAACATTTTGTTACTTTCACTTGTTATTTATTTCTTATAAACTTGTTATTGAAATTCATGGGTTGCTTTATGGGTGCGAATATCCTCTACAGTTATGTTTCATCCTAGAAATCAGAATTCCTTCAGACAGATATAACAGTTAAGCTTAAGATCCAGAATAACATTTCAGAGCAATACTGTATTAACGCCTTACTAGGTATTTGCTCAGTATAGAAATCAGAGTAATGCATGTCTCAAGCACTGACACGTTAGATAACATGGCAATGCAATGAGTCACAGACCAACCAAGTACAATTTCGAAAACACTTCACATGATTCTAGTAAGCACATTTTACACTTCTACTGTGTAGACTGTGAAAGAGAAAAAGCCATAGCTAACATTTTTAGGTAACTTCACCGCCCTTACAGGAAAGATTACATGCTTGTTCTCTAATGTTAAGCTACACAAAAATCATCTAAGAAACAGTTATATAATTGATTTTATATTCTCCCAAGATGTAAATGTTTCTTTTGAACTGTACGGATTTTTCAGAAGAAACATTGAGGAGTATGGGTGATTTAACAACAAAATCCCACCACATATGCTCCTGGCAGGAGCAAAAGGGAAGCTCTTTATGTTTCTTCTCTAACAATAAATTTTAACAACCTAGGGAACCAGAGATCTTTGAAAGTTCAAGTTTTATAGCAGTTGGGAACAGAGTGCATTGACTCTACTTAGTTCTTGCCAACGTTAACGACTGTTACTGTGATCAAAGTCTAACTTAGCGCATTCCAAGAAAGATTATAGTTCTCAAGGCACACTGAACAAGTTTACAGACTGCAGTTTGCAGTTATGTTTTGAGTTAAGGAAGAAATCAAGCTGTGGTAGCATTTTTAGTGGCTGCCAACTTCAATTCATGTTAAAAATGTTCCCCATCATACTTGTGAACAAAAACTCTTAAGTAAACATACTGATGTGTGCAAGCATTTCAGGTTTTTTGTGAACATCTGAGACTTCTTACTTGTGACTTTTGACTCTGTCAAAACCAGTTTTGATTTTCAAAGGCTGATTTTTCTGCCATCAGTATTTTTGATAAAGGTCTAATGAGGTTCGAGAATGTTGTTTCCATTTGAAGTAGCAGCTCAGATTCAGGATCTCAGTTCATCCAATTCTGAACTTCACTTAGCTCAATGTATAGTTCTAGTAACCAAAGCTGTCAGTTGGTAAATAGATGTACAAAATGTACTAAAATAACCAAAACACCCAAAAAGAACCAAAGAGAGTATTTTCTGTCTCCCCCTTAATAGCTGATGTATTTTATACTGTATTCTAAGTTCTGTTTTCTTCTGTCTTCTGTAACAACTAATAACTGTAACAACTAATAACTGAAACTCTCTATGTTAAATTTCACTTAGTTGCACATTCTCAACACCCTCTGAGGAAGAGGAAAGAAAATATACAAATATCAGAGCTCCTAATTGTCTCCTAAAAATTGAGGCCATGGACAAAATCAAAAGCTTTTGTTACTCCCAAACCAATATCCAATACAGGTATGGCCGTGTCATTTGTGTTTATTTGCTTGACTGAAATATTATTTTCAGCCATGCTGTAACAACACTTAAACAAGTAAACTTCCCAAAAACCACAAATCACATTCTGCTAAGCAGTAATGCATAAATCTTGCTAAAACTCCTCTGTCCAAAAAAAACTTTAACCTCAAACACAAAAGTGATTGCATATGCTGCGGGGACCACACAACGTAATAAAAAGTTCACTCCATCATTTGAACTTTACAACAAGAAGTGACATGGAAAGCCATTTGTCAGCAGTTAGTGATACCTTGATGTTGCACAAACAGCCTGACAGTTACTTAACATCACAACTATTTCAGTATTTGCTGCCCACAGAAGCAAAAGCTGATACAAGTCTAGTCTTTTAAAATTTTCTTCTCTCCTCCCAGGAGTGTGCCTTTAACATCTCTGTGCCAGCATTAGCTCCAACAAAGCTACAGGAGGAACAACTTCAGGAAGGTGTTTGGGGAGCTCATGGAAGACAGAAGATACGACAGGTAATCTGACAATCTACAACGATTTCAAGTCACAGATACACAGAGATGGCTAAAACTTCAGATACTATTACCAAAATAGCACGTAAACAAGAGTTAATCATGTCAAACTATTCAGAAATGTAGAAATCTAATACAAATTATTCTCCAGATCTAATTCCTTGATTAAAGGCCAATTTATCTTTTAAAAAGAACTTTATGTGGCATAGCTTGTCATTTTCCTTACTGTAGGATTAAGCTGTAATGAAGCTCAGTTGCAAAAGTAGTGAATATAGATGTCAGTACAAAGATAGAAAAACAAAAATATCTTCTACTGACATTTTTATATTACATATCAAAAAGGTCATTTAGTTCAGGAATCAGTACAGATAATATTTTCTACCTGGAATAACTTCCCTCAACCAGTCACAGCATTTCATTGTTTAACTGAGCTAAGCAATTTCTACTGCTTCATTTCTATAACACGTGTGCCTTTCCACTTTCCTCCTTTCCTGCACTCTCAGGAAACTGTACCATAATTTTGTGTTATTATTGCAAATAAGTAGATAGTATACAAAATAAGTTTCTTCCCCAACTCCAAATTCGAAAGGGCCATTTGCTCTGCAAAAGACCCTAGACCTGGATGTTTCTCTCATGTAATGTCTTCCCATTTTCAAAAAAAATTCCCGTCAGATTTTCTGATCTCTTATGTTAAAATAGTTACTATTTTGTTTTGAAAGAAAGAAACCCAAGATAGTAATAAAAAAAAAGTTAGCTACGAACCTAACCCTGATCACTTCTACAGATTGCTACTCTCTTTCACTCTCAGATATTGCCATGTCTTAGTCATTACTGATCACTGTCGATGAGATGGCTAATGCAAATCCACAAACTGTACAGCACTTTAATATTTTTGAAGGGCTGTGGTTTTTTGAGGGGGGTGTGTTTTTGTTTTTTCATAAGAGGGTATCAGAAATGTTAGGATGTGTGGTAGTGCAGGATTTGAGCAGCTCATGAACTGCTGAAGGAGGCATAGAAAGAGCAAGAAATAAAAAAAAAGACAAAACAATCAAGAAAATTCACACTGCTCAGCGCGAAGAAATAAGAATCAGCTTAAAAAGTGTGTGAAGTTTTCCAAAGAAACAGGTTCCAGAGAAACAGGTTCAAACATCATAGATACTATAAACAAAAGTATATGCTCAGCAGAAGACTCATGGAAGAATAAGGATGATTTTGAGTAGCTGGCACCTGCTCTAATATCAGCAATACCTGCCTTTCAGGAGCTATCACACAGAAAAGAGTGAGCTGGATCTATGAAGCTTTAAGGTAGAGACCTAGATCCTTTTTTCATATCCAGCTTTAGATATGAAATATCTGTCACTTGAGAAAGTGTAAGCTTCAGCAGCATAAAGAAGACTGTTACAGGAGTCTGACATTAATTGCCCTCATTATGATACTTGAACACATGACCAGAATCAAGCCATCCTCGAAGCCAACACGATGCTTCTCCCGTGGAACCATTCCCAGATCTCACTGCTGTCTACCAAAGTAATACTTTAAACAGACCTACATTTTTCACACACAGAAGTACCCATAAGGCTGCTTCACCTAATTATTTGCTCTACTGGAATAAAGTGAGACATGGAGCAACAGAACCTGGTCCAAAACCTGGCCTGAAGGATAAGACCAAATTTAACACCCTTTTAATTTGCAAATTTGAAAAGAATTACCAAAATGAAAACATCTTAACAGTTATTAAAGTTTAAGCTCCTTGAAAGACAAAAAACTCCTTCTATTTTTAAGACAATACTTAAGTAGCTTAATAAAATTCAGTAAACTTCATTAAAAAACTAACATGATTCATTATGAAAAACCTCTCTAGAGTACTCAGTTCTAACTCAGTCTGTAGATGGCCTGTAAGTGTTTTAAGTGCAACACTGAAAGTTAGACAAAAAAAGAAAGACAGCTTTTCTTTTTTTGTAAAACTAGACAGATAAATCACAGCTCTCAAACTTGGGAAGGCTGCTAAAGCACCCATCAAGGTAGAACATTCTATAGCTTTCATCTTAGCAATTCATCTTAAGGCTTCATCCCAACAGACCACACAGGAATGATACATCCCAGAAACACACTGATCATCGTAACTCTCCTCTTCCAGAAATTACCAACTGGAAGCTAGAAGCCCATTAAAACCGAAGTAATACAAGTAATATCTTGCCAAATGTTTTTGGGTTGTATTTTTTTCCCCAAATAGAACTCTTCTTCAAAACATATGGAATTTAGGAAAAAAAATCTGATTACAGATTATCCTAAAACAGAAACAAATCCTACCCACCAGACGACAGAATACACAGATACTAGAAAGACAGCATTGCTTTATTCTATTTCTTCTCATTTTTATTTCTAGCTAAACTGGCTTTATTTTGAGGTTCGAAAGACTCACATACATGAAACAGAAACAAAAGCAGAAAATCCACTAGCATATTGTAAAAACTATTATAAAAGATTATAAAAAAGCTGTGAAGAGTTAGCAAGACTTTTCAGGAGCAATCAAAAAATAAAGGCATTACTTAGAAGCATTAAAGGCTGAATCCTCAAGTATCTGAGGCTTTAGAACATAGTAAAAATTTCCAACCAAACAGTATTATCAGAAGACAACCTGTCTGTAGTCTGTGCTATTTTTAAACTTTCAAAAATTATATCTGAACCGTGTGATTGTGCATTTTGCATGGTGGAAGGAAACACAATCTTGAAAGCAGTTACAAAGCTTCCTAACCAAATCAGCAAAATTGACTACCACACATCCCACTTTCAGAAGTTCTTCTGTCTCATACAGTTAAGCTTCAGGAACACTTTCAGAAGAATTTGAGGGGACAGTAGTACATTATACCTATCTAAGGGACAGAACTATCCTCAGAGCAGGCTATTCTTATGAAGTAAGCAAGCCAAGTTAATCATCTTAAAAAAAAGTAGGCCTGCATGGTTTTATAATCTTTAAATCTGTAGAAGACCTAGAAAGAACTTTTTGGTCACAAAGCTACAGCACTTACTATCATTAAGCAACTAACCAAGCCACGTTACTCAAAGGAAAGATTTTGATGCAAAATGCATTGGTGGTTCAGACAACTGGGGAAGTGTATGGAGTCAGCAGGAGAACAAAACCTAACAGAGCCACGAGAAGGCAACCATGTTCCTTTCCACTGCTCTCAAAGGAAATCTAAATTCTCAGGAACGTAATCGTAACAATAAAATATATGCAGCAGGAATGTAATTCTCTTCTTTCTTGCTCCAAAGGTGCAAGAAATTACCAACTTACCCCACAGGACAAGTCAACCACCTCGTATAAGCTATATATGGTAATTTCAGCATCTTTGAAGTCATGCTGTCCCTTCAAAGTCCCTTCAATCACTACATGAACAGCTAAACAGTGACATTTAAAATGCACCAATGGAAGGAAAAAGGCTAGGAAATTAACTCAATCCAACTCTCAATTGCAATTCTCAGTATAGTCATGTTTCATATTTTGTTTTGCTTAGAAAGAATAGTACTTTAAAGTCAAGCATTCCTCGGGTACAGATGACAGGGGAGACCTTGCTGCCTGTTTAACTAACATAAGGTAGGACAGGATTTCCAGGCCACTTAGATGGTGCAGTAAGACCACTTGTTTATTTCTTCCCTCCTTGGCTGATGGTTTTTCAGGACTATTCTGAAAAAATGGTCCTAAGAAACGTATTCAGCCTTTGTACTACTTCAACTTAGGAAACAAAAAGACAGGAAAAAGTCATTTTACCAGTCTAAGGAATATCCATATTGAATTGTTTCCAGGTACAGTTATATAAAATGTAATAATAAATATTTGACAAGGGAACTACCCATTCAATATTTGTGCTTAGACATGATTGCTAAGAAATTCTTGCAAATTTTTATTATGAAAAAATGTCTTCATCTTTCCAGACAATTATTAATCTTTTGTATTGTGGTTATCTTGATCAGGAAACAAAATAATTAGTGGAAGTTCAAGAAATGAACTGCCCTGTATTAGGAGATTCCATTATAACTTAAGATGCTTCTTGAATCTTCACTAGGACTCTCAGAACACTGCACCCTTGCACTTTCTTTCCCAAATATTCCATAAGATCTGCAAGAAGAATGCATAGACAGACCACTCCCCGGATGAATGTCACAGTACATAAAAACAACTGAAGAAGTTTCTCTTTTACAAGATCTTAGGAAAAGATTCTATTTTCATCAACCAGCTGGAATAATCTCTCTTACTGAGCTTGCAAAGAATACCTAGAAAAGATTCATTTAAAAAAAAAAAACAACAGACCAGATCTGAGTTCCTCACACAGAAAAGGAAGACAAATATAAATTTATTCTGATGCTTCTTCTTGAAATATTGACCCTTGATTAATTTAGAGAAAGAGATAAGGAGAGAGAATGGTGTGGGTTTTTTAAAGAAAATACCACAAAGGAAGTTGAGATTCTGTAATAAAAATAGTTAAAACAATTCTCTTAGTTCCCTACAGGGTAAGGGACAGCAGAAAGGACTGCTTGGCTTTCTCTTGCATTGTTTAGAAAACACTGCACAAGAGAAAGAAAATCTCACCTACTGTACTTCAAAAAGAGAGAATGGATGAGTCACTGGAGTCACAGCCCAAGACAGAAGGTTTTCTCTTTTTGTCAAAGCAGTGCTAGCTATAACCTGACTTTTTTTTTTTGTGGAACAGATACTGAAATCTGAACAGGAAAGACAGAAAACAGACTTAGTTATTATAACTGAAGAAGAAAAATGTTGAATGTTGAAATTTATGTTTATTTTAAGTTTCCTTTGTTGGCTTTTAGGTTACTTTCCATATCACACAGTCTGTTGGGGCATAAATGCTTATAAATATATGTTAGTGAGAATTTATCTGAGTTTCTATTGTATACAAACAGCACATACACAATCACAAACCAAGTATTGTACTATTTCTTTTCCTGAAGTAAAGCCTTTGGACTCCCATAAAAACTGTTTGTTCCAATTGTATGATTCACTATGGATCCTACAGTTTCTTACCTACAAATATGCAACATCACAACATCAACTTTCATTAAAAATACAATTACTGTCTGTTTTACTCTGAAATGAAGCCCGAGAAGATCTTCCACGTTGTGCAAGATCTGAAGAACCCAGTGCAAACAACCATCACCAACAAAACCCCACAATGAATAAAAAACCCTCCCCAAGCTTCAAGTTTGATTTTCCCCCAACAATGCCATTTGACTTTGTACCCCGATTCTGGATTCATAACATGAGATTGCAAACAAAGCAATAACTTCAATTTCACTATAAATCTTTAATATATGATTCTTCTCATGTTAATTACATAAAACTCAAATTAGTTATTAACAAAGGCTTTTTTAAATAATGAATACCTCAGTCTGACCTTCATGGGCACTGGATTCATGAGTGACACGAATAGCCTAAAATTAAAACATATTTCAATCAGACTTTAAATGAGACACTTTCAGTGTTTTAAGATCCACTTATGCTCTTCATATTATCAAATACGATAGATTTAACTATTTTTGTTCAGTGCTTGTATTAAATAAATAAGATAATAAACAAATAATCTCTACATCCAAGGATCTTGGAAGGCCAATATTTCATGTTTCATTACAGTCAATCCAGATCAAATATCTGACAGTTTGTAATGGTACTTTTACACAAAGAAAACACTACAAATGAGTGGCTTTTTCTCTATCACTTCTTGAGCAGTCAAAATAATGTAGACAAAAGCTCTGATCAGATATTTTGTGTTCCACATTTGTACAGAAAATGTCATCAATCCTTTGCTGTTTGTGTTAGTTACTACTTCCTTCAGCCACATGTTAACACTCAAATTCCTCAGGGCTTCACAATGAGCTTAAATTGAACTCAGGTTTAGAAATCATAAAGGATTTAATTTTTTAAAAAAGGATCATCATTACTGTCACGAGCAACCAGGCTGTTCTCCTACCACTGGCGAGATGTCTCTGTGACATCTTTTCAAACAGCACTAATAATGTGGCTAAGCACTTTACCAGCTCGTTCATCTCATTGTATGGGGCGGGGGGGGGGGGCGGAGGAGATCATATTTCAGCCAAATCAGCTCTTTTGTGAGCCTCTACCGCCAAAGCCATGACTAGAAGGCACAAATAAAAAGAGGAAGCAGAAGGACCACCTTTTCAGCAATAGCAGATCAGGTTAAATTGACCATTAAACTCCATCCTGAACCCCCAAAAAAGATTATGCACACATTTCTCATGCATTTCCAAGTAATTTTAAACTAAGCCAGTGACTTAATATGGATGAAGAACATTGACAAAACCCATTCTGCTGATGGAGCTGTGGGCAGGCAGGAATACTTTCAAATACCAAAGCAGGGTTTTCTTCATAGCAACTGTCTGATCACAAGCTCATCGTGAAACCAAATTGTTTGGGTGCCTCACTGAGTCAAGTTCTGTGGACAGCACTTGCTCATGCAAGTAATTCTTTTACCATTTTAAATAGAAGTAAAAACACATACTAACTTCGTAAGTTTCTAGATATTTGGCCCTCTCTTCAGGAGTCATAGATAATGAATCTTCTAGGAACTTCTTCAGTGAAGAATTAGTTTCTTAAAAAAATAAAGACATAGTAAGTGTCATGTTTTAATTATACCTTCATTCAAAGCTTACAGAATCCAACAAAAGATTTGAAGATAGAATTATACTGTATTTTTAAGACACGAAAGGCTAACTGCAAGAGGAACTGCTACCTGCTGCAGTCTGCAATGTTTCAAGTGCTTTAGTTTGTGAATTAGTATAAAATACTGGCTTTATTATTATAGATAGAAATGTACTTGGAATAAAGTTCATCCTTTATGAATGGTTATATTCAGAGAAAACAGTACAAAATGTATCCTTCCCTCCATGGCTTCCCACAGTTAAGGAAAAAAAGGAAAAGCCAATAGAAAACCCAACTAAAAAAACATACCAAAGTTCATTTTATCTCTGTTGTTTGCAATAGCATGAATTAGCCCAATTGTTCCACAAGCATTGTTAATGGTCTGCTTCATGAAATACACTGATGATTTGACATCTTGCCCCTTAGCTTTTATTCTCTCCTCTTCTTCTGTTCTGAAGGTTTCATACTAGAAAGAAAGTTAAAGACATTTAACAAATAGCACAAATAGCTACATTATTCAAGCAAAAATAATTTATACAAAGCAACAGCTAATATTGTAATTTGAAATATTTAACACATGTGGTCCAACAAGTACTTGTCAATTTACTCAACTGAACAGCTCTATATTGTTTCTTACACCAATCCCTCGACAATAGCCAAAAAACCATCACACTTGAAACATCATTCTGAAATACGTGTTATCTTACATAACTTCAAAAATATTTAAAATATTTGCTTGATCTCAGCACCTGTCATCATTTGTCTTCAATTCACCAAAAAGCTTTTTAAAGACATAGGTCTAAAGTGCTATCAAGAAAATCATAACACTTCAGGTGATTAATCATCATGAAGCATTCTTAAAAGTTCCATTGTTACATTTAATTTTTCCCAGGTTCATAAAATAAGATTTATATAACAGCTCTGGTGCCAAAACAAGCCCTTCAAAAGCCATATTCATGAAGTAAATGTAGTAAAAAAAGCAGATTGTTTAGTCAAACTAAATTAAGTATTTGTTTTATAAAGATCATAATTTTGCTGCCCAACAGTGTGTTGTTTTTGTGTTTTGTTGGGGTTTTTTGTTGGCTGTGATTTGTTCGTTCTTTTGGGGGAGGGCTGGGGTTTTTCTTTGTTGGATTTGTTTGGTTTTGGTTTTTGTTTGATTTTTTGTTTGGTTGGTTTTTTTAATTTCAAACAGAAAAAGAAAGAAATCCTCAAATGTTCCAGACAATGCTTCCTCCTTTGCCTTTTTTACTAGGTACTTTTGCAGACAAAAAACCACTGAAGTAGATGGGGCATTTATACAAGCATGACAGAAGTAAAATATGAATGTAGAATCTTATCCAGGAACTCCCTCTGAAAAGGCATGAGAAATTTCCCGCTGACTCTATTTACCATCAGTGACAAACAAAGGCAAGAAATTATTCCAGCATCTTATTCCACGCTTGCAGCTCGACTACATGTTTTGAAGAGTCTAAGTAATAGCAAGACCATTACAAAGCATTTTAATTTGGCACCACTTACCTAACAAGTTAACAAAAGTAGGCTTAATTGAGATTAAAATTTCATAAAGCTTAATTGGACAAAAAGCTCAGAGTAGAGAAGGTAAACAATATTCATAAACCATTCATTGTCTGCCAACCAAAATAAACTCCATGGCAAAAATTAAATATATAAATGCTGAGAATACCAAAAATAGAATTTTGAGCAAAGGGTAAGCCACATCACCTCAAGAGGTAGAGCAGATCATCTCCTAACCTGAGCTACTCCATGATTTATATACATTAGACCATGTTCAAAATGGCCAACACTCGCAGTATTCACTTTGCCTACAATGAACAATGCAGACTAGGAAAGTCATGCACCTTTAAACTGGACAACAACCCTAAAATTATCTGTATGCTAACAAGAGCATCTTGCCCTTAAAGCAAGTTTGAGAAAACTGACATACAGCCAACATGAAACGATGGAACTTCAGACAGAAGAACAGACATGTTAGAAGTGTTTACAAAGGCAGCATAATTAATTAAGAGGCCCTTTCATAAATGTAGACAAAGCCAAAAAACATAAATAAATAATAAATTTAAATAAAAGCATACTACTACAGGCCATTTTGAAAGGGAGGTTAAGGAGCAGAAAACTACTCCAGAAATACAAAATAATGCTCAAGGGTCTTGTGGAGTTCACACAGAACAACAAAAGCTTCAGAACATTGGACTTCACATGAAAGATCCAGCCTTCATACACTCAGGCTAAACAGTTGACAGAAAAACTCATGTCCCTTGTGTTTTAGGATTAACATGCTGAATATTTGGCTGGTGGTCAAATTCAATTGATTGATGCAACAGAGCATATGTTTCTTCTCCGGTTTTGTTAGTCATATGCTTCTTTACAATGAAATTGGATACACCTCCTGTAAAAAAGACAAAGGTTGTTCTTTCCCACAGGATGATGCTCCCACAACACGATCCAAAAAAAGAAGGTTTGCATAAGCAGGGAGACAAAAGTGACAGTCATGCAAAGAGCTCAAACCTGCAGCTCAAGAAGCCAGACACAAACTACAGCACACAAAACAATGTCTCAAAGGTGACAGAAAGGACAATTCCTGAAGACAGGCAAGTTAAGAGCTTCCTTAAGCTCAAAACTACCAAGGTGGCTGAAATAAAGCTTGAAAAGGATTGCCTGCATAGCTGTTTAGGAGAAACTCAGAATGCAGAAGTTTACAGGACCTAATGTGTAACAAGACTGACCTGTCACTCTTTTCTCTATTTAAGCATATTTTGTTGTAGAAGCTAAACTTTAATGGCTAAGTGGTTTGCCCTTGTAAACCACATGTTCTTTTTGAGCAACATACTACAAGAATTAAGTTTGAGCAGGATCCCTTTAAACTTTCTGGTTGACCTTATCACAATCACGTAAGGTAAGGTTTTTATGAATTGAAAGATCAGTGTGAATAACACTATGTAAAAGCATATGATGACACAAAATAAGCAGACTTGCATGCTTAACCAAATCAGTTTCTAAGTATAAGACAGAGAAAGAAGGCGTGGAAATGCTCTTTCATCGTAGAAATGTGCCCCATCTTTCCAAGAAGCAAAAGCCGTATCAGTACTGATGACTGAACTGAAAGTAGACTGAAACCTGGTCAGTGTAACAGGATGAAAACTCAAAAAGGAGTTGCATTTCATAAGAGTCCTGCACCCTGGACTCTATCTCTCATTTTGCTTATGGTATTGCAGGTTTCTGCTATAAGTAGGAATTGAGCCATTTCACAGTGCATATTACAAAAAAAGGCTTAAATTGTCTGCAAAAGGAAAACATGAGGTATATTTTTCTGTGCTTGTATATTAGCTTTTCCCATTCCAATTTGAAAAATCAGCAATATACATATAAGGTTCTCAAAAGAAGGTTTTGAAGGAAGCATTCTGTTTCATTATTTTTAATTAAGAAGGCTCTTGAATAAGGCATCAGTCTCATCCTGATTCTATTATGGCACCAAAGGACAAGATTCAAACTATTGATTCCCATTTCATTTACAACAGAAGCAATTAACTGATTATAAAATAAACATTTACCTTTTCTGTTATTGGAAAGAGAAGTAGGACTGCACATACAGGTCTTGGAACCATGCTGAGCAGTTCTGGTTCCATACCATAAACATCTACGAATTGCCAGTCAGGATGTATACCCAACTGCCTGAGGAACTGAAAAAGAAAAGAATAGCATAATATTAAATAAGTACATTCATAAGCGTATCTGTTCAGAAGCGTTATGGAATACTCACAATATGAAATGGATGTGGGGTTACAATGTCACCTAGAAACTTTACAATCTAAGAAATTATGACTCCTAGTAAACTATGAGAGTGATGACAAAAAGCGATGGTTAGCACTACAGAGAAGAGCAAGAGCATAGGCTTAGTCTGACAAGCAGTGATCTTAACACACAATGAGCCTAACACCTTTACTGTACAATCATAAAACAAAAATAAAATACTAAGGAAAGACCCAAAACAGGCAAAGAAGATACCACTCTGTGTATCAAGAGGGTTTCGCTGAGGCCTGGGAAAAAAAGATCAAAATATTCTTCTAAAAATTATTAAGTAGACGTTGAAAACTGTGCAGCATAAGCCCCTGTGTAGGAGACTGACAGTTGGGTAACAGACAAGCAACAGATGTCAGGATGGGAAGATTTCTTAAAACAAACATATGGAGCTAATTATTAATGTGGATACATGCAAACAAAGAAGATGAAATTGAGTCAGTAACAGCCAGATACGTAATCTTTTGCAAACTGTGTTCTGAATGGGTAAAAAGAAGGCAAGCCTGTATTCAGCAAGGTCAGAGAGAAGAAATTTTGTAGGAACTAAACCAAGTTGTTAGGAACCAGGTAAAGTTCTTTAGAGGGACAAAAATCCGTATTAGATGTGACACAGGAAGATCAGAAAAAGAAATGTTAAAAGCAACAGCTTCAATTTTGGTAAGTTACATTAACAACTCCATTTCCCTCCTCTTTCAGTCCTTTTCCAGCTCTTTCCAAGGCCAGAAAAAGATTTTGGTACAAAAAGGAGTTAGGCAGGCAGCAGGTAGTGACACACCCACTAGCCCACTGGCGAAATCATTCCTGCTTTAGGACAGCAGGCAGCTCTCCATGCTTTTTAGACAGTGTGACTTACAGGGAGAGACCTCAGCTGCTTTGTGTTCCAATTATTCAGCGACGACCCAAACAATTTTATTCTACTGGAAGGAACAGTTACGGTACTTTGAGGGCTCACTCACATTCAGCTGCTTAACTTCTCTTAACTCACTGATATTATGTACTCAAGATAGCCTATAATAGCAGCTTTATATTTCTCTAAATCTGCCCAAGAGAGTCTCAGATTCTCTTTTTCAGACACTGCTGATTATTCCTAATTTATAGGTCTTTGAGTATTTACCTTAGAAAATTAAAAAAATACTTGGCTGTATTACAGAAGTCTTACAGGAGCTCAGGAAGAATAATACAACCCCCCTACACACACATCTGTATCTAGTATTAACTGTTTCAGAACTTTATTTTCACTGATTGTTGTCATGTTTTTGGTTGTCTCTTTTCCTGCTGTTTTAAAATACCTTCCTGAAAAACAATTCCTGGTTTTTCACTGGTCCAGCTAACTATTATCAGAAAGCCAGTTCTGAAATTACTTTACACACACCCCTTATCTGCACTTCCTATGAATTTCTCTTTTCCCACAGTATTCCAGAAGGCCCTTCTTCACCTGATTATTACTGTTTTTAAATAACTAAGGGAGAGTGCAGAGATGATGAAGGAATCATCTCAGCAGAGCACGTAAGACAATGAGAAACAGGCTGAAACACAGGTAAATTTGAACTTGATAAAGAAGACATTTAAAGATAAATTTTAAAAATAACAAACATGATAAAGTATTGCCCATGAAGCTGTGGAGTCTCTATCTTTTGAGCAATTCAGAACCTGACAAGTTGCTGAGAATCTGTTTGGAACAGAGCATGGTTGATCTGGAGAACTCAAAAGGTCACTTCCAGCCTACCTATTTCTGTTATAAATGGCAACAAACTGCAAATCTGCATGTCTAAATGTTGGTTTATAGTAAAATTAAAATAAGAACATTTAGGCACGTTACTTATGCAGCATGTGGTATAACCTATACTGTTTTCACTTTTAGTACCACTATTTCAAGCTAATAAGTGTTAAGCATTGAAAGAAGCACAGAGCAGTTACCTTTAATACACTATTCTATTTTGAGGTACACCACGTATCTTTTAAGTTAATGAAAATTATTCAATTTAAAAAATAGAAAAAGTGTTTGTGCTCATTTATTGATTTTTAAAGAACCTCAAAAGTAGAAGGGAAACCCAGTGGACAAAGGCAACACAGGTGACTTGACTTCAGCAGTTAACAATACTACTGCCAATACAATTGCAGAGACAGCTGGAAGGTTTGATCAGTGGGTTTGTGGAGATGTGGAAAAGGTAAGTGGGGTAAGACAACATAAGGATGCAATTTATTTTAACAGAAAACTTCTGAAGCAGTAAATGCACAACTTTAGTATTGTCTAGAATAGCAATGTGCTTTTCTACTTAGTCACCTGCATGTAAAAACAAAGTGAAGACAGAAATCGAAACAAAACAGGACTTGGAAATTTAAGTGCAATTAAATTTACACACCATCTGCAAATATTTCACGAAAGTTACATTCTAAATACTAAGGCATCATACTGAAGACTTTGAGTTTTCCACATTTTACTGAGGTGTTTGTATACAAGTTGGAACTGTGTAAACATAAAGCTGGGCAAAATGCACAAACATTTTCAGACACTCACATGCAAAAGTCAAAGAGCTTCTGTTGGAAGAACCAACCATTGTAATTCTCTTCTAAGCACAAAGGCAAACCAAGACACCAACAAAGTCTATATTTTATTGTACTTCTGCTCAGTGGATTAAAGCATCACTGTATCACAACAAAACTACAATTAACACTTTGTTATGCAAAACCAAAGTGTGCTATGGCTTTAGGAAATTGGAAGGACTACATCTAAATAAACCAATCAGACAATATTTTCTAACTTTTTCATTAAAGTGTAAGAATTTTTGCCACTGTATTGAATTAAAGCTAATCTTTTTCTCTAAAAAGCAGTAAGGTACTGAGTAAAATGTAACTGATACTCATGCTTTAAAGTATCCTATTCTTATTAAATAATCTATATTAAAAAATAAATGCACAATATTTTCCTTTCAATTCTTTATACACTACTCCCAGAGGCATATAACAAAACCAAGTCTGTTTCTGAAGTGAAATTGCTTTCTAAAAATAAGGAAACCACCCAAACAATATTTTATTGTTAGGGCATTATAAGGATATATTTCTTCATTCTTTTATCATAATATTTATGGCATTAAAAAGAAGGATTCATTTTTCAATAAATCTTACAGAATGCATCACATCAGTCACATGCAGGAGCTGTAGAAACTTTAGTTCTGTACAGGAGGTCAAACAGCATACCAGGAGCAAACATATGGCTGGAATTTACATGAAGTGCATTATTCTTCTTTACCACCTACTCCTCACTTAGGATGGCCACAATATGATCTTGCTCAAACAAGAGATGCTCCATTATAATAGACTTCCTTGGGAAATTCAAGATTTATTACAAATTCCTTAATATCCTCCAGCTCTCTATTTTAGGACCTCATAACGAAGTTCAAAGAATACAGCCCATTTATCACCATCACTGATTTGTTTTTCAAAATTTGCAACAAAAGAGGGAGAAAGAACACTTTCAACATCAAAATCAACAAAAATGTGAGAAAATGTACACCTACAGAATACTTATCATTTCAATTGTGTTTCTTTCTTTAGGGTGTCTAAAAGAGCAATAGAGCCTTATAGTTAGTGCCTGTTTTTCACAATGAGAGGTACATATTTTTAATATATCCATAGAGCAGTTTCAAAACTTAATACACAGTATGTCCAGGCACTGCCATATACATTGACCCAGAGCATCCCAGAGGCAGCAACGCAAAGCACTCACAAAACTGGACTAACCAGCTGTTATGGGTTTAGCTAAGTAGGCCTAAATTTAGGTTTTAGATTTCAGGGTAGGCCTGGGACTGTCAGCTGATTTGAGCTGGGCTGAGCTAGCTGACAGCTGACTTCTTCTAGCCAGCGGTATTCCATACTATATTCCGACATCATCTCAAAGGGGGTAAGAGCCAGTGTAGGAGTGGCTTGGTCAGTTCCTTCACAGCTCTGGTCCTAGGAGGACACACCGTGCCATCCCAGCAGGGATGGGAGGACCAAGCCCAGAGCACCGGCTCACCACCGTGTTATCTTAGGGAAGTAAAATGTTTGTTCTTAGTTTTTCTCTGTGCTTAAGCTTGTCTCTGGAGAATTGACTTCTCTAAAGTAATTTGTAGTTAGAATGGTGGGATTTGTGTTCACTGGGGAGTGAAAAGTTATTTCTTGTTATTTCTAATTTGTGTGTGTATTGTAGTTTCTTTTAATTTTCTCTTTTCTGTATAAATATATATAGTTAGTTTAAGCATAAACCTAGTTTGAAGGGGTTTTTTCCCTTTCCTTGCTTTTCTTGGAGAGCGGGAGGGAAGCTCTGATTCTGTGTTGGGCAGTTGGCGTTTTTGCCAGCTCAACCCAAGACACCAGCTGACCCAGGCTTCCTTCAAAACCATCCCAGTGAGAAAGAGCTTTAGAATGCTTCCAACAGAGTTCTGAGATGCAGCTACTGTGCCACTGGTTCAAAGCAGGATACCATGTTATACTGTGAAAAACACTTAAGAGACCTGTTTCCATAATCTAAAAAGTTATTCATAACAGGGATAAGCTGGACCAATCCACTCTTCTAAATAAGCTATTATACATATTTCTTTTTTACAGCTTTACTATAACAACAACTGCTGGTCCTTTCAGAAACAAAATATGGAAGTGGGGAACAGCATTTTCAGTGCAACAGGATTAATGTATGGCATAAACAACTGTCACATGTTTTCCACTCTGTAGCATCCCATTCTATCTTCAAGACAGTGTTTCCTACTTAAAAGAACTAAGAAACCAGGCAATAAAGAGCCTAAGAAAAGGACAGAAGTGGCAACTACAAATAGAGAAATTAAATATGTGGGTTTTTTAGTTTTCAATTACTGAAGAACATACAAAGATAAATATGTCAACCTTCCAACTATTCATGTAATACTCTAAACCCCAAAACAAGTTACAATTTTCCCTTTGCAACATATCTATCTAGTTAAACTCAGCAAGAAAGTTACATAGCTAGAGGTATTTTAAACTGGAAGAAGCCATTTATGGAGTGGTCTCACAGCGGACATCTACAATCCCTTCATATTTCTCCTTGTGCTTAGTATTTGCTGTGCTGTCCCACAGCCCCACCAGTCTCCCTTTGCTGGCTCTGTGGAAGGCTCTCTGAGGTGTTGTCTTTACAGAAAGACACACATACAGTCCTAGTTTTCCACTTTCTGAGGCTACACCCATAACAACAGGCTGTTTTCCAAGCATGCACACTATCTGCACTGTTTTCATTCTGCTTACCACTGAACACTTAAACTCCACTCCCTCACCTGAAAAAAAACCCAGTTTAACTAAGCATTTGCAGAAGGACATCTGTGTTTCTTCATATCTGACATCCTTTCACTCCAACACAGTAGTTCATCTACAAGTACTGTTTCCCAACGCACTTCAGGAACCGTGTGCACTGCATTTTCCATTACTTTGATCAGTGCAGCTTTCCTTTGGGAATGCTTGTGGGGCAGCATTTCAGAGTTCAGAAATGGGAAGACCTTTTAGGAAGAGTAAAGTCTGTTTCTGAGATACTGAATTAATCTCTGCATTTGCCTAACACCCTGAGGATACATGTTCCATAATGGGTGAAGACACCGCATCCAGTTTCTGCCATTTATTCTATGTTTTGTGATCTTTATTGCCCTATAACTTCAAAATCACAGCTGTCAAGGGTGTTCATGGGCTAAAATAAATCTCTTTATGTGGGTGACTCTCAATACCTTAATGGCTTAAAAAAAAAAAAAAGGACAACCCCAAAAACGGAGAATCAAAGGCCTGAAAATGATGTTGGAAGGTAACTGAGAACCAGGAAGTTCTTGCCCTGAGGAACAAGAGAAACCCAAGCCACAGCCAACTCTCAGTAGTTTATGTCTGAGCTACCTGAAGCCTCTGTCTGGGCACTAATCAGATGCAGTGAACTACTCTACCCTTATCTGGACATAATGAAGGCAGGACCTGAAATGGTACCTTACCCAGGAAGTGAGGATATTTCTTAAAATGCGTGAGATGAAGAATAGGAAGAGCATGAAAAAAGGTGGGAGATCAAGAAAGATATCCACCAATACTACTTTTTTGTTTATCCACACTTGCCAGGCAATCAATTGTGGGTTGCAAGCCAGACTGAAGCAACATCATGATGAAGAACAATTACCTTGTGTTCTCATCTTTTCACTCAAAAGATTTGCACGCCATCTGTTTTGTGTTTTTTTGGGGTGGTAGAAGAAATTGAGAACAAGATACACAGACATACAAGCATAATGTGGTAAACAGCGAGCAGATAAACACAATTTTCTTGTCTTCTCTCTCCCATTAGTGGGGAAAGACTCCCACTTTGAAGAGATTCAGAAGGGCAGCACTGGTCATGGCAGACCCCCCCAGCTGAAGATCAAAGAGAAGAAACTATTCCCTGTCATCACTGTACACAAAGTGAAGGTTTATAAATACTGAATCATCAACTCATTCTCTACCAGAGGTGGACAACAATTTATTCTGTCAGACTGTAGAAGTGAAGGAGAAAAAAACAAGTACTGTGACAATTACATTAGCACTGTATGGTACCTTTAACTACTGACTTGACTCATTACAATTACCACTGTGTAGTACATTTAACTGTGGTACATTCTTTCTTGAAAAGGAACTAGAGATACACGGCTGTGGTATTCCAAGAGAGTCATTGCCACTGGAAATCTTTAAAACTTAACAGATAATATTCCTCTTTATCCTCACCAGCCACTTTCTGAGGCTTTAAGTCATTTTAGCACATAGGCAAAAGAGAGGTTCTATACACACTAAGCACTTAGAAATTCCTAGACTTGCATTATAATATAAACACCCTCAATACAGCCAAACTTTTGATATTTTTTGAAAGATTTCACATACCCTGTAACTGAGAAATACCAGTTCTTCTCTATTGCCTGAATTTCTACCACAAAGACTGAAATCCTCAAATATAGAACTTATGTGTCATTGCTACAGAACACATAGTATGGTAAGAACATACTAAAAGCAACTGAACCTGCATTTAATACATTTCTTTTTTAGTTAGTATTAAAAAAAGAATAAAGTGATTGCTATAATAATGAAAACAGCCTAAGCATTTGTTAAATTGTAATGAGATTTCTAACTACAATCTAATACTTAAAAAGCCATGCATTTTACAGGCCATTGGAATTTGTTTTAAGAATTCACTACCACACTTAGCATGTATTAAACTACCAGACACAAACATTAGTTGTAGATGCATATGACTGGGTTTTTTTAATCCTAAAGAATTCTGGACTATTTCACAAGGCACAGCACAGAGTACTGCAAAAAATGTCTGTCCTTGCAGACATCCCTTAACAGAATTTTCTAAAAATGGGTTTGCAACTTCATTTGAATCTCAAATTACTATTATCATTGGTCTAAACTTAAGCAGGATATGAGTAACTTGTGACTAACAGCTCTATTGCTACACAGCTCACTCCCGTACTGATGAGATTAAAACAACAACTACTAATAAGGCCAGGTGCATTCATATTCAATTCTCAACCTTTTTTTTCTTTAAATGTACATCTGTCAGTCTAGATAATAACATCTGCTCAGTTAAGACTGCACAGAAAGTCTAACTGGTTGCAAGTGGCCTTTTCTACACAGGAATATTAACAAGAAATTACTTCTGGAGTACAAATTCCTATAATCCATAATCATGCACAACTGAGAGATATCATCCATCACCAATGAAAAGCGAATGGACAAGAAAGATGGATTCTGAACACATGTAGAACTGTTCAGTTAACGTTCTTCTAGAATTTTCTCCGTATAACATAAAAACATAGTGATATATTTCAGATTAAACAAAAGTCATTAGTTTTTCCTCCTCAATTTCTACTTTACAGCTGACAACTTGATTTGTACCATGATAAGCTCACCTCAGCATCTGGAAGGTCAAAAAAAGTTAGAGAATTTGAAATTCTACTAGTCATTTATTCACACTTATTTTCTTCCAAACTGGAATTCAGGCTTCAAATTTCAAAATTAAAAAAAAAAGAAAAACAAAAGAAAACCAAGAAACATTAAGAAATCATAGCACATTTTCAAGAAGATCTCCTAGGAAAGGCTGCCAATTTTAACTGAGGAGACTGGAATTACAAACTTTTCAAATTGCTCCACAGCAGCAATACTGTAAGAATTGTAAAATTATTTGCTCTAGGAAATGACCCAGCATCAAATAACCCTTTCCTCTCCTGCAGATGCACTTTGTACATAACAGGCAACTACAACAAAAAACCTAAACAAGCCCATTCTTCACACAGAAAAATTTCCAGTTTCCAAAATATTTAGCCAATATAGTTTTAACAATGTGATTTTACTGTTGCAAGCTTCTGAGCCTTTTGGCTTAAACACCATCTTTAACATTATCAATGGGCCTGATGAAATCAATATCTGATCTCGAGTCCTTGTTACAGATGCTCAAAATTATCACTGAGAACATGATGCAGGGTTGGAATATGTGTGATTTCCTTCCATTCAGAGCTTAAGTAGGGCGAGCATTGTTTTGTGGACTAGAAAAAGCCTCCTCTAATGCAAGTTCTACCACACTAACAAAAACAGCAACAAATCAGGCAAATATAGTCATGCCTAAGCGGCAAAGTGCACCTATAGTAAAATGACATTATTTCCTACTGTCGGTTGAAGAAGAATGAGACTAGGACAGAGTGACGCAAGGTCCATAAACATGAACAAAACCATCATGTACATGCCCACAACCAGCACGTGTTAAATATATGTTTTAATCATTAATTAGTTCAGTAAAACCCACCTCGAAAGACATCAGCGACTTCATTACACTAATAGCCAGACCATAACTATTCTCTTTACATTGGTGGCTTTTTGGGTTTTTTTCCTTTCATATAGTATCTTTACGTGAGAGGTTTCAGTACCATCTAACAGGAGAAGACTGAGCGCAGACACGCCTAAGGGAGGAAGGGGGCACTCTCCCTGGAGAAGCAGGAGCCTTTAATACATGAAAACGAGAGGAGACGACCCAAATCTGCAGAGACACTAAAGGTTACCTCAAATAAAAGGTGCTTACCTGATTCGTGACCTGCAAAGAAAGCAGAAAACAAAAGCGAGTTAAGACTCCAGTCGGATGTACGGGCTAAGACGTCTCCCGTACCCTGACATCCCCGAGGCGGCGATGCCGAGCCCGGCCCATCCCCGAGCCCTCTGCCCTCCGTCATCGTGCCGCCCACCCCCAGCAGGCTGCCTGTCGAGCGGGCAGCCCTCCCGCGCCCATGGCAGCTCTCTCACCGCCCAGGCCGGGCACTCACGTCGGGGTTGGCCTCCAGGGGCAGCCAGCGATGGGGCTCCATGGCAGCGGCGGCGGTTGCGGTGCGTGGCTGGGCCGAACTCACAGCGCGCCTCTGACAGCGCCTCCCGCGCCGCGCCCCATCCTGACCCGGGGCCGCGCCACCGCGCAGCGCCGGCAAGGGGTGGGTGTGCCGAGCAGCAAACAACCCTCGGGAACGCGCCCGCACCTCCACGCCGCCCCGCAGCGCCGGCCGAGGCGGCGCTCACGGCGCTGACCGCTAGCCGTCCCCGGTGCTCCTGGCGGCGGTGCCCGGCAGATCTCCCGCTCCGGACCGTCTCGTCTCCCCCCGGCAATGGGTTCTCCCAGCGGGGCAAGGGGTGGTGCCTCGCCCGCCGCGCCGCCGGGGCCTGTGGGGCGCGCAGCAGCCACCAGGGGGCGCCCCCGCGGCGCGATGTCGGGGGCAGAGCCGGGAGCGCCAGTCACAGTGAGCTCCCCCTACATCACAGAATCACAGAATGTTCTGAGCTGGAAGGGACCCACAGGGATCACTGAGTCCAAATCCTGGCCCTGTACAGGACATCCAAGGAGTTACACCATGTGCCTGAGAGCATTGTCTGCCGTGACAGCTTCCCCGGGGAGCCTGTTCCAGTGCCCAACCACCCTCTGGCTGAAAACCCTTTTTCTAATATCTCACCTACATCTACCCTGACACAACTTCAGGCCGTTCCCTCGGGTCCTGTCACTGGTTACCAGACAAAAGAGAGATCAGTGCCTGCTCCACCTCTTCCCCTCACCTGAGAAGATTTCAATCGCTGTAGCAGTAAGGACCCGGGTGGTCACCTGCTGAAAATGATTGTAAACTTGATTAAAAATGGCATTTCTCTTCTAAAGCCGGAAATCCCCTCATACTTCCCATATCAGGACTGTAAACATGGCATTTCTTGGCCTTTTGGCTAAGATGAATCGTAGTGTAATATATACCTGGCATATAGAGTGTAATGACATTTTATATATGGACACACACCAGATTTAGTGTTGTGCCTTCTTTCAATTCAGAAAGGCTAAAAATGAAGGAACCGATCAGGGAACTGGTGAGTCTGCACCTTGAGTACTCTGTGCAGTTCTGGGCCCCTCAATTTAGGAAGGATGTTGAAGTGCTGGAAGAGGTCCAGAGAAGAGCAATGAAGTTTGTGAAGGGTCTGGAGCACATCTCCTATGAGGAGTGGCTGAGAGAACTGGGTTTTTTTAGGCTAGAGTAGAGCAGGGACCTTACTGCTCTCTACAACTGCCTGACACAATGCAAGGTGGGTGTCAGCCTCTTCTCCCAGAAAACTAGCAACAGGCCAAAAGGACAGGGTCTTAAGCTGTGTGAGGGGATGTTTAGGTTAAACATTAGGAGGAATTTCTTCACAGAAGGTGTAATTAGACATTGCAATGAGCTGTCCAATGAGGTAATGGAGTCACATCCCTGGAGGGGTTTAAGGAAAGACTGGACATGGTAGTTAGTGCCATAGTCTAGTTGTCATGGTGGTGTTTGGTCACAGGTTGGACTTGATCATCTCAGAGGTCTTTTCCAACCCAACTGACTGTGATTTCTCAGCCCCAGCCCTCCCTTACTGCTGCTGCCCACAACTCTCTACAGCCTGCAGCTGACCTGTGTGGCCCCTTGCAGCACTTGCACAGCATCTTGTGTTCCAGAGGCAGACATTCAGACAAGGTTTTTGTAGAAGCCTGTGAGCTGGGCCTCCCAGGCTGCCCGGCCTATGAGCACAAAAAGCTGAGGCAGCAGGAAGTAGGTGCCTGAGCATGCATTTACATCTGGGGTGCAGGAAAACCATGAACTGTGCCAGCTCACAGGCTGGTCAGGGTGCTGTAAGAGAAGAAAGGAATGCAGCATGAGGAGTAGATGGTGTCTCTGGGAACTGTGGTACCTGGGAGTATCCAAGTGCCAGGAGGCCAGAAGGTCAGGGTGTTGGAGATAGTGTCCAGGCACTGGAGGAACCCAGTTCACAGATACACTTTCTCCTGTCTGCCTAAAGAGCCTTTTGAAGAACTTGATGTAGTTCTTTAGAGAGTTGTGATGCAAATTACATCCCCTTCTGTAAAGGTTAAGTTTACTAACCAAAGACATTACCTAATGAAGTTTTTATTTTATTTTGCCCCCTGTAATCACTTAGCAGGACTATGGTGATGCTACATGCCTGAAGCTTCTGCTTTGTCCTATCAACAATACTGTAGCATGTCTCTATCCAGTCTACTTGTAGCTCATGACATTTGTCTTCTAGTTTCTATACTAAGTGTCTCTTCATATGAAGTTCTCGGTCCTTCTCTAATAGATGGGTCTGTACTGCCAGATTACCATCATAGTCTGCATCTCTGTTCTCTGCCATGAGAAACTTCATAGAACACACTTCCAAAAGGCAGAATTTTCTAAGGATACACAGTTTAACACTGTAGATGAGCAGATAAGCTGAAATCACTCTGTACTTTACCACCTTCAGTTCCATATTCGAAGAATTAAAAGCATCTTTCCATGTTGATGAAAATAACCCAAAAATAACTTCAAATTTCAGCAAAAGATTTTGCAATTAGCAAAACACCAAGCTATTAAACTTTGCATTCATCTCTACATCTTGGAGAGAGAAAGAAAAAAAAGTACCGTAACAAATATTAGTCATAGTGCTAAAGGCACTACTGAGAGACTGAATACAATTCTAATATAAAATGTGAAGTTCTCTAAAAACAACCTATGTAATAGAGTTACGTAATTCAAGAAAAAAGAGATTGTTAAACAGTCAAGTCCTTGGTATCAGAGACAAATCTTAGTGGTGCATACATTGCTAGTGTTTTGACAACCATGAGGTCATAAAAACACACACTACTCAAAATCATTTGAACACTTAATTAGATTCTTTAGAAGGGAGAGGCCAAGGTCAGACAGGCCATAAATGTATAAAGCTCATAAACACAATTATGTTCCATAATACTCTTTTCCTGGAATATACTCTAGATTCTTTCATTAATAATAGTTGAAAATACGTAATTTTAAACTAGTCAGCACTACTGTGTATTATGTTTCACAACTCTGTCACAGTCTCAGATTAGATCTACTGAGATTTTAACATTACTGTATAAAGTTAAAAATAAAACTGATTACTAGAGAAGTGTAAAAATATTATTTTTAAAAGTGAAACTGGTGAAGAATCACTGTTGCCTTAGTACTCCAGCCACATACCAAACCTAATTCAGTTAAGATCAATATGAAGTGCTGATTGAATATAGAATCATAGAATCATAGAATCGATTGGGTTGGAAAAGACCTCCAAGATCATCGAGTCCAACCCTTGGTCCAACTCCAGTCCATTTACTAGATCATGGCACTCAGCGCCACGTCCAATCTGTGTTTAAAAATCTCTAGGGATGGTGAATCCACCACCTCTCTGGGCAGCTCATTCCAATGCCTGATTACTCTCTCTGGAAAGAATTTTTTTCTGATATCCAACTTAAATTTCCCCTGGCAGAGCTTAAGCCCGTGCCCCCTTGTCCTATTGCTGAGTGCCTGGGAGAAGAGACCAGCCCCCACCTGGCTAGAACTTCCCTTCAGGTAGTTATAGACAGTGATGAGGTCACCTCTGAGCCTCCTCTTCTCCAGGCTAAACAACCCCAGCTCCCTCAGCCTCATAGCAACCTTAGAGTATCTGAAGGTGCCCTACAGAGAAGACAGAAAGTGACTCTTCTGCAGGAACTGTAGTGATGGGTAGGGAGTAATGGGTACAAACTGCAAGAGTGTAAGTTTAGAGTAAATATGAGGAAGAAATTCTTTACCATGAGGGTGGTGAGACACTGGAACAGGCTGCACAAAGAGGCTGTGGACACCTCATCCCTGGCAGTGTTCAAGGCCATATTGGATAGGGTTTTGAGCAACTTGGGCTAGTGAAAGGTGTGAAAGGTGTGCAAGGGGGGTTGGGACTGGATGATAAGGCCTCTTCCAACCCTTAACATTCTATGATTGGGTGATTTGAGTAGCTGAGCCTATAACAACGAGCACCACGAAAGCCTTGCCAATAAACCGCAGTCGGCGAACAGCTTGCTGCGCCATCCAGGCGTGACCGAAGATGGCCTTTCCCGGCCCTTCCGCGCGTGGCTCTCCCTGCGGCCGGTCCCGTTTCCCGCGCCACCAACGCGAGAGCGCCCGCCCGGGGCGGGAACGGCGCGTGCGCCCTGCGCCGCAGCCAATGGGGACGGCGTCGCCGGCCCGCCCTCACTCTGGCAGCGCTCGGAGCCAATCAGCGCAGCGAGCGCTGTGTGGCGGAAGCGGCGGCTGGGGCGGCGGGCGCGCGGTGCCATGGCCGCCGGGTCCGCGGGGGCGCTCGCGCGGGCGCTGGGGGCACTGGGTGAGGGCTGAGGGGCTGGAGGGGGTGGGGGCTGGATATGGGGGGCTGAGAGCGGGGGGGGGGGGGACTGAGAGGAGCGGGGGGCTGGATATGGGGGGGGCTGGATATGGTGGGGCTGAGAGGACGGGGGGGCTGGATATGGGGGGGGCTGGATATGGAGGACTGGATGTGAGGGGCTGGATGAGGGGCTGAAAGGAGGGGTGGGTGGATGTGGGGGGCTGAGGGCAGGAGGACTGATTTTGGGGTCTGGATGTGGGGAGCTGGATGTGGGGGCTGAGGGAACAGGGCTGAAAGGACGGGGTGTGAACTGAGGGGCAGGTGGGCTATGGGGAGGGCTTTTGTTTTTCTGTAAAATTTAGGTTCAAATTAATTAAATCCAATGTAGGTAATTGTATGTATGATGGCCTAGGGACTTTTCTGAGAAAGAGGAGGTTTATTACTGTAATCCATTAAGTATTTGTTTCTGATTCGCCACTGCTTGTGTTTTTCAGGTGCTGCTGGTGCAGCAGATAAGATTAATTTAATACCTCAAGACCTTTTCGCAGAGCTGGTAAGCAGGGCCATAAACGGGATGTGGAAGTGCTTCTGGCACTCTGGTCCTGGGAAGCATTTTTGTTAAAGCTCTCCTGGCTTTTGGCTGTTGCAAAGGGTATCTTATGCATGTGGTAGCCTGACTTACATAACTGATAAAGGGGACCAGGCCTGCTAAGAGCAATGGAATTGCCTCATACATATGTTTTTATCACTGAATATTTTTAATAATCTATTTTCACCTGTCATCTAAATGATATATCAAGGTTGCCTAAAATACATTCGGTTTGGTTATCATAGTGTACACTTGAATAGGATGACTGTTCAATTAATGTGAAAATCGTCTATTTAAGTAGCAATAGCCAGTGAGGTAGAAATTTAAACTCCTGATTGAGTTTATTTTCTTTTCTCGGATTTGATGTAATTTTAAAATCAGCCACTTCAATTACTTTATTCTTTATTCTTCACTCTGCAGTCTTTATTCTTCACTCTTTAAAAAAGCATCCTCCTGTTGTCCATTTTTGTACTAACCAGTTTTCTTTTTTGTTTTGTAATTGCCCAAGTATCTGAACTAGCTTTGTTTTGTGTATTAAAATATGCATTAAGAATGTCTTCAAACATATTTTCTTCACAGTGTGACCAAATAATTCAGCACCTGAGCCATAAGATCCCGGGTGTAAATACAGCTGAATTGTGTCAGGTAAGTTGGGATACTGGTACTTGTAAGCAAGTACAGTAGCTGTATATGCTTTTAAGGATACAATCCCCAAGTCAATGTAGGGATTTTTTTGTGTATGCAAAGAGGCTTTTATTAATGTGTCATTTATTATTTGTAACTGTTTGAACATTCTGTTTCTAGAGAATGCAAACATCAGGGATTGAGATATACATTGGTGACCTGGCAAAAATAGCTAACATTCTTTCCTTTCTATTTAGGTAAGCACAAAATAATTTTCTTTTTAACATGTCTTTCTGCCCCCTACCCCAGCTCATTAATAGTATTAAAAAGATACATCAAATGTGGGTATAAAATGAACAGATTTGGGAAAAGGGCAAAAGTTTGTAGGTCTCAGGACACAAAAAAGAACTCTAGGCTTAGTTTGTGTCCTTAAAATCACATAGTTACTTAATACATAGTATCACTTTGTGTAATAAAAAAAAACAAAGAGAGGAAATTGTTCCAGGATCTTGTCTGCAAGTTTTAGAACTAGTGGCAAAATGGAGGAAGTTAAGCTCACTTTTAAAGCTAAGTCAGCTGGGCCTTTGCTTGGGAGAAGTGCGTTTTTAAAGCTTGTTGTTTCTTGGAAATCAGAAACTGGCCTTTGTACCTGTTTGAAGGACACACAGCTTATAATGTTGCACTCTGTCATGAGTAGAGTTTTTAGGGGTATTTTCAGTTGTTGTGTTGCTCTAAGTTTTTCTATTTTCAGATAAAATTTTCAAGGTCTTGTTCTTTTAATATTCAGTATCAAAAGATTTTATGTAACATTAATACAACTGAAGAAAATAATACCAGTACAAATTTAAAATACTACTTCTCTATCTATAAAATAGAAGGCCTTAAATGATATTAGACGGTGCTACTTGAAGGATTAACTCACTTTGTCTTCTATTAATGTCTCTTCTAAGAGGAGTGGACCTGCATGAACAAACGTAGACAAGGAATATTTTTTTTTACCTCCTTCTCTGGAGGAAATCTATTGGCAACTTTCTTCTAGACTTGCTGCCTTTTCAGTTGAGAGTTTATGGCATCAGTTGACTCCTGTTAGCACCAATTATATTGTGACCTAGAAGTTCTCACTTGCCTTTTAGTGATACTTAAGTGACATTTCCTGACTGTTTAATTAAATTGCCTTGTTTCTAAAGTAATAATATTGTTTAACTGCTCTATGCATACATCTCTCACTGAATTATGCCTTCTTTCTGTTGCTACAGCATTTGGAGGCTGTGGTTATGTTTGTTTTAATGCTGGGTGTTGTGCAGGCCCAGTAAAGCTGGCATTGTGTACTAAGACATATTAAAGTCACGTTTTTTGCACATGGATGCAAAAGATTAGTAACATTCTGAAAAAAATCATCTCAGACTGCCAAAATATTTTAAAGTACACGTAAGGCAGAAATAACAATTGCTATTTGGGGTGAGGTGAGAAATGTTATTAAATTTGTCTGGAATGACACTGATGCAGAGTTCTCTGGGTATACCTACAGCACAGCAGCCAGAAACAATCTCTCTACAGAAGAACTCATCACCACCTTGGGCAGTGCAGTCAGCACGTTGCCAAAACATGCACTTCAAGTTATTCGTCACGTATGGAATGAGCAGGGCAAATCCATTACTATGTCAGAAGATGCAAGAAATATGGCCACTGTGGGGCAGGTAACTAAATGACCAAGTGCAGTTGAACTGACTGTGAATACATCAGAAGTGTCAGTGCCGTCTTGTGTATGTTGTCTTGGCTGCTGAAAGCTTTCCGACCCGTGTGTGTACATGTTGCCAAATATCTATCCAGATAAAGCAGCATAAGCAATGAAGGTTGTCTACGTGCTGAACAGTTTTCTAGTGTTACTGTCTGGATGATAAAGTCGCATTTCATACTGTTATAAAAATCAATGCTTTGTAGTACTATTAGGGAGGGTAAGTGGCAGTCAGTCTGGCAGACAGTTGTATTGGCTGTTTTTGTAAATCTGTTTTAAATGTAATGGAAATTGTTCTTTAAAGTTGATAACACTAGCACTTGGTTGGTTGTTCTTTATCTTCTTTAAGTTTAGACATTATTTTTAAAGATACTTTCTGTCAATTTCCAGCATAGTTTTTTTCTTGAAAAAATAGCAGTGTATTTGCATTTTAAGATCTGTTTTTCTAACAACAGTTTAAAAGACTTTAGAATGAGGAAAAAACCAAAATCTTTGCATGAGGTCTATAGTAACCTTGTGAAGGCTATCTTCACAAAAGGCTAAAACTTGTAACTTACCTGTTTGAAATATATTTATTATGTACTTTGACTTATCTAAAACACGGTTATAAGATGCCATAATTTTTCTCCATTATTGCTATTATAACTTCTTTGATTTAGACCTAGAAACTGTTTCTGACTTAGAAACTTCTAAAAAAGAATGAAAACATGACAAAAGTGTTCATGTGTATAACCTGGGTGAACTGTGTGCCTTAAGCTCCTCTTACTAGAATTTTAAGTACAGTGTACTTGACTATTGACTGTACAGGAAAACAGATTAAGTGAAATAACTTACAAAATTGCTTATTTTTTCACCATTAAAAGGACAGGCAGATGGTTTTGTATTCACAGTAATATCTGAATATGTATGTTTGCTTTCCATTTGGGTAAGAACTCTAGACATCCTATATTGTCTGTGAAACATCCCTCCAACTGAATAGCAATGGTAGGGTAAATCTCTTTCTTTGACACTGTTTCCACTGATTTTTGTCTTGGCAGTTTGTGGATATGAAATGGAGACTGGGAGTTGCGATGAGCTCGGACACCTGCAGGTCTCTGAAGTACCCGTATGTCACAGTGACACTAACCATGGCAGATCCTTCAGGACAAATAACAGACAAGTCTTTTGAAATGACAATCCCACAGTTCAAGGTCTGTAGAGAGTGTTACTTGACTCAGTCTCTTAAAAATAACAGTGAGATGTTGTGAGGCAGGAACTGTTACCCATACGTTTCTGTTGCTTGTTTTCTAATACAGTCATGCAAAGATGAAGCATTAACTAACTATTTAAGACACAGCAGCTAAATACTTCACAGTATATAGTTCCGTATTGCTTATCCAGAAATGTTAATTTAGTAGTAATTAATCTGTTCTCTTACAAATAAACTAACAAGTAAAGACATAACATTTTTCAGATCGTTTCAGCTATCATTATGGCTTATTAAAAATTGATAGAATATTCTTATTCTTTGGAACTGTTTCCCAGCCTCAAAATCTAAAACTTGGCTTAAGCCTAACATTTGGAGGAATGGAGATCAGTCTGCTTTGTCATCACTGACTCTTCATTGCTATGTCTTCATCTATGAATTTATTTAATTTTGCATACACGTGGCACTTGTGTTGTCATTCCTGTTAAAGGAACAATGCATCACCTAGAATATCTTTTAAAAGTAAAATAAATAGATCTTTGGAGTTGGATTGGCAGAAATTTGACAAGGATATTATGAATCCTTTGGTGTTGTGAAATGTATTCATTCTGGTTGAAACCTATTTAATAATTTTCTTTTCAGCTGCTATAGGAAATGAATGCTACATTTGAGAAGTTTGGATTAATTTACCTGGGAGTAGAAACATTAGTGTGAGAAGGGAATGTTAATTTTATTTTCTCATGGTGTGAGAGCTACTTTGTATTTTTCTTTCCTAGCATCTCTTCATATTAATAGGCAAGCCCATGAAAATAAGGTATCACCTTTGTAGAGTTAGTAGTTAATGTGCCCAAATGCCAACCAGCCCACAAAAATGAAAGAAACTTTCAGTTCTAGTTGCACATTGTAACTGGAGAAAACGGGGAATGTGAGAAATAAGGATAGTGCTTTTTGTCTAACAGGCTAATTTGAACTGCTGTTCAAGCTTTTCTACAAGGAACTGAAATTTATCTTAATTTTTGCTTTTTAGAACTTTTTCAGACAGTTCAAGGAAATGGCATCTGTTCTTGAAACAGTTTGAAGAGAACTTCTATTTACAGTGCAATTTTGGACAAAGTTAGATCAAGGAAACTTTCTGTTCTGCACAGGGAATAAAGTGCCATTGTTCAGCAAGGTATGTATCCTTGTCTGTTTGACAGGAATTGGTCAGCACCATCCTTGCATTGCAGTGAAGATTTCTTTGCTTTTGATTTCTTGAAGCCAGCTCTGGAGTGTTTGTGAAATCATGTTCAGCTTTGTTCATCCTGGTAGACAGAAGATCAGGATGTGTATGGAGAAGCATCCTTGCAGACTTTCTAATACCCTCAAGTGAGAAACTACACACTGAACTCTGTAGTGCAGAACGACACCTGAAAATGTTGACTAGGAAGATACAGAGAGAAGTGTAAATCTCATGGTAACGCTTTTGTCTGTAAAACTGGGATGCACTTGGACTCAACAATGGTATTACATATTAAAAGAATACGAAGTTACGTGTAACAAGCATACAGTTATTCTTGAGGAATAGCATCATCAAGCTGCAGGTATTTGCAAACCTGGTTTCCACTCTTTAATAACTGGAGAATGAACTTGTCCTAACAGCTTGTTTATTTCAAATATTTATTTCTCACCAGCTAGGCTTCTAAAAACTGAGTTAATGCATTAAGTTTTTCCAGAGACCCAACACTTATTCTGTGAATTGAAGCCCAGAGGCTAATTTTACATAAAGGTAGAAAGGCAAATTCAATTCAAAAGTATTTTAATATGTTTTTGCTTTTTATTTCATCCAGTATTACTCTGTGGCATTCTGCTTGATGCTTTCATTCTGCTTTCTAATTAGAATATTGCTGTAGTTTCCTCACTCCAAGTTCTGAACTAGAAAAGTCAAGAAGAAACTTGAAAATTCAGGCTGAAGTGTTAGTCAGGTACATCAGGGAAAGGACCACACTGAAAGATCCTCAAGTGATTTCAGGCCCCCTTAAAAGGGAGAACATACACCTTCCTAACTCAATTTTTTTTTCATTAACTTTTTTAAAAGCTGGCAGAAAAGTATTGATAATGGTTATGCCTGCCCTTTTGTGCTATAACATAAACTGTAGCACATTGTGCATGCAGCAGTCCTTTCAGGAAAGAAAGGATTTTCACCCCCACTATTTGGGTATTATGCATGGTGCATAAAAACAGTACTGGGAGTTGCTTATTTATAAGTGGAACAGTGTTAGCTTTAACAAAAGTTTTCAGCTGGCCATTGATCTGGATCATACTTTTTTCTTCATGCTGCTTGAAGTCTGAGGTGTTTGCTTTGTAGCTGGGGAGAGCAGATTGGTCTTTTCTGGGACCCTCTGAATAGAATGTCATGAAATGGTAATGGGAACAAACTTCATGTTTGCTTCTTCCCTTGTCTGTCTGCAAGGGCTCAGGGATGAACATAGGGTAAATAAATCCTCTCTGTGTATGGAAAAGTGATGTGAGCAGCTGATTTTTTGTTGTTGGTTTTTTGATTTGAAAAAACTGGAGTGTAAGGCTGCTATAATTGGAAAACATTGGTTTTGGCTTAGTGAATAAATTGTCTTACATCAATGCAAAAGTTCCAGAAAAAGAGTAAGCTTTTTTTTAGTAAAGCTGGAGCCTTACAAATACTTCCCATGTGCTCTAATGCACATAAATTCTTTATATAGCTAGAAGTACTTGTGCCTTCATTGGAACTGAATGGAAAAGAAGATTTAATTAATCATGTCTTAACAATTTGGTATATGCTGGAAGGTAAAAAAGAAAATTCCACTTTTTTGCTTGGTCCATCAGGAAGAGGAGCAAGTTGTCAGCCTTTATAAACTGTAACTTACATTTTGTCAAGTCAGATATCCTAGAAATACTGATAAATGTTTTTTTAAATGTCCCTGAACTACTGCATGTTTGTAATTCTGTCTGGAAGATACTTGGACATGTGTGCTACACCAATTTACTGTCTGAGAATTTTCAGAGGAGTTACGATTTAAAGTTGGCTGTGTCCTCAAACTTTTGAGATATGTCCTGATCACTATCAGTGGGAACTCCTATAATGAGTAATGGAAGAATTAAGTACTTCATTAAAAGAAACCAAGCTAAAAACCTATCAGTTTCCAGGGTAGCAATACTAACATGTTCAAACAAGCTGTTTGTCTATCTGTGCAGAAATCAGATTAATAAAAAACTGTATAATATGAATATTTTTCTAAGTCCACAAACAGTCATTAAACATGTAGCTAACAAAGATGGTCTGTATTTTGTTTTAAACCTAGTGCATAGAAGTCTGTCATGTAAATACTGTAACAGAGTAAAGTGCAGGACCAGGCTATGACTATCAGGATGGAGTTCAGACATATGCAGTCTTTCTTTGTGATGGGGTACCAAGGAGCTGATGGGTAACTGCAGGATGCAAGGACTATTTGTATCAATTACTCAGAGCTAGACAGAATGTTGTATTGAACCAGGAAAAGACAGAGGACATACAAGATTAATGGAATTTTGCATGAGATTGCATTTAAATGATTTCCTTAACTGTATTTAGGAAACAAGTAAACATTTTATTTTTTTCAACATTTGCCTAGAACAGAGCAAGAGGAAGGAAGGGGAGTAGGGTCTTGGACAGTCAACAAACACAGGGGAGGAAATAATGAAGGAATGTCCTAGCAATGACTGTTGCCTTCATCACACGACTCTTTGTTTTTGCATTCATTTCAATCACATCAGCCCACTTGCAGAAAGATACTTTGTAGAATGCTGTACAGCAGAGTGCACAAACAGATGCAGTATGTCTATGCACTAGTCTTTTATATATTTAGCTTCTGCACACTTTGGCCTAGTCATGATCCAAGTAAAATTGTACTGCCTTTCTTTAACCACATTGTAAAGGTATGTAACCTTCTTGTTCACTGTGAGCCCCAGCTCTGATTTTTTTTAAGTTCCCCTTTTCAAGCCTTTGCACTCTATTTGAACACCTGAAGATACATTACCTTGGACCAATTAAAAACAGAGAGATGATAAACTGGGGAAAGAATGTTTCTTTTTCTTGTTTGCTCTGTTCCCTGTTATATTTCAATGTTTTATTACCCTCCTAACTAGGTATAATGAGAGGGTAATTTCCACGCCTTTGCAGGGGCATGCCAGGGTGGTTCTGGGTAGCCCTTGCAGATACTAGAGTAATATACTAAAGTGCTTGAGTCATTTGATCTACCTGCAGCAAAAAGATGCCTCATCTCTATAATGGAGATGGAGGGCGGGCACTTAAAATTGAGCAGCCTCTATTCTGTCCAGGATTCTGTGCTTGATCATGGTAGGGGCTCGTTTTCCAGACAGATTTTTAGGAGTTCTATGCCTGTTGGCCTGGCTGCTAGCTTGCTGGGCATTTGCTTCATTAGGAAGCTGGATTTGTGCAGACCAGTACCTGACCCAAGTGCCTTTACCTGAACTTGCATGGTATGCTGCTACCTTCCTAAGGCTCAGCCAGTTCATTACTGGATTTGCCTGTCACAGGGAAATTTTGTCCAAATACTTCCTTCACCTTTGCTTTTACTGTGCAGCTCTGTCCATACCTATTTATCCAGGTCTACTCTTAGTTCTTTAGCGCAGGAGGTGGTGTGGTCTAATCCCAGCTCAAGCACCACGCAGCTACTCGCTCACTCCCCTCCTATGGGATAGGGGAGAGAGTCAGAAAAGTGAGAAAACTTACGTATTGAGATAAAGACAGTTCAACAGGTAAAGGAAAAGCTGTGCATACAAGCAAAGCCAAACCAGAAATTCATTCACCAGTTCCCATGGGCAGGCATGTATGTGTTCAGTTGTCTCCAGAAAAGCCAGGCTGCCTTCCTGTAATGGTTACTTGGGAATACAAACACCGTCACTCCAAATGTTCTCCCTTCTTCTCCCCCCCCCCTTATATACTGAGCATGATGTCATACAGCCTGGGATATCCCTTGGGTAAGTTGGGGTCAGCTGCCCTGGTTGTGTCCCCTCCCAGCCTACACGCCTCCAGCCTCCTTGGTGGTGGGATGAGGTGAGAAGCAGAAAAGGCCTTGGCTCTGTGTGAGCCCTGCTCAGCAACAACAAAATCATCTGTAATGTTATCCATACTCTTTCCAGCATAAATCCAGAACAGCCCCATACTAGCAATTAATTCTACCCCAAGCACATGAGGAAGCATGCAAGTTGGAAGGACGATGCTCAGTACTCATACCTTTGAAAGACATCCTGATAATTGTTTCCAAGGCTTTTCTGAGTGATGGTGAAGAAATGACCTGTCATTTCAACCAAGTTATTGGGTTATGTCAATTATGTATGACTTTGTGTCATTGAGGCAGCGAGGAAGCTGAGATTGCTGATCGTCTCCATGAAGACAAATTGTAGTGGTTCTGGGTTTTCTCTTCCCTATAATTCATTGACCTGCCATGGCTAATTATGGTCTAGTTGCCCTAATTTGAGAACCGTTTCTGTTTGATATGCCTAAGTGTCATAGTTTCCAAATACTCTCTCAGTGTTTACATTACAAATATTGTTATGTTTATATAAACTGGAAGTTTCAATGTCAGTTTCATACTTCACATACTGAGCTTTGGAACAGTAAGGGAAATTTACTATATCATACAATGTATCTGTTCAAGGTACTATTTCCAGGGGACTTCGTCATAGCATCGGTCACCAGGTGGCAGTGCTTCATAGAGTCTTGCTACACAGCAATCCTTTGAGAGCACGTCTGGCAATTGGGATAAGCACTTCTGGTTTTCTCTCCTGTGTTGCTTGGAGCTGTATGCATTGATGTCACCGTAACTTCCATCATACTTCTTACATTGTATGGAAACACTCTAACTTCTGTTTTAATTATTAAAAGGATGAGCATAAGGATTTCCAGTGACATAAAAAACATTCAGCACTTTAATGATAACAGAATACACACCATTGTATATTTGCAGCAGGTTAAAACAGTAATTTAATTATACTAATGTTTCTGCATTATGGCTTGTTCTTTTAATAGTATCATGTTGCATTTGGGGCCTACTTTCATTTTGCTTTTTCCCTTTTCATACATCTAAGAGCTTTTCTAAATCTGTATCTTCAAAGAATAAGCATTTGCATTTCTCTGTCCAAGGTTTTCATGCAATTTGACCCCTCTAAAATCCTTCTTCCCTATTTTGTTATGCAGCCGAGTTACCAGTGTCTTTATGCTACATTTAGGAATACACTTCTCTGCCACTGAAAGTGGCCCAGGGTGCTTAATTCCCCTGAGAATTACCTCTAAATCTGAAAAATCAGGTGTTCTTGGTACTACTGAAGCTGCAAAGAATTTTTCTGTTAGCATGTCATCACTGCTGTGTCTGTGGCAGTCTACAGATTTTTGTAAAAAATATTAATCTGAGAGCTTGGCCAAATTAAAACAAGATAGGTTTCCTTCCCAGTGATGCTTCTGAACTGGGAAGCACTGGATATTGCAGCCACACATGAAGCTTGAGAGTGGTGCTAAAGTTTACATTTAAAATAAGTAGAGGAACGTAAATGCATGTCTTGAATGAATCACCAGGATTCTGTACCATGCTGCTTGTTGCAGTTGGGAATGTGGGAAGACAAGAGATGCTCTGCAGGCAACAGAATCAAGGCAACATATGTTGATTTACCTAGGAGAGAGTCAAGGACGATGAGAAAGAGGATTAAGGGGTTCCCATCTGTTCTTTTTGTTTGTTTTTGGCAGCTAGACTAGACTGGCACCATTTTTGGTATGGTGTTGGGCTTATGAGTGCCCTGTTCATGGTAAGCTATACCTTCTCTTACCAGGCATACAGTACCAAGTTGTGAAGTTGCAATAACATTTTAATAGTGATGTCGAAGTCTTAATGGTATTTGCATTTTCCTCTTGAATAGACATAATTTGTGCCCTTTGAAGTACTTGTCTTCAAAAGCATCTTGTCTGTGTTATTTCTGCACTCTGCTGCAGATTTGCTAATCTTTCTAGTCTGTGGTTCATCGTTTGTAATAATATATTTGTGGAATAATATCAGATGTTCCTTTTAGCTTTGGCAATGGCAAGAAATTCTGTCTTAGTTTCCATTGCTGGAGAGTTGGAGGGGACCAGGTTCCCTTCCAAACCATAAGATGAGGTAGATGTAGTAGGCACTGTCAGGGAGAGCAGTAGACTCCAGCAGCTGCAGTACTTAACACTGTTCTTCCTCATTTTTTTCTCTTACTTGTATGTTACTGTTACTGCAGTGGTTGGGGAATGCTAGGGAAGTAAATGGCTCCTTTATATAAAAGCAGAAATAACTTGGAATAGGGGCGTTCTTGTTGCAGAAGTCACTCTATCTCCTGCAGTAACTGGCTTTGCAACTGATCTGAGTTGCTCACAGCCATGAAACTGTATTATCTTGACAA